>NW_028296697.1:0-300000 GCF_055471065.1 Atractosteus spatula | reverse complement strand
TTCTCAGCCCTTAGAATCGCAGTGTAACTGCCTGGCTCAGAAGAGCACACTGACTCAGCCCTTAACCCCAGTGTGCAGAAATTGTCAAAACGTGTTTTTCAGCAGAAATAAACACGTTTTGGCAACTTTGGTCACCCCAATGTAAGTTATAGGGCAGGAACAGCACAGTTTTCAAAACGTGTTTTTCAGCCCGAAATAAACGCTTTTTTTCAGCACTTGGATTCACAGTGTAACTGCTTGGCTCAGAAGAGCACACTGAGTCAGCCCTTAACCCCAGTGATCAGAAATTGTCAAAACGTGTTTTTCAGCAGAAATAAACACGTTTTGGCAACTTTGGTCACCCCCATGTAAGTTATAGGGCAGGAACAGCACAGTTTTCAAAACGTGTTTTTCAGCCCGAAATAAACGCGTTTTCTCAGCCCTTAGAATCGTAGTGTAACTGCCTGGCTCAGAAGAGCACACTGACTCAGCCCTTAACCCCAGTGTGCAGAAATTGTCAAAACGTGTTTTTCAGCAGAAATAAACACGTTTTGGCAACTTTGGTCACCCCCATGTAAGTTATAGGGCAGGAACAGCACAGTTTTCAAAACGTGTTTTTCAGCCCGAAATAAACGCTTTTTCTCAGCCCTTGGAATCGCAGTGTAACTGCCTGGCTCCGAAGAGCACACTGAGTCAGCCCTTAACCCCAGTGATCAGAAATTGTCAAAACGTGTTTTTCAGCAGAAATAAACACGTTTTGGCAACTTTGGTCTCCCCCATGTAAGTTATATGGCTGGAACAGCACAGTTTTCAAAACGTGTTTTTCAGCCCGAAATAAACGCTTTTTCTCAGCCCTTGGAATCGCAGTGTAACTGCCTGGCTCAGAAGAGCACACTGACTCAGCCCTTAACCCCAGTGATCAGAAATTGTCAAAACTTGTTTTTCAGCAGAAATAAACACGTTTTGGCAACTTTGGTCACCCCCATGTAAGTTATAGGGCAGGAACAGCACAGTTTTCAAAACGTGTTTTTCAGCCCGAAATAAACGCGTTTTCTCAGCCCTTAGAATCGCAGTGTAACTGCTTGGCTCAGAAGAGCACACAGAGTCAGCCCTTAACCCCAGTGATCAGAAATTGTCAAAACATGTTTTTCAGCAGAAATAAACACGTTTTGGCAACTTTGGTCACCCCCATGTAAGTTATAGGGCAGGAACAGCACAGTTTTCAAAACGTGTTTTTCAGCCCGAAATAAACGCGTTTTCTCAGCCCTTAGAATCGCAGTGTAACTGCTTGGCTCAGAAGAGCACACAGAGTCAGCCCTTAACCCCAGTGATCAGAAATTGTCAAAACATGTTTTTCAGCAGAAATAAACACGTTTTGGCAACTTTGGTCACCCCCATGTAAGTTATAGGGCAGGAACAGCACAGTTTTCAAAACGTGTTTTTCAGCCCGAAATAAACGCTTTTTTTCAGCACTTGGAATCACAGTGTAACTGCTTGGCTCAGAAGAGCACACTGAGTCAGCCCTTAACCCCAGTGATCAGAAATTGTCAAAACGTGTTTTTCAGCAGAAATAAACACGTTTTGGCAACTTTGGTCACCCCCATGTAAGTTATAGGGCAGGAACAACACAGTTTTCAAAACGTGTTTTTCAGCCCGAAATAAACGCGTTTTCTCAGCCCTTGGAATCGCAGTGTAACTGCCTGGCTCAGAAGAGCACACTGACTCAGCCCTTAACCCCAGTGTGCAGAAATTGTCAAAACGTGTTTTTCAGCAGAAATAAACACGTTTTGGCAACTTTGGTCAACCCCATGTAAGTTATAGGGCAGGAACAGCACAGTTTTCAAAACGTGTTTTTCAGCCCGAAATAAACGCTTTTTTTCAGCACTTGGAATCACAGTGTAACTGCTTGGCTCAGAAGAGCACACTGAGTCAGCCCTACACCCCAGTGATCAGAAATTGTCAAAACGTGTTTTTCAGCAGAAATAAACACGTTTTGGCAACTTTGGTCACCCCCATGTAAGTTATAGGGCAGGAACAGCACAGTTTTCAAAACGTGTTTTTCAGCCCGAAATAAACGCGTTTTCTCAGCCCTTAGAATCGTAGTGTAACTGCCTGGCTCAGAAGAGCACACAGAGTCAGCCCTTAACCCCAGTGATCAGAAATTGTCAAAACATGTTTTTCAGCAGAAATAAACACGTTTTGGCAACTTTGGTCACCCCCATGTAAGTTATAGGGCAGGAACAGCACAGTTTTCAAAACGTGTTTTTCAGCCCGAAATAAACGCGTTTTCTCAGCCCTTAGAATCGCAGTGTAACTGCTTGGCTCAGAAGAGCACACAGAGTCAGCCCTTAACCCCAGTGATCAGAAATTGTCAAAACATGTTTTTCAGCAGAAATAAACACGTTTTGGCAACTTTGGTCACCCCCATGTAAGTTATAGGGCAGGAACAGCACAGTTTTCAAAACGTGTTTTTCAGCCCGAAATAAACGCTTTTTTTCAGCACTTGGAATCACAGTGTAACTGCTTGGCTCAGAAGAGCACACTGAGTCAGCCCTTAACCCCAGTGATCAGAAATTGTCAAAACGTGTTTTTCAGCAGAAATAAACACGTTTTGGCAACTTTGGTCACCCCCATGTAAGTTATAGGGCAGGAACAACACAGTTTTCAAAACGTGTTTTTCTGCCCGAAATAAACGCGTTTTCTCAGCCCTTGGAATCGCAGTGTAACTGCCTGGCTCAGAAGAGCACACTGAGTCAGCCCTTAACCCCAGTGATCAGAAATTGTCAAAACGTGTTTTTCAGCAGAAATAAACACGTTTTGGCAACTTTGGTCACCCCCATGTAAGTTATAGGGCAGGAACAGCACAGTTTTCAAAACGTGTTTTTCAGCCCGAAATAAACGCGTTTTCTCAGCCCTTAGAATCGCAGTGTAACTGCCTGGCTCAGAAGAGCACACTGACTCAGCCCTTAACCCCAGTGTGCAGAAATTGTCAAAACGTGTTTTTCAGCAGAAATAAACACGTTTTGGCAACTTTGGTCACCCCCATGTAAGTTATAGGGCAGGAACAGCACAGTTTTCAAAACGTGTTTTTCAGCCCGAAATAAACGCTTTTTCTCAGCCCTTGGAATCGCAGTGTAACTGCCTGGCTCCGAAGAGCACACTGAGTCAGCCCTTAACCCCAGTGATCAGAAATTGTCAAAACGTGTTTTTCAGCAGAAATAAACACGTTTTGGCAACTTTGGTCACCCCCATGTAAGTTATAGGGCAGGAACAGCACAGTTTTCAAAACGTGTTTTTCAGCCCGAAATAAACGCGTTTTCTCAGCCCTTAGAATCGCAGTGTAACTGCCTGGCTCAGAAGAGCACACTGACTCAGCCCTTAACCCCAGTGTGCAGAAATTGTCAAAACGTGTTTTTCAGCAGAAATAAACACGTTTTGGCAACTTTGGTCACCCCAATGTAAGTTATAGGGCAGGAACAGCACAGTTTTCAAAACGTGTTTTTCAGCCCGAAATAAACGCTTTTTTTCAGCACTTGGATTCACAGTGTAACTGCTTGGCTCAGAAGAGCACACTGAGTCAGCCCTTAACCCCAGTGATCAGAAATTGTCAAAACGTGTTTTTCAGCAGAAATAAACACGTTTTGGCAACTTTGGTCACCCCCATGTAAGTTATAGGGCAGGAACAGCACAGTTTTCAAAACGTGTTTTTCAGCCCGAAATAAACGCGTTTTCTCAGCCCTTAGAATCGTAGTGTAACTGCCTGGCTCAGAAGAGCACACAGAGTCAGCCCTTAACCCCAGTGATCAGAAATTGTCAAAACATGTTTTTCAGCAGAAATAAACACGTTTTGGCAACTTTGGTCACCCCCATGTAAGTTATAGGGCAGGAACAGCACAGTTTTCAAAACGTGTTTTTCAGCCCGAAATAAACGCGTTTTCTCAGCCCTTAGAATCGCAGTGTAACTGCTTGGCTCAGAAGAGCACACAGAGTCAGCCCTTAACCCCAGTGATCAGAAATTGTCAAAACATGTTTTTCAGCAGAAATAAACACGTTTTGGCAACTTTGGTCACCCCCATGTAAGTTATAGGGCAGGAACAGCACAGTTTTCAAAACGTGTTTTTCAGCCCGAAATAAACGCTTTTTTTCAGCACTTGGAATCACAGTGTAACTGCTTGGCTCAGAAGAGCACACTGAGTCAGCCCTTAACCCCAGTGATCAGAAATTGTCAAAACGTGTTTTTCAGCAGAAATAAACACGTTTTGGCAACTTTGGTCACCCCCATGTAAGTTATAGGGCAGGAACAACACAGTTTTCAAAACGTGTTTTTCTGCCCGAAATAAACGCGTTTTCTCAGCCCTTGGAATCGCAGTGTAACTGCCTGGCTCAGAAGAGCACACTGAGTCAGCCCTTAACCCCAGTGATCAGAAATTGTCAAAACGTGTTTTTCAGCAGAAATAAACACGTTTTGGCAACTTTGGTCACCCCCATGTAAGTTATAGGGCAGGAACAGCACAGTTTTCAAAACGTGTTTTTCAGCCCGAAATAAACGCGTTTTCTCAGCCCTTAGAATCGCAGTGTAACTGCCTGGCTCAGAAGAGCACACTGACTCAGCCCTTAACCCCAGTGTGCAGAAATTGTCAAAACGTGTTTTTCAGCAGAAATAAACACGTTTTGGCAACTTTGGTCACCCCCATGTAAGTTATAGGGCAGGAACAGCACAGTTTTCAAAACGTGTTTTTCAGCCCGAAATAAACGCTTTTTCTCAGCCCTTGGAATCGCAGTGTAACTGCCTGGCTCCGAAGAGCACACTGAGTCAGCCCTTAACCCCAGTGATCAGAAATTGTCAAAACGTGTTTTTCAGCAGAAATAAACACGTTTTGGCAACTTTGGTCACCCCCATGTAAGTTATAGGGCAGGAACAGCACAGTTTTCAAAACGTGTTTTTCAGCCCGAAATAAACGCGTTTTCTCAGCCCTTAGAATCGCAGTGTAACTGCCTGGCTCAGAAGAGCACACTGACTCAGCCCTTAACCCCAGTGTGCAGAAATTGTCAAAACGTGTTTTTCAGCAGAAATAAACACGTTTTGGCAACTTTGGTCACCCCAATGTAAGTTATAGGGCAGGAACAGCACAGTTTTCAAAACGTGTTTTTCAGCCCGAAATAAACGCTTTTTTTCAGCACTTGGATTCACAGTGTAACTGCTTGGCTCAGAAGAGCACACTGAGTCAGCCCTTAACCCCAGTGATCAGAAATTGTCAAAACGTGTTTTTCAGCAGAAATAAACACGTTTTGGCAACTTTGGTCACCCCCATGTAAGTTATAGGGCAGGAACAGCACAGTTTTCAAAACGTGTTTTTCAGCCCGAAATAAACGCGTTTTCTCAGCCCTTAGAATCGTAGTGTAACTGCCTGGCTCAGAAGAGCACACAGAGTCAGCCCTTAACCCCAGTGATCAGAAATTGTCAAAACATGTTTTTCAGCAGAAATAAACACGTTTTGGCAACTTTGGTCACCCCCATGTAAGTTATAGGGCAGGAACAGCACAGTTTTCAAAACGTGTTTTTCAGCCCGAAATAAACGCGTTTTCTCAGCCCTTAGAATCGCAGTGTAACTGCTTGGCTCAGAAGAGCACACAGAGTCAGCCCTTAACCCCAGTGATCAGAAATTGTCAAAACATGTTTTTCAGCAGAAATAAACACGTTTTGGCAACTTTGGTCACCCCCATGTAAGTTATAGGGCAGGAACAGCACAGTTTTCAAAACGTGTTTTTCAGCCCGAAATAAACGCTTTTTTTCAGCACTTGGAATCACAGTGTAACTGCTTGGCTCAGAAGAGCACACTGAGTCAGCCCTTAACCCCAGTGATCAGAAATTGTCAAAACGTGTTTTTCAGCAGAAATAAACACGTTTTGGCAACTTTGGTCACCCCCATGTAAGTTATAGGGCAGGAACAACACAGTTTTCAAAACGTGTTTTTCTGCCCGAAATAAACGCGTTTTCTCAGCCCTTGGAATCGCAGTGTAACTGCCTGGCTCAGAAGAGCACACTGAGTCAGCCCTTAACCCCAGTGATCAGAAATTGTCAAAACGTGTTTTTCAGCAGAAATAAACACGTTTTGGCAACTTTGGTCACCCCCATGTAAGTTATAGGGCAGGAACAGCACAGTTTTCAAAACGTGTTTTTCAGCCCGAAATAAACGCGTTTTCTCAGCCCTTAGAATCGCAGTGTAACTGCCTGGCTCAGAAGAGCACACTGACTCAGCCCTTAACCCCAGTGTGCAGAAATTGTCAAAACGTGTTTTTCAGCAGAAATAAACACGTTTTGGCAACTTTGGTCACCCCCATGTAAGTTATAGGGCAGGAACAGCACAGTTTTCAAAACGTGTTTTTCAGCCCGAAATAAACGCTTTTTCTCAGCCCTTGGAATCGCAGTGTAACTGCCTGGCTCCGAAGAGCACACTGAGTCAGCCCTTAACCCCAGTGATCAGAAATTGTCAAAACGTGTTTTTCAGCAGAAATAAACACGTTTTGGCAACTTTGGTCACCCCCATGTAAGTTATAGGGCAGGAACAGCACAGTTTTCAAAACGTGTTTTTCAGCCCGAAATAAACGCGTTTTCTCAGCCCTTAGAATCGCAGTGTAACTGCCTGGCTCAGAAGAGCACACTGACTCAGCCCTTAACCCCAGTGTGCAGAAATTGTCAAAACGTGTTTTTCAGCAGAAATAAACACGTTTTGGCAACTTTGGTCACCCCAATGTAAGTTATAGGGCAGGAACAGCACAGTTTTCAAAACGTGTTTTTCAGCCCGAAATAAACGCTTTTTTTCAGCACTTGGATTCACAGTGTAACTGCTTGGCTCAGAAGAGCACACTGAGTCAGCCCTTAACCCCAGTGATCAGAAATTGTCAAAACGTGTTTTTCAGCAGAAATAAACACGTTTTGGCAACTTTGGTCACCCCCATGTAAGTTATAGGGCAGGAACAGCACAGTTTTCAAAACGTGTTTTTCAGCCCGAAATAAACGCGTTTTCTCAGCCCTTAGAATCGTAGTGTAACTGCCTGGCTCAGAAGAGCACACTGACTCAGCCCTTAACCCCAGTGTGCAGAAATTGTCAAAACGTGTTTTTCAGCAGAAATAAACACGTTTTGGCAACTTTGGTCACCCCCATGTAAGTTATAGGGCAGGAACAGCACAGTTTTCAAAACGTGTTTTTCAGCCCGAAATAAACGCTTTTTCTCAGCCCTTGGAATCGCAGTGTAACTGCCTGGCTCAGAAGAGCACACTGAGTCAGCCCTTAACCCCAGTGATCAGAAATTGTCAAAACGTGTTTTTCAGCAGAAATAAACACGTTTTGGCAACTTTGGTCTCCCCCATGTAAGTTATATGGCTGGAACAGCACAGTTTTCAAAACGTGTTTTTCAGCCCGAAATAAACGCTTTTTCTCAGCCCTTGGAATCGCAGTGTAACTGCCTGGCTCAGAAGAGCACACTGACTCAGCCCTTAACCCCAGTGATCAGAAATTGTCAAAACTTGTTTTTCAGCAGAAATAAACACGTTTTGGCAACTTTGGTCACCCCCATGTAAGTTATAGGGCAGGAACAGCACAGTTTTCAAAACGTGTTTTTCAGCCCGAAATAAACGCGTTTTCTCAGCCCTTAGAATCGCAGTGTAACTGCTTGGCTCAGAAGAGCACACAGAGTCAGCCCTTAACCCCAGTGATCAGAAATTGTCAAAACATGTTTTTCAGCAGAAATAAACACGTTTTGGCAACTTTGGTCACCCCCATGTAAGTTATAGGGCAGGAACAGCACAGTTTTCAAAACGTGTTTTTCAGCCCGAAATAAACGCGTTTTCTCAGCCCTTGGAATCGCAGTGTAACTGCCTGGCTCAGAAGAGCACACTGACTCAGCCCTTAACCCCAGTGTGCAGAAATTGTCAAAACGTGTTTTTCAGCAGAAATAAACACGTTTTGGCAACTTTGGTCACCCCCATGTAAGTTATAGGGCAGGAACAGCACAGTTTTCAAAACGTGTTTTTCAGCCCGAAATAAACGCGTTTTCTCAGCCCTTAGAATCGTAGTGTAACTGCCTGGCTCAGAAGAGCACACTGACTCAGCCCTTAACCCCAGTGTGCAGAAATTGTCAAAACGTGTTTTTCAGCAGAAATAAACACGTTTTGGCAACTTTGGTCACCCCCATGTAAGTTTTAGGGCAGGAACAGCACAGTTTTCAAAACGTGTTTTTCAGCCCGAAATAAACGCGTTTTCTCAGCCCTTAGAATCGCAGTGTAACTGCTTGGCTCAGAAGAGCACACAGAGTCAGCCCTTAACCCCAGTGATCAGAAATTGTCAAAACATGTTTTTCAGCAGAAATAAACACGTTTTGGCAACTTTGGTCACCCCCATGTAAGTTATAGGGCAGGAACAGCACAGTTTTCAAAACGTGTTTTTCAGCCCGAAATAAACGCTTTTTTTCAGCACTTGGAATCACAGTGTAACTGCTTGGCTCAGAAGAGCACACTGAGTCAGCCCTTAACCCCAGTGATCAGAAATTGTCAAAACGTGTTTTTCAGCAGAAATAAACACGTTTTGGCAACTTTGGTCACCCCCATGTAAGTTATAGGGCAGGAACAACACAGTTTTCAAAACGTGTTTTTCTGCCCGAAATAAACGCGTTTTCTCAGCCCTTGGAATCGCAGTGTAACTGCCTGGCTCAGAAGAGCACACTGAGTCAGCCCTTAACCCCAGTGATCAGAAATTGTCAAAACGTGTTTTTCAGCAGAAATAAACACGTTTTGGCAACTTTGGTCACCCCCATGTAAGTTATAGGGCAGGAACAGCACAGTTTTCAAAACGTGTTTTTCAGCCCGAAATAAACGCGTTTTCTCAGCCCTTAGAATCGCAGTGTAACTGCCTGGCTCAGAAGAGCACACTGACTCAGCCCTTAACCCCAGTGTGCAGAAATTGTCAAAACGTGTTTTTCAGCAGAAATAAACACGTTTTGGCAACTTTGGTCACCCCCATGTAAGTTATAGGGCAGGAACAGCACAGTTTTCAAAACGTGTTTTTCAGCCCGAAATAAACGCTTTTTCTCAGCCCTTGGAATCGCAGTGTAACTGCCTGGCTCCGAAGAGCACACTGAGTCAGCCCTTAACCCCAGTGATCAGAAATTGTCAAAACGTGTTTTTCAGCAGAAATAAACACGTTTTGGCAACTTTGGTCACCCCCATGTAAGTTATAGGGCAGGAACAGCACAGTTTTCAAAACGTGTTTTTCAGCCCGAAATAAACGCGTTTTCTCAGCCCTTAGAATCGCAGTGTAACTGCCTGGCTCAGAAGAGCACACTGACTCAGCCCTTAACCCCAGTGTGCAGAAATTGTCAAAACGTGTTTTTCAGCAGAAATAAACACGTTTTGGCAACTTTGGTCACCCCAATGTAAGTTATAGGGCAGGAACAGCACAGTTTTCAAAACGTGTTTTTCAGCCCGAAATAAACGCTTTTTTTCAGCACTTGGATTCACAGTGTAACTGCTTGGCTCAGAAGAGCACACTGAGTCAGCCCTTAACCCCAGTGATCAGAAATTGTCAAAACGTGTTTTTCAGCAGAAATAAACACGTTTTGGCAACTTTGGTCACCCCCATGTAAGTTATAGGGCAGGAACAGCACAGTTTTCAAAACGTGTTTTTCAGCCCGAAATAAACGCGTTTTCTCAGCCCTTAGAATCGTAGTGTAACTGCCTGGCTCAGAAGAGCACACAGAGTCAGCCCTTAACCCCAGTGATCAGAAATTGTCAAAACATGTTTTTCAGCAGAAATAAACACGTTTTGGCAACTTTGGTCACCCCCATGTAAGTTATAGGGCAGGAACAGCACAGTTTTCAAAACGTGTTTTTCAGCCCGAAATAAACGCGTTTTCTCAGCCCTTAGAATCGCAGTGTAACTGCTTGGCTCAGAAGAGCACACAGAGTCAGCCCTTAACCCCAGTGATCAGAAATTGTCAAAACATGTTTTTCAGCAGAAATAAACACGTTTTGGCAACTTTGGTCACCCCCATGTAAGTTATAGGGCAGGAACAGCACAGTTTTCAAAACGTGTTTTTCAGCCCGAAATAAACGCTTTTTTTCAGCACTTGGAATCACAGTGTAACTGCTTGGCTCAGAAGAGCACACTGAGTCAGCCCTTAACCCCAGTGATCAGAAATTGTCAAAACGTGTTTTTCAGCAGAAATAAACACGTTTTGGCAACTTTGGTCACCCCCATGTAAGTTATAGGGCAGGAACAACACAGTTTTCAAAACGTGTTTTTCTGCCCGAAATAAACGCGTTTTCTCAGCCCTTGGAATCGCAGTGTAACTGCCTGGCTCAGAAGAGCACACTGAGTCAGCCCTTAACCCCAGTGATCAGAAATTGTCAAAACGTGTTTTTCAGCAGAAATAAACACGTTTTGGCAACTTTGGTCACCCCCATGTAAGTTATAGGGCAGGAACAGCACAGTTTTCAAAACGTGTTTTTCAGCCCGAAATAAACGCGTTTTCTCAGCCCTTAGAATCGCAGTGTAACTGCCTGGCTCAGAAGAGCACACTGACTCAGCCCTTAACCCCAGTGTGCAGAAATTGTCAAAACGTGTTTTTCAGCAGAAATAAACACGTTTTGGCAACTTTGGTCACCCCCATGTAAGTTATAGGGCAGGAACAGCACACTTTTCAAAACGTGTTTTTCAGCCCGAAATAAACGCTTTTTCTCAGCCCTTGGAATCGCAGTGTAACTGCCTGGCTCCGAAGAGCACACTGAGTCAGCCCTTAACCCCAGTGATCAGAAATTGTCAAAACGTGTTTTTCAGCAGAAATAAACACGTTTTGGCAACTTTGGTCACCCCCATGTAAGTTATAGGGCAGGAACAGCACAGTTTTCAAAACGTGTTTTTCAGCCCGAAATAAACGCGTTTTCTCAGCCCTTAGAATCGCAGTGTAACTGCCTGGCTCAGAAGAGCACACTGACTCAGCCCTTAACCCCAGTGTGCAGAAATTGTCAAAACGTGTTTTTCAGCAGAAATAAACACGTTTTGGCAACTTTGGTCACCCCAATGTAAGTTATAGGGCAGGAACAGCACAGTTTTCAAAACGTGTTTTTCAGCCCGAAATAAACGCTTTTTTTCAGCACTTGGATTCACAGTGTAACTGCTTGGCTCAGAAGAGCACACTGAGTCAGCCCTTAACCCCAGTGATCAGAAATTGTCAAAACGTGTTTTTCAGCAGAAATAAACACGTTTTGGCAACTTTGGTCACCCCCATGTAAGTTATAGGGCAGGAACAGCACAGTTTTCAAAACGTGTTTTTCAGCCCGAAATAAACGCGTTTTCTCAGCCCTTAGAATCGTAGTGTAACTGCCTGGCTCAGAAGAGCACACTGACTCAGCCCTTAACCCCAGTGTGCAGAAATTGTCAAAACGTGTTTTTCAGCAGAAATAAACACGTTTTGGCAACTTTGGTCACCCCCATGTAAGTTATAGGGCAGGAACAGCACAGTTTTCAAAACGTGTTTTTCAGCCCGAAATAAACGCTTTTTCTCAGCCCTTGGAATCGCAGTGTAACTGCCTGGCTCCGAAGAGCACACTGAGTCAGCCCTTAACCCCAGTGATCAGAAATTGTCAAAACGTGTTTTTCAGCAGAAATAAACACGTTTTGGCAACTTTGGTCTCCCCCATGTAAGTTATATGGCTGGAACAGCACAGTTTTCAAAACGTGTTTTTCAGCCCGAAATAAACGCTTTTTCTCAGCCCTTGGAATCGCAGTGTAACTGCCTGGCTCAGAAGAGCACACTGACTCAGCCCTTAACCCCAGTGATCAGAAATTGTCAAAACTTGTTTTTCAGCAGAAATAAACACGTTTTGGCAACTTTGGTCACCCCCATGTAAGTTATAGGGCAGGAACAGCACAGTTTTCAAAACGTGTTTTTCAGCCCGAAATAAACGCGTTTTCTCAGCCCTTAGAATCGCAGTGTAACTGCTTGGCTCAGAAGAGCACACAGAGTCAGCCCTTAACCCCAGTGATCAGAAATTGTCAAAACATGTTTTTCAGCAGAAATAAACACGTTTTGGCAACTTTGGTCACCCCCATGTAAGTTATAGGGCAGGAACAGCACAGTTTTCAAAACGTGTTTTTCAGCCCGAAATAAACGCGTTTTCTCAGCCCTTAGAATCGCAGTGTAACTGCTTGGCTCAGAAGAGCACACAGAGTCAGCCCTTAACCCCAGTGATCAGAAATTGTCAAAACATGTTTTTCAGCAGAAATAAACACGTTTTGGCAACTTTGGTCACCCCCATGTAAGTTATAGGGCAGGAACAGCACAGTTTTCAAAACGTGTTTTTCAGCCCGAAATAAACGCTTTTTTTCAGCACTTGGAATCACAGTGTAACTGCTTGGCTCAGAAGAGCACACTGAGTCAGCCCTTAACCCCAGTGATCAGAAATTGTCAAAACGTGTTTTTCAGCAGAAATAAACACGTTTTGGCAACTTTGGTCACCCCCATGTAAGTTATAGGGCAGGAACAACACAGTTTTCAAAACGTGTTTTTCAGCCCGAAATAAACGCGTTTTCTCAGCCCTTGGAATCGCAGTGTAACTGCCTGGCTCAGAAGAGCACACTGACTCAGCCCTTAACCCCAGTGTGCAGAAATTGTCAAAACGTGTTTTTCAGCAGAAATAAACACGTTTTGGCAACTTTGGTCAACCCCATGTAAGTTATAGGGCAGGAACAGCACAGTTTTCAAAACGTGTTTTTCAGCCCGAAATAAACGCTTTTTTTCAGCACTTGGAATCACAGTGTAACTGCTTGGCTCAGAAGAGCACACTGAGTCAGCCCTACACCCCAGTGATCAGAAATTGTCAAAACGTGTTTTTCAGCAGAAATAAACACGTTTTGGCAACTTTGGTCACCCCCATGTAAGTTATAGGGCAGGAACAGCACAGTTTTCAAAACGTGTTTTTCAGCCCGAAATAAACGCGTTTTCTCAGCCCTTAGAATCGTAGTGTAACTGCCTGGCTCAGAAGAGCACACAGAGTCAGCCCTTAACCCCAGTGATCAGAAATTGTCAAAACATGTTTTTCAGCAGAAATAAACACGTTTTGGCAACTTTGGTCACCCCCATGTAAGTTATAGGGCAGGAACAGCACAGTTTTCAAAACGTGTTTTTCAGCCCGAAATAAACGCGTTTTCTCAGCCCTTAGAATCGCAGTGTAACTGCTTGGCTCAGAAGAGCACACAGAGTCAGCCCTTAACCCCAGTGATCAGAAATTGTCAAAACATGTTTTTCAGCAGAAATAAACACGTTTTGGCAACTTTGGTCACCCCCATGTAAGTTATAGGGCAGGAACAGCACAGTTTTCAAAACGTGTTTTTCAGCCCGAAATAAACGCGTTTTCTCAGCCCTTAGAATCGCAGTGTAACTGCTTGGCTCAGAAGAGCACACAGAGTCAGCCCTTAACCCCAGTGATCAGAAATTGTCAAAACATGTTTTTCAGCAGAAATAAACACGTTTTGGCAACTTTGGTCACCCCCATGTAAGTTATAGGGCAGGAACAGCACAGTTTTCAAAACGTGTTTTTCAGCCCGAAATAAACGCTTTTTTTCAGCACTTGGAATCACAGTGTAACTGCTTGGCTCAGAAGAGCACACTGAGTCAGCCCTTAACCCCAGTGATCAGAAATTGTCAAAACGTGTTTTTCAGCAGAAATAAACACGTTTTGGCAACTTTGGTCACCCCCATGTAAGTTATAGGGCAGGAACAACACAGTTTTCAAAACGTGTTTTTCAGCCCGAAATAAACGCGTTTTCTCAGCCCTTGGAATCGCAGTGTAACTGCCTGGCTCAGAAGAGCACACTGACTCAGCCCTTAACCCCAGTGTGCAGAAATTGTCAAAACGTGTTTTTCAGCAGAAATAAACACGTTTTGGCAACTTTGGTCACCCCAATGTAAGTTATAGGGCAGGAACAGCACAGTTTTCAAAACGTGTTTTTCAGCCCGAAATAAACGCTTTTTTTCAGCACTTGGAATCACAGTGTAACTGCTTGGCTCAGAAGAGCACACTGAGTCAGCCCTACACCCCAGTGATCAGAAATTGTCAAAACGTGTTTTTCAGCAGAAATAAACACGTTTTGGCAACTTTGGTCACCCCCATGTAAGTTATAGGGCAGGAACAGCACAGTTTTCAAAACGTGTTTTTCAGCCCGAAATAAACGCGTTTTCTCAGCCTTTAGAATCGTAGTGTAACTGCCTGGCTCAGAAGAGCACACTGATTCAGCCCTTAACCCCAGTGTGCAGAAATTGTCAAAACGTGTTTTTCAGCAGAAATAAACACGTTTTGGCAACTTTGGTCACCCCCATGTAAGTTATAGGGCAGGAACAGCACAGTTTTCAAAACGTGTTTTTCAGCCCGAAATAAACGCTTTTTCTCTGCCCTTGGAATCGCAGTGTAACTGCCTGGCTCCGAAGAGCACACTGAGTCAGCCCTTAACCCCAGTGATCAGAAATTGTCAAAACGTGTTTTTCAGCAGAAATAAACACGTTTTGGCAACTTTGGTCTCCCCCATGTAAGTTATATGGCTGGAACAGCACAGTTTTCAAAACGTGTTTTTCAGCCCGAAATAAACGCTTTTTCTCAGCCCTTGGAATCGCAGTGTAACTGCCTGGCTCAGAAGAGCACACTGACTCAGCCCTTAACCCCAGTGATCAGAAATTGTCAAAACTTGTTTTTCAGCAGAAATAAACACGTTTTGGCAACTTTGGTCACCCCCATGTAAGTTATAGGGCAGGAACAGCACAGTTTTCAAAACGTGTTTTTCAGCCCGAAATAAACGCGTTTTCTCAGCCCTTAGAATCGCAGTGTAACTGCTTGGCTCAGAAGAGCACACAGAGTCAGCCCTTAACCCCAGTGATCAGAAATTGTCAAAACATGTTTTTCAGCAGAAATAAACACGTTTTGGCAACTTTGGTCACCCCCATGTAAGTTATAGGGCAGGAACAGCACAGTTTTCAAAACGTGTTTTTCAGCCCGAAATAAACGCGTTTTCTCAGCCCTTAGAATCGCAGTGTAACTGCTTGGCTCAGAAGAGCACACAGAGTCAGCCCTTAACCCCAGTGATCAGAAATTGTCAAAACATGTTTTTCAGCAGAAATAAACACGTTTTGGCAACTTTGGTCACCCCCATGTAAGTTATAGGGCAGGAACAGCACAGTTTTCAAAACGTGTTTTTCAGCCCGAAATAAACGCTTTTTTTCAGCACTTGGAATCACAGTGTAACTGCTTGGCTCAGAAGAGCACACTGAGTCAGCCCTTAACCCCAGTGATCAGAAATTGTCAAAACGTGTTTTTCAGCAGAAATAAACACGTTTTGGCAACTTTGGTCACCCCCATGTAAGTTATAGGGCAGGAACAACACAGTTTTCAAAACGTGTTTTTCAGCCCGAAATAAACGCGTTTTCTCAGCCCTTGGAATCGCAGTGTAACTGCCTGGCTCAGAAGAGCACACTGACTCAGCCCTTAACCCCAGTGTGCAGAAATTGTCAAAACGTGTTTTTCAGCAGAAATAAACACGTTTTGGCAACTTTGGTCAACCCCATGTAAGTTATAGGGCAGGAACAGCACAGTTTTCAAAACGTGTTTTTCAGCCCGAAATAAACGCTTTTTTTCAGCACTTGGAATCACAGTGTAACTGCTTGGCTCAGAAGAGCACACTGAGTCAGCCCTACACCCCAGTGATCAGAAATTGTCAAAACGTGTTTTTCAGCAGAAATAAACACGTTTTGGCAACTTTGGTCACCCCCATGTAAGTTATAGGGCAGGAACAGCACAGTTTTCAAAACGTGTTTTTCAGCCCGAAATAAACGCTTTTTTTCAGCACTTGGAATCACAGTGTAACTGCTTGGCTCAGAAGAGCACACTGAGTCAGCCCTTAACCCCAGTGATCAGAAATTGTCAAAACGTGTTTTTCAGCAGAAATAAACACGTTTTGGCAACTTTGGTCACCCCCATGTAAGTTATAGGGCAGGAACAACACAGTTTTCAAAACGTGTTTTTCAGCCCGAAATAAACGCGTTTTCTCAGCCCTTGGAATCGCAGTGTAACTGCCTGGCTCAGAAGAGCACACTGACTCAGCCCTTAACCCCAGTGTGCAGAAATTGTCAAAACGTGTTTTTCAGCAGAAATAAACACGTTTTGGCAACTTTGGTCAACCCCATGTAAGTTATAGGGCAGGAACAGCACAGTTTTCAAAACGTGTTTTTCTGCCCGAAATAAACGCGTTTTCTCAGCCCTTGGAATCGCAGTGTAACTGCCTGGCTCAGAAGAGCACACTGAGTCAGCCCTTAACCCCAGTGATCAGAAATTGTCAAAACGTGTTTTTCAGCAGAAATAAACACGTTTTGGCAACTTTGGTCACCCCCATGTAAGTTATAGGGCAGGAACAGCACAGTTTTCAAAACGTGTTTTTCAGCCCGAAATAAACGCGTTTTCTCAGCCCTTAGAATCGCAGTGTAACTGCCTGGCTCAGAAGAGCACACTGACTCAGCCCTTAACCCCAGTGTGCAGAAATTGTCAAAACGTGTTTTTCAGCAGAAATAAACACGTTTTGGCAACTTTGGTCACCCCCATGTAAGTTATAGGGCAGGAACAGCACAGTTTTCAAAACGTGTTTTTCAGCCCGAAATAAACGCTTTTTCTCAGCCCTTGGAATCGCAGTGTAACTGCCTGGCTCCGAAGAGCACACTGAGTCAGCCCTTAACCCCAGTGATCAGAAATTGTCAAAACGTGTTTTTCAGCAGAAATAAACACGTTTTGGCAACTTTGGTCACCCCCATGTAAGTTATAGGGCAGGAACAGCACAGTTTTCAAAACGTGTTTTTCAGCCCGAAATAAACGCGTTTTCTCAGCCCTTAGAATCGCAGTGTAACTGCCTGGCTCAGAAGAGCACACTGACTCAGCCCTTAACCCCAGTGTGCAGAAATTGTCAAAACGTGTTTTTCAGCAGAAATAAACACGTTTTGGCAACTTTGGTCACCCCAATGTAAGTTATAGGGCAGGAACAGCACAGTTTTCAAAACGTGTTTTTCAGCCCGAAATAAACGCTTTTTTTCAGCACTTGGATTCACAGTGTAACTGCTTGGCTCAGAAGAGCACACTGAGTCAGCCCTTAACCCCAGTGATCAGAAATTGTCAAAACGTGTTTTTCAGCAGAAATAAACACGTTTTGGCAACTTTGGTCACCCCCATGTAAGTTATAGGGCAGGAACAGCACAGTTTTCAAAACGTGTTTTTCAGCCCGAAATAAACGCGTTTTCTCAGCCCTTAGAATCGTAGTGTAACTGCCTGGCTCAGAAGAGCACACTGACTCAGCCCTTAACCCCAGTGTGCAGAAATTGTCAAAACGTGTTTTTCAGCAGAAATAAACACGTTTTGGCAACTTTGGTCACCCCCATGTAAGTTATAGGGCAGGAACAGCACAGTTTTCAAAACGTGTTTTTCAGCCCGAAATAAACGCTTTTTCTCAGCCCTTGGAATCGCAGTGTAACTGCCTGGCTCAGAAGAGCACACTGAGTCAGCCCTTAACCCCAGTGATCAGAAATTGTCAAAACGTGTTTTTCAGCAGAAATAAACACGTTTTGGCAACTTTGGTCTCCCCCATGTAAGTTATATGGCTGGAACAGCACAGTTTTCAAAACGTGTTTTTCAGCCCGAAATAAACGCTTTTTCTCAGCCCTTGGAATCGCAGTGTAACTGCCTGGCTCAGAAGAGCACACTGACTCAGCCCTTAACCCCAGTGATCAGAAATTGTCAAAACTTGTTTTTCAGCAGAAATAAACACGTTTTGGCAACTTTGGTCACCCCCATGTAAGTTATAGGGCAGGAACAGCACAGTTTTCAAAACGTGTTTTTCAGCCCGAAATAAACGCGTTTTCTCAGCCCTTAGAATCGCAGTGTAACTGCTTGGCTCAGAAGAGCACACAGAGTCAGCCCTTAACCCCAGTGATCAGAAATTGTCAAAACATGTTTTTCAGCAGAAATAAACACGTTTTGGCAACTTTGGTCACCCCCATGTAAGTTATAGGGCAGGAACAGCACAGTTTTCAAAACGTGTTTTTCAGCCCGAAATAAACGCGTTTTCTCAGCCCTTGGAATCGCAGTGTAACTGCCTGGCTCAGAAGAGCACACTGACTCAGCCCTTAACCCCAGTGTGCAGAAATTGTCAAAACGTGTTTTTCAGCAGAAATAAACACGTTTTGGCAACTTTGGTCACCCCCATGTAAGTTATAGGGCAGGAACAGCACAGTTTTCAAAACGTGTTTTTCAGCCCGAAATAAACGCGTTTTCTCAGCCCTTAGAATCGTAGTGTAACTGCCTGGCTCAGAAGAGCACACTGACTCAGCCCTTAACCCCAGTGTGCAGAAATTGTCAAAACGTGTTTTTCAGCAGAAATAAACACGTTTTGGCAACTTTGGTCACCCCCATGTAAGTTTTAGGGCAGGAACAGCACAGTTTTCAAAACGTGTTTTTCAGCCCGAAATAAACGCGTTTTCTCAGCCCTTAGAATCGCAGTGTAACTGCTTGGCTCAGAAGAGCACACAGAGTCAGCCCTTAACCCCAGTGATCAGAAATTGTCAAAACATGTTTTTCAGCAGAAATAAACACGTTTTGGCAACTTTGGTCACCCCCATGTAAGTTATAGGGCAGGAACAGCACAGTTTTCAAAACGTGTTTTTCAGCCCGAAATAAACGCTTTTTTTCAGCACTTGGAATCACACTGTAACTGCTTGGCTCAGAAGAGCACACTGAGTCAGCCCTTAACCCCAGTGATCAGAAATTGTCAAAACGTGTTTTTCAGCAGAAATAAACACGTTTTGGCAACTTTGGTCACCCCCATGTAAGTTATAGGGCAGGAACAACACAGTTTTCAAAACGTGTTTTTCTGCCCGAAATAAACGCGTTTTCTCAGCCCTTGGAATCGCAGTGTAACTGCCTGGCTCAGAAGAGCACACTGAGTCAGCCCTTAACCCCAGTGATCAGAAATTGTCAAAACGTGTTTTTCAGCAGAAATAAACACGTTTTGGCAACTTTGGTCACCCCCATGTAAGTTATAGGGCAGGAACAGCACAGTTTTCAAAACGTGTTTTTCAGCCCGAAATAAACGCGTTTTCTCAGCCCTTAGAATCGCAGTGTAACTGCCTGGCTCAGAAGAGCACACTGACTCAGCCCTTAACCCCAGTGTGCAGAAATTGTCAAAACGTGTTTTTCAGCAGAAATAAACACGTTTTGGCAACTTTGGTCACCCCCATGTAAGTTATAGGGCAGGAACAGCACAGTTTTCAAAACGTGTTTTTCAGCCCGAAATAAACGCTTTTTCTCAGCCCTTGGAATCGCAGTGTAACTGCCTGGCTCCGAAGAGCACACTGAGTCAGCCCTTAACCCCAGTGATCAGAAATTGTCAAAACGTGTTTTTCAGCAGAAATAAACACGTTTTGGCAACTTTGGTCACCCCCATGTAAGTTATAGGGCAGGAACAGCACAGTTTTCAAAACGTGTTTTTCAGCCCGAAATAAACGCGTTTTCTCAGCCCTTAGAATCGCAGTGTAACTGCCTGGCTCAGAAGAGCACACTGACTCAGCCCTTAACCCCAGTGTGCAGAAATTGTCAAAACGTGTTTTTCAGCAGAAATAAACACGTTTTGGCAACTTTGGTCACCCCAATGTAAGTTATAGGGCAGGAACAGCACAGTTTTCAAAACGTGTTTTTCAGCCCGAAATAAACGCTTTTTTTCAGCACTTGGATTCACAGTGTAACTGCTTGGCTCAGAAGAGCACACTGAGTCAGCCCTTAACCCCAGTGATCAGAAATTGTCAAAACGTGTTTTTCAGCAGAAATAAACACGTTTTGGCAACTTTGGTCACCCCCATGTAAGTTATAGGGCAGGAACAGCACAGTTTTCAAAACGTGTTTTTCAGCCCGAAATAAACGCGTTTTCTCAGCCCTTAGAATCGTAGTGTAACTGCCTGGCTCAGAAGAGCACACAGAGTCAGCCCTTAACCCCAGTGATCAGAAATTGTCAAAACATGTTTTTCAGCAGAAATAAACACGTTTTGGCAACTTTGGTCACCCCCATGTAAGTTATAGGGCAGGAACAGCACAGTTTTCAAAACGTGTTTTTCAGCCCGAAATAAACGCGTTTTCTCAGCCCTTAGAATCGCAGTGTAACTGCTTGGCTCAGAAGAGCACACAGAGTCAGCCCTTAACCCCAGTGATCAGAAATTGTCAAAACATGTTTTTCAGCAGAAATAAACACGTTTTGGCAACTTTGGTCACCCCCATGTAAGTTATAGGGCAGGAACAGCACAGTTTTCAAAACGTGTTTTTCAGCCCGAAATAAACGCTTTTTTTCAGCACTTGGAATCACAGTGTAACTGCTTGGCTCAGAAGAGCACACTGAGTCAGCCCTTAACCCCAGTGATCAGAAATTGTCAAAACGTGTTTTTCAGCAGAAATAAACACGTTTTGGCAACTTTGGTCACCCCCATGTAAGTTATAGGGCAGGAACAACACAGTTTTCAAAACGTGTTTTTCTGCCCGAAATAAACGCGTTTTCTCAGCCCTTGGAATCGCAGTGTAACTGCCTGGCTCAGAAGAGCACACTGAGTCAGCCCTTAACCCCAGTGATCAGAAATTGTCAAAACGTGTTTTTCAGCAGAAATAAACACGTTTTGGCAACTTTGGTCACCCCCATGTAAGTTATAGGGCAGGAACAGCACAGTTTTCAAAACGTGTTTTTCAGCCCGAAATAAACGCGTTTTCTCAGCCCTTAGAATCGCAGTGTAACTGCCTGGCTCAGAAGAGCACACTGACTCAGCCCTTAACCCCAGTGTGCAGAAATTGTCAAAACGTGTTTTTCAGCAGAAATAAACACGTTTTGGCAACTTTGGTCACCCCCATGTAAGTTATAGGGCAGGAACAGCACACTTTTCAAAACGTGTTTTTCAGCCCGAAATAAACGCTTTTTCTCAGCCCTTGGAATCGCAGTGTAACTGCCTGGCTCCGAAGAGCACACTGAGTCAGCCCTTAACCCCAGTGATCAGAAATTGTCAAAACGTGTTTTTCAGCAGAAATAAACACGTTTTGGCAACTTTGGTCACCCCCATGTAAGTTATAGGGCAGGAACAGCACAGTTTTCAAAACGTGTTTTTCAGCCCGAAATAAACGCGTTTTCTCAGCCCTTAGAATCGCAGTGTAACTGCCTGGCTCAGAAGAGCACACTGACTCAGCCCTTAACCCCAGTGTGCAGAAATTGTCAAAACGTGTTTTTCAGCAGAAATAAACACGTTTTGGCAACTTTGGTCACCCCAATGTAAGTTATAGGGCAGGAACAGCACAGTTTTCAAAACGTGTTTTTCAGCCCGAAATAAACGCTTTTTTTCAGCACTTGGATTCACAGTGTAACTGCTTGGCTCAGAAGAGCACACTGAGTCAGCCCTTAACCCCAGTGATCAGAAATTGTCAAAACGTGTTTTTCAGCAGAAATAAACACGTTTTGGCAACTTTGGTCACCCCCATGTAAGTTATAGGGCAGGAACAGCACAGTTTTCAAAACGTGTTTTTCAGCCCGAAATAAACGCGTTTTCTCAGCCCTTAGAATCGTAGTGTAACTGCCTGGCTCAGAAGAGCACACTGACTCAGCCCTTAACCCCAGTGTGCAGAAATTGTCAAAACGTGTTTTTCAGCAGAAATAAACACGTTTTGGCAACTTTGGTCACCCCCATGTAAGTTATAGGGCAGGAACAGCACAGTTTTCAAAACGTGTTTTTCAGCCCGAAATAAACGCTTTTTCTCAGCCCTTGGAATCGCAGTGTAACTGCCTGGCTCCGAAGAGCACACTGAGTCAGCCCTTAACCCCAGTGATCAGAAATTGTCAAAACGTGTTTTTCAGCAGAAATAAACACGTTTTGGCAACTTTGGTCTCCCCCATGTAAGTTATATGGCTGGAACAGCACAGTTTTCAAAACGTGTTTTTCAGCCCGAAATAAACGCTTTTTCTCAGCCCTTGGAATCGCAGTGTAACTGCCTGGCTCAGAAGAGCACACTGACTCAGCCCTTAACCCCAGTGATCAGAAATTGTCAAAACTTGTTTTTCAGCAGAAATAAACACGTTTTGGCAACTTTGGTCACCCCCATGTAAGTTATAGGGCAGGAACAGCACAGTTTTCAAAACGTGTTTTTCAGCCCGAAATAAACGCGTTTTCTCAGCCCTTAGAATCGCAGTGTAACTGCTTGGCTCAGAAGAGCACACAGAGTCAGCCCTTAACCCCAGTGATCAGAAATTGTCAAAACATGTTTTTCAGCAGAAATAAACACGTTTTGGCAACTTTGGTCACCCCCATGTAAGTTATAGGGCAGGAACAGCACAGTTTTCAAAACGTGTTTTTCAGCCCGAAATAAACGCGTTTTCTCAGCCCTTAGAATCGCAGTGTAACTGCTTGGCTCAGAAGAGCACACAGAGTCAGCCCTTAACCCCAGTGATCAGAAATTGTCAAAACATGTTTTTCAGCAGAAATAAACACGTTTTGGCAACTTTGGTCACCCCCATGTAAGTTATAGGGCAGGAACAGCACAGTTTTCAAAACGTGTTTTTCAGCCCGAAATAAACGCTTTTTTTCAGCACTTGGAATCACAGTGTAACTGCTTGGCTCAGAAGAGCACACTGAGTCAGCCCTTAACCCCAGTGATCAGAAATTGTCAAAACGTGTTTTTCAGCAGAAATAAACACGTTTTGGCAACTTTGGTCACCCCCATGTAAGTTATAGGGCAGGAACAACACAGTTTTCAAAACGTGTTTTTCAGCCCGAAATAAACGCGTTTTCTCAGCCCTTGGAATCGCAGTGTAACTGCCTGGCTCAGAAGAGCACACTGACTCAGCCCTTAACCCCAGTGTGCAGAAATTGTCAAAACGTGTTTTTCAGCAGAAATAAACACGTTTTGGCAACTTTGGTCAACCCCATGTAAGTTATAGGGCAGGAACAGCACAGTTTTCAAAACGTGTTTTTCAGCCCGAAATAAACGCTTTTTTTCAGCACTTGGAATCACAGTGTAACTGCTTGGCTCAGAAGAGCACACTGAGTCAGCCCTACACCCCAGTGATCAGAAATTGTCAAAACGTGTTTTTCAGCAGAAATAAACACGTTTTGGCAACTTTGGTCACCCCCATGTAAGTTATAGGGCAGGAACAGCACAGTTTTCAAAACGTGTTTTTCAGCCCGAAATAAACGCGTTTTCTCAGCCCTTAGAATCGTAGTGTAACTGCCTGGCTCAGAAGAGCACACAGAGTCAGCCCTTAACCCCAGTGATCAGAAATTGTCAAAACATGTTTTTCAGCAGAAATAAACACGTTTTGGCAACTTTGGTCACCCCCATGTAAGTTATAGGGCAGGAACAGCACAGTTTTCAAAACGTGTTTTTCAGCCCGAAATAAACGCGTTTTCTCAGCCCTTAGAATCGCAGTGTAACTGCTTGGCTCAGAAGAGCACACAGAGTCAGCCCTTAACCCCAGTGATCAGAAATTGTCAAAACATGTTTTTCAGCAGAAATAAACACGTTTTGGCAACTTTGGTCACCCCCATGTAAGTTATAGGGCAGGAACAGCACAGTTTTCAAAACGTGTTTTTCAGCCCGAAATAAACGCGTTTTCTCAGCCCTTAGAATCGCAGTGTAACTGCTTGGCTCAGAAGAGCACACAGAGTCAGCCCTTAACCCCAGTGATCAGAAATTGTCAAAACATGTTTTTCAGCAGAAATAAACACGTTTTGGCAACTTTGGTCACCCCCATGTAAGTTATAGGGCAGGAACAGCACAGTTTTCAAAACGTGTTTTTCAGCCCGAAATAAACGCTTTTTTTCAGCACTTGGAATCACAGTGTAACTGCTTGGCTCAGAAGAGCACACTGAGTAAGCCCTTAACCCCAGTGATCAGAAATTGTCAAAACGTGTTTTTCAGCAGAAATAAACACGTTTTGGCAACTTTGGTCACCCCCATGTAAGTTATAGGGCAGGAACAACACAGTTTTCAAAACGTGTTTTTCAGCCCGAAATAAACGCGTTTTCTCAGCCCTTGGAATCGCAGTGTAACTGCCTGGCTCAGAAGAGCACACTGACTCAGCCCTTAACCCCAGTGTGCAGAAATTGTCAAAACGTGTTTTTCAGCAGAAATAAACACGTTTTGGCAACTTTGGTCACCCCAATGTAAGTTATAGGGCAGGAACAGCACAGTTTTCAAAACGTGTTTTTCAGCCCGAAATAAACGCTTTTTTTCAGCACTTGGAATCACAGTGTAACTGCTTGGCTCAGAAGAGCACACTGAGTCAGCCCTACACCCCAGTGATCAGAAATTGTCAAAACGTGTTTTTCAGCAGAAATAAACACGTTTTGGCAACTTTGGTCACCCCCATGTAAGTTATAGGGCAGGAACAGCACAGTTTTCAAAACGTGTTTTTCAGCCCGAAATAAACGCGTTTTCTCAGCCTTTAGAATCGTAGTGTAACTGCCTGGCTCAGAAGAGCACACTGATTCAGCCCTTAACCCCAGTGTGCAGAAATTGTCAAAACGTGTTTTTCAGCAGAAATAAACACGTTTTGGCAACTTTGGTCACCCCCATGTAAGTTATAGGGCAGGAACAGCACAGTTTTCAAAACGTGTTTTTCAGCCCGAAATAAACGCTTTTTCTCTGCCCTTGGAATCGCAGTGTAACTGCCTGGCTCCGAAGAGCACACTGAGTCAGCCCTTAACCCCAGTGATCAGAAATTGTCAAAACGTGTTTTTCAGCAGAAATAAACACGTTTTGGCAACTTTGGTCTCCCCCATGTAAGTTATATGGCTGGAACAGCACAGTTTTCAAAACGTGTTTTTCAGCCCGAAATAAACGCTTTTTCTCAGCCCTTGGAATCGCAGTGTAACTGCCTGGCTCAGAAGAGCACACTGACTCAGCCCTTAACCCCAGTGATCAGAAATTGTCAAAACTTGTTTTTCAGCAGAAATAAACACGTTTTGGCAACTTTGGTCACCCCCATGTAAGTTATAGGGCAGGAACAGCACAGTTGTCAAAACGTGTTTTTCAGCCCGAAATAAACGCGTTTTCTCAGCCCTTAGAATCGCAGTGTAACTGCTTGGCTCAGAAGAGCACACAGAGTCAGCCCTTAACCCCAGTGATCAGAAATTGTCAAAACATGTTTTTCAGCAGAAATAAACACGTTTTGGCAACTTTGGTCACCCCCATGTAAGTTATAGGGCAGGAACAGCACAGTTTTCAAAACGTGTTTTTCAGCCCGAAATAAACGCGTTTTCTCAGCCCTTAGAATCGCAGTGTAACTGCTTGGCTCAGAAGAGCACACAGAGTCAGCCCTTAACCCCAGTGATCAGAAATTGTCAAAACATGTTTTTCAGCAGAAATAAACACGTTTTGGCAACTTTGGTCACCCCCATGTAAGTTATAGGGCAGGAACAGCACAGTTTTCAAAACGTGTTTTTCAGCCCGAAATAAACGCTTTTTTTCAGCACTTGGAATCACAGTGTAACTGCTTGGCTCAGAAGAGCACACTGAGTCAGCCCTTAACCCCAGTGATCAGAAATTGTCAAAACGTGTTTTTCAGCAGAAATAAACACGTTTTGGCAACTTTGGTCACCCCCATGTAAGTTATAGGGCAGGAACAACACAGTTTTCAAAACGTGTTTTTCAGCCCGAAATAAACGCGTTTTCTCAGCCCTTGGAATCGCAGTGTAACTGCCTGGCTCAGAAGAGCACACTGACTCAGCCCTTAACCCCAGTGTGCAGAAATTGTCAAAACGTGTTTTTCAGCAGAAATAAACACGTTTTGGCAACTTTGGTCAACCCCATGTAAGTTATAGGGCAGGAACAGCACAGTTTTCAAAACGTGTTTTTCAGCCCGAAATAAACGCTTTTTTTCAGCACTTGGAATCACAGTGTAACTGCTTGGCTCAGAAGAGCACACTGAGTCAGCCCTACACCCCAGTGATCAGAAATTGTCAAAACGTGTTTTTCAGCAGAAATAAACACGTTTTGGCAACTTTGGTCACCCCCATGTAAGTTATAGGGCAGGAACAGCACAGTTTTCAAAACGTGTTTTTCAGCCCGAAATAAACGCGTTTTCTCAGCCCTTAGAATCGTAGTGTAACTGCCTGGCTCAGAAGAGCACACAGAGTCAGCCCTTAACCCCAGTGATCAGAAATTGTCAAAACATGTTTTTCAGCAGAAATAAACACGTTTTGGCAACTTTGGTCACCCCCATGTAAGTTATAGGGCAGGAACAGCACAGTTTTCAAAACGTGTTTTTCAGCCCGAAATAAACGCGTTTTCTCAGCCCTTAGAATCGCAGTGTAACTGCTTGGCTCAGAAGAGCACACAGAGTCAGCCCTTAACCCCAGTGATCAGAAATTGTCAAAACATGTTTTTCAGCAGAAATAAACACGTTTTGGCAACTTTGGTCACCCCCATGTAAGTTATAGGGCAGGAACAGCACAGTTTTCAAAACGTGTTTTTCAGCCCGAAATAAACGCTTTTTTTCAGCACTTGGAATCACAGTGTAACTGCTTGGCTCAGAAGAGCACACTGAGTCAGCCCTTAACCCCAGTGATCAGAAATTGTCAAAACGTGTTTTTCAGCAGAAATAAACACGTTTTGGCAACTTTGGTCACCCCCATGTAAGTTATAGGGCAGGAACAACACAGTTTTCAAAACGTGTTTTTCTGCCCGAAATAAACGCGTTTTCTCAGCCCTTGGAATCGCAGTGTAACTGCCTGGCTCAGAAGAGCACACTGAGTCAGCCCTTAATCCCAGTGATCAGAAATTGTCAAAACGTGTTTTTCAGCAGAAATAAACACGTTTTGGCAACTTTGGTCACCCCCATGTAAGTTATAGGGCAGGAACAGCACAGTTTTCAAAACGTGTTTTTCAGCCCGAAATAAACGCGTTTTCTCAGCCCTTAGAATCGCAGTGTAACTGCCTGGCTCAGAAGAGCACACTGACTCAGCCCTTAACCCCAGTGTGCAGAAATTGTCAAAACGTGTTTTTCAGCAGAAATAAACACGTTTTGGCAACTTTGGTCACCCCCATGTAAGTTATAGGGCAGGAACAGCACAGTTTTCAAAACGTGTTTTTCAGCCCGAAATAAACGCTTTTTCTCAGCCCTTGGAATCGCAGTGTAACTGCCTGGCTCCGAAGAGCACACTGAGTCAGCCCTTAACCCCAGTGATCAGAAATTGTCAAAACGTGTTTTTCAGCAGAAATAAACACGTTTTGGCAACTTTGGTCACCCCCATGTAAGTTATAGGGCAGGAACAGCACAGTTTTCAAAACGTGTTTTTCAGCCCGAAATAAACGCGTTTTCTCAGCCCTTAGAATCGCAGTGTAACTGCCTGGCTCAGAAGAGCACACTGACTCAGCCCTTAACCCCAGTGTGCAGAAATTGTCAAAACGTGTTTTTCAGCAGAAATAAACACGTTTTGGCAACTTTGGTCACCCCAATGTAAGTTATAGGGCAGGAACAGCACAGTTTTCAAAACGTGTTTTTCAGCCCGAAATAAACGCTTTTTTTCAGCACTTGGATTCACAGTGTAACTGCTTGGCTCAGAAGAGCACACTGAGTCAGCCCTTAACCCCAGTGATCAGAAATTGTCAAAACGTGTTTTTCAGCAGAAATAAACACGTTTTGGCAACTTTGGTCACCCCCATGTAAGTTATAGGGCAGGAACAGCACAGTTTTCAAAACGTGTTTTTCAGCCCGAAATAAACGCGTTTTCTCAGCCCTTAGAATCGTAGTGTAACTGCCTGGCTCAGAAGAGCACACTGACTCAGCCCTTAACCCCAGTGTGCAGAAATTGTCAAAACGTGTTTTTCAGCAGAAATAAACACGTTTTGGCAACTTTGGTCACCCCCATGTAAGTTATAGGGCAGGAACAGCACAGTTTTCAAAACGTGTTTTTCAGCCCGAAATAAACGCTTTTTCTCAGCCCTTGGAATCGCAGTGTAACTGCCTGGCTCCGAAGAGCACACTGAGTCAGCCCTTAACCCCAGTGATCAGAAATTGTCAAAACGTGTTTTTCAGCAGAAATAAACACGTTTTGGCAACTTTGGTCTCCCCCATGTAAGTTATATGGCTGGAACAGCACAGTTTTCAAAACGTGTTTTTCAGCCCGAAATAAACGCTTTTTCTCAGCCCTTGGAATCGCAGTGTAACTGCCTGGCTCAGAAGAGCACACTGACTCAGCCCTTAACCCCAGTGATCAGAAATTGTCAAAACTTGTTTTTCAGCAGAAATAAACACGTTTTGGCAACTTTGGTCACCCCCATGTAAGTTATAGGGCAGGAACAGCACAGTTTTCAAAACGTGTTTTTCAGCCCGAAATAAACGCGTTTTCTCAGCCCTTAGAATCGCAGTGTAACTGCTTGGCTCAGAAGAGCACACAGAGTCAGCCCTTAACCCCAGTGATCAGAAATTGTCAAAACATGTTTTTCAGCAGAAATAAACACGTTTTGGCAACTTTGGTCACCCCCATGTAAGTTATAGGGCAGGAACAGCACAGTTTTCAAAACGTGTTTTTCAGCCCGAAATAAACGCGTTTTCTCAGCCCTTAGAATCGCAGTGTAACTGCTTGGCTCAGAAGAGCACACAGAGTCAGCCCTTAACCCCAGTGATCAGAAATTGTCAAAACATGTTTTTCAGCAGAAATAAACACGTTTTGGCAACTTTGGTCACCCCCATGTAAGTTATAGGGCAGGAACAGCACAGTTTTCAAAACGTGTTTTTCAGCCCGAAATAAACGCTTTTTTTCAGCACTTGGAATCACAGTGTAACTGCTTGGCTCAGAAGAGCACACTGAGTCAGCCCTTAACCCCAGTGATCAGAAATTGTCAAAACGTGTTTTTCAGCAGAAATAAACACGTTTTGGCAACTTTGGTCACCCCCATGTAAGTTATAGGGCAGGAACAACACAGTTTTCAAAACGTGTTTTTCAGCCCGAAATAAACGCGTTTTCTCAGCCCTTGGAATCGCAGTGTAACTGCCTGGCTCAGAAGAGCACACTGACTCAGCCCTTAACCCCAGTGTGCAGAAATTGTCAAAACGTGTTTTTCAGCAGAAATAAACACGTTTTGGCAACTTTGGTCAACCCCATGTAAGTTATAGGGCAGGAACAGCACAGTTTTCAAAACGTGTTTTTCAGCCCGAAATAAACGCTTTTTTTCAGCACTTGGAATCACAGTGTAACTGCTTGGCTCAGAAGAGCACACTGAGTCAGCCCTACACCCCAGTGATCAGAAATTGTCAAAACGTGTTTTTCAGCAGAAATAAACACGTTTTGGCAACTTTGGTCACCCCCATGTAAGTTATAGGGCAGGAACAGCACAGTTTTCAAAACGTGTTTTTCAGCCCGAAATAAACGCGTTTTCTCAGCCCTTAGAATCGTAGTGTAACTGCCTGGCTCAGAAGAGCACACAGAGTCAGCCCTTAACCCCAGTGATCAGAAATTGTCAAAACATGTTTTTCAGCAGAAATAAACACGTTTTGGCAACTTTGGTCACCCCCATGTAAGTTATAGGGCAGGAACAGCACAGTTTTCAAAACGTGTTTTTCAGCCCGAAATAAACGCGTTTTCTCAGCCCTTAGAATCGCAGTGTAACTGCTTGGCTCAGAAGAGCACACAGAGTCAGCCCTTAACCCCAGTGATCAGAAATTGTCAAAACATGTTTTTCAGCAGAAATAAACACGTTTTGGCAACTTTGGTCACCCCCATGTAAGTTATAGGGCAGGAACAGCACAGTTTTCAAAACGTGTTTTTCAGCCCGAAATAAACGCTTTTTTTCAGCACTTGGAATCACAGTGTAACTGCTTGGCTCAGAAGAGCACACTGAGTCAGCCCTTAACCCCAGTGATCAGAAATTGTCAAAACGTGTTTTTCAGCAGAAATAAACACGTTTTGGCAACTTTGGTCACCCCCATGTAAGTTATAGGGCAGGAACAACACAGTTTTCAAAACGTGTTTTTCTGCCCGAAATAAACGCGTTTTCTCAGCCCTTGGAATCGCAGTGTAACTGCCTGGCTCAGAAGAGCACACTGAGTCAGCCCTTAACCCCAGTGATCAGAAATTGTCAAAACGTGTTTTTCAGCAGAAATAAACACGTTTTGGCAACTTTGGTCACCCCCATGTAAGTTATAGGGCAGGAACAGCACAGTTTTCAAAACGTGTTTTTCAGCCCGAAATAAACGCGTTTTCTCAGCCCTTAGAATCGCAGTGTAACTGCCTGGCTCAGAAGAGCACACTGACTCAGCCCTTAACCCCAGTGTGCAGAAATTGTCAAAACGTGTTTTTCAGCAGAAATAAACACGTTTTGGCAACTTTGGTCACCCCCATGTAAGTTATAGGGCAGGAACAGCACAGTTTTCAAAACGTGTTTTTCAGCCCGAAATAAACGCTTTTTCTCAGCCCTTGGAATCGCAGTGTAACTGCCTGGCTCCGAAGAGCACACTGAGTCAGCCCTTAACCCCAGTGATCAGAAATTGTCAAAACGTGTTTTTCAGCAGAAATAAACACGTTTTGGCAACTTTGGTCACCCCCATGTAAGTTATAGGGCAGGAACAGCACAGTTTTCAAAACGTGTTTTTCAGCCCGAAATAAACGCGTTTTCTCAGCCCTTAGAATCGCAGTGTAACTGCCTGGCTCAGAAGAGCACACTGACTCAGCCCTTAACCCCAGTGTGCAGAAATTGTCAAAACGTGTTTTTCAGCAGAAATAAACACGTTTTGGCAACTTTGGTCACCCCAATGTAAGTTATAGGGCAGGAACAGCACAGTTTTCAAAACGTGTTTTTCAGCCCGAAATAAACGCTTTTTTTCAGCACTTGGATTCACAGTGTAACTGCTTGGCTCAGAAGAGCACACTGAGTCAGCCCTTAACCCCAGTGATCAGAAATTGTCAAAACGTGTTTTTCAGCAGAAATAAACACGTTTTGGCAACTTTGGTCACCCCCATGTAAGTTATAGGGCAGGAACAGCACAGTTTTCAAAACGTGTTTTTCAGCCCGAAATAAACGCGTTTTCTCAGCCCTTAGAATCGTAGTGTAACTGCCTGGCTCAGAAGAGCACACAGAGTCAGCCCTTAACCCCAGTGATCAGAAATTGTCAAAACATGTTTTTCAGCAGAAATAAACACGTTTTGGCAACTTTGGTCACCCCCATGTAAGTTATAGGGCAGGAACAGCACAGTTTTCAAAACGTGTTTTTCAGCCCGAAATAAACGCGTTTTCTCAGCCCTTAGAATCGCAGTGTAACTGCTTGGCTCAGAAGAGCACACAGAGTCAGCCCTTAACCCCAGTGATCAGAAATTGTCAAAACATGTTTTTCAGCAGAAATAAACACGTTTTGGCAACTTTGGTCACCCCCATGTAAGTTATAGGGCAGGAACAGCACAGTTTTCAAAACGTGTTTTTCAGCCCGAAATAAACGCTTTTTTTCAGCACTTGGAATCACAGTGTAACTGCTTGGCTCAGAAGAGCACACTGAGTCAGCCCTTAACCCCAGTGATCAGAAATTGTCAAAACGTGTTTTTCAGCAGAAATAAACACGTTTTGGCAACTTTGGTCACCCCCATGTAAGTTATAGGGCAGGAACAACACAGTTTTCAAAACGTGTTTTTCTGCCCGAAATAAACGCGTTTTCTCAGCCCTTGGAATCGCAGTGTAACTGCCTGGCTCAGAAGAGCACACTGAGTCAGCCCTTAACCCCAGTGATCAGAAATTGTCAAAACGTGTTTTTCAGCAGAAATAAACACGTTTTGGCAACTTTGGTCACCCCCATGTAAGTTATAGGGCAGGAACAGCACAGTTTTCAAAACGTGTTTTTCAGCCCGAAATAAACGCGTTTTCTCAGCCCTTAGAATCGCAGTGTAACTGCCTGGCTCAGAAGAGCACACTGACTCAGCCCTTAACCCCAGTGTGCAGAAATTGTCAAAACGTGTTTTTCAGCAGAAATAAACACGTTTTGGCAACTTTGGTCACCCCCATGTAAGTTATAGGGCAGGAACAGCACAGTTTTCAAAACGTGTTTTTCAGCCCGAAATAAACGCTTTTTCTCAGCCCTTGGAATCGCAGTGTAACTGCCTGGCTCCGAAGAGCACACTGAGTCAGCCCTTAACCCCAGTGATCAGAAATTGTCAAAACGTGTTTTTCAGCAGAAATAAACACGTTTTGGCAACTTTGGTCACCCCCATGTAAGTTATAGGGCAGGAACAGCACAGTTTTCAAAACGTGTTTTTCAGCCCGAAATAAACGCGTTTTCTCAGCCCTTAGAATCGCAGTGTAACTGCCTGGCTCAGAAGAGCACACTGACTCAGCCCTTAACCCCAGTGTGCAGAAATTGTCAAAACGTGTTTTTCAGCAGAAATAAACACGTTTTGGCAACTTTGGTCACCCCAATGTAAGTTATAGGGCAGGAACAGCACAGTTTTCAAAACGTGTTTTTCAGCCCGAAATAAACGCTTTTTTTCAGCACTTGGATTCACAGTGTAACTGCTTGGCTCAGAAGAGCACACTGAGTCAGCCCTTAACCCCAGTGATCAGAAATTGTCAAAACGTGTTTTTCAGCAGAAATAAACACGTTTTGGCAACTTTGGTCACCCCCATGTAAGTTATAGGGCAGGAACAGCACAGTTTTCAAAACGTGTTTTTCAGCCCGAAATAAACGCGTTTTCTCAGCCCTTAGAATCGTAGTGTAACTGCCTGGCTCAGAAGAGCACACAGAGTCAGCCCTTAACCCCAGTGATCAGAAATTGTCAAAACATGTTTTTCAGCAGAAATAAACACGTTTTGGCAACTTTGGTCACCCCCATGTAAGTTATAGGGCAGGAACAGCACAGTTTTCAAAACGTGTTTTTCAGCCCGAAATAAACGCGTTTTCTCAGCCCTTAGAATCGCAGTGTAACTGCTTGGCTCAGAAGAGCACACAGAGTCAGCCCTTAACCCCAGTGATCAGAAATTGTCAAAACATGTTTTTCAGCAGAAATAAACACGTTTTGGCAACTTTGGTCACCCCCATGTAAGTTATAGGGCAGGAACAGCACAGTTTTCAAAACGTGTTTTTCAGCCCGAAATAAACGCTTTTTTTCAGCACTTGGAATCACAGTGTAACTGCTTGGCTCAGAAGAGCACACTGAGTCAGCCCTTAACCCCAGTGATCAGAAATTGTCAAAACGTGTTTTTCAGCAGAAATAAACACGTTTTGGCAACTTTGGTCACCCCCATGTAAGTTATAGGGCAGGAACAACACAGTTTTCAAAACGTGTTTTTCTGCCCGAAATAAACGCGTTTTCTCAGCCCTTGGAATCGCAGTGTAACTGCCTGGCTCAGAAGAGCACACTGAGTCAGCCCTTAACCCCAGTGATCAGAAATTGTCAAAACGTGTTTTTCAGCAGAAATAAACACGTTTTGGCAACTTTGGTCACCCCCATGTAAGTTATAGGGCAGGAACAGCACAGTTTTCAAAACGTGTTTTTCAGCCCGAAATAAACGCGTTTTCTCAGCCCTTAGAATCGCAGTGTAACTGCCTGGCTCAGAAGAGCACACTGACTCAGCCCTTAACCCCAGTGTGCAGAAATTGTCAAAACGTGTTTTTCAGCAGAAATAAACACGTTTTGGCAACTTTGGTCACCCCCATGTAAGTTATAGGGCAGGAACAGCACAGTTTTCAAAACGTGTTTTTCAGCCCGAAATAAACGCTTTTTCTCAGCCCTTGGAATCGCAGTGTAACTGCCTGGCTCCGAAGAGCACACTGAGTCAGCCCTTAACCCCAGTGATCAGAAATTGTCAAAACGTGTTTTTCAGCAGAAATAAACACGTTTTGGCAACTTTGGTCACCCCCATGTAAGTTATAGGGCAGGAACAGCACAGTTTTCAAAACGTGTTTTTCAGCCCGAAATAAACGCGTTTTCTCAGCCCTTAGAATCGCAGTGTAACTGCCTGGCTCAGAAGAGCACACTGACTCAGCCCTTAACCCCAGTGTGCAGAAATTGTCAAAACGTGTTTTTCAGCAGAAATAAACACGTTTTGGCAACTTTGGTCACCCCAATGTAAGTTATAGGGCAGGAACAGCACAGTTTTCAAAACGTGTTTTTCAGCCCGAAATAAACGCTTTTTTTCAGCACTTGGATTCACAGTGTAACTGCTTGGCTCAGAAGAGCACACTGAGTCAGCCCTTAACCCCAGTGATCAGAAATTGTCAAAACGTGTTTTTCAGCAGAAATAAACACGTTTTGGCAACTTTGGTCACCCCCATGTAAGTTATAGGGCAGGAACAGCACAGTTTTCAAAACGTGTTTTTCAGCCCGAAATAAACGCGTTTTCTCAGCCCTTAGAATCGTAGTGTAACTGCCTGGCTCAGAAGAGCACACTGACTCAGCCCTTAACCCCAGTGTGCAGAAATTGTCAAAACGTGTTTTTCAGCAGAAATAAACACGTTTTGGCAACTTTGGTCACCCCCATGTAAGTTATAGGGCAGGAACAGCACAGTTTTCAAAACGTGTTTTTCAGCCCGAAATAAACGCTTTTTCTCAGCCCTTGGAATCGCAGTGTAACTGCCTGGCTCAGAAGAGCACACTGAGTCAGCCCTTAACCCCAGTGATCAGAAATTGTCAAAACGTGTTTTTCAGCAGAAATAAACACGTTTTGGCAACTTTGGTCTCCCCCATGTAAGTTATATGGCTGGAACAGCACAGTTTTCAAAACGTGTTTTTCAGCCCGAAATAAACGCTTTTTCTCAGCCCTTGGAATCGCAGTGTAACTGCCTGGCTCAGAAGAGCACACTGACTCAGCCCTTAACCCCAGTGATCAGAAATTGTCAAAACTTGTTTTTCAGCAGAAATAAACACGTTTTGGCAACTTTGGTCACCCCCATGTAAGTTATAGGGCAGGAACAGCACAGTTTTCAAAACGTGTTTTTCAGCCCGAAATAAACGCGTTTTCTCAGCCCTTAGAATCGCAGTGTAACTGCTTGGCTCAGAAGAGCACACAGAGTCAGCCCTTAACCCCAGTGATCAGAAATTGTCAAAACATGTTTTTCAGCAGAAATAAACACGTTTTGGCAACTTTGGTCACCCCCATGTAAGTTATAGGGCAGGAACAGCACAGTTTTCAAAACGTGTTTTTCAGCCCGAAATAAACGCGTTTTCTCAGCCCTTGGAATCGCAGTGTAACTGCCTGGCTCAGAAGAGCACACTGACTCAGCCCTTAACCCCAGTGTGCAGAAATTGTCAAAACGTGTTTTTCAGCAGAAATAAACACGTTTTGGCAACTTTGGTCACCCCCATGTAAGTTATAGGGCAGGAACAGCACAGTTTTCAAAACGTGTTTTTCAGCCCGAAATAAACGCGTTTTCTCAGCCCTTAGAATCGTAGTGTAACTGCCTGGCTCAGAAGAGCACACTGACTCAGCCCTTAACCCCAGTGTGCAGAAATTGTCAAAACGTGTTTTTCAGCAGAAATAAACACGTTTTGGCAACTTTGGTCACCCCCATGTAAGTTATAGGGCAGGAACAGCACAGTTTTCAAAACGTGTTTTTCAGCCCGAAATAAACGCGTTTTCTCAGCCCTTAGAATCGCAGTGTAACTGCTTGGCTCAGAAGAGCACACAGAGTCAGCCCTTAACCCCAGTGATCAGAAATTGTCAAAACATGTTTTTCAGCAGAAATAAACACGTTTTGGCAACTTTGGTCACCCCCATGTAAGTTATAGGGCAGGAACAGCACAGTTTTCAAAACGTGTTTTTCAGCCCGAAATAAACGCTTTTTTTCAGCACTTGGAATCACAGTGTAACTGCTTGGCTCAGAAGAGCACACTGAGTCAGCCCTTAACCCCAGTGATCAGAAATTGTCAAAACGTGTTTTTCAGCAGAAATAAACACGTTTTGGCAACTTTGGTCACCCCCATGTAAGTTATAGGGCAGGAACAACACAGTTTTCAAAACGTGTTTTTCTGCCCGAAATAAACGCGTTTTCTCAGCCCTTGGAATCGCAGTGTAACTGCCTGGCTCAGAAGAGCACACTGAGTCAGCCCTTAACCCCAGTGATCAGAAATTGTCAAAACGTGTTTTTCAGCAGAAATAAACACGTTTTGGCAACTTTGGTCACCCCCATGTAAGTTATAGGGCAGGAACAGCACAGTTTTCAAAACGTGTTTTTCAGCCCGAAATAAACGCGTTTTCTCAGCCCTTAGAATCGCAGTGTAACTGCCTGGCTCAGAAGAGCACACTGACTCAGCCCTTAACCCCAGTGTGCAGAAATTGTCAAAACGTGTTTTTCAGCAGAAATAAACACGTTTTGGCAACTTTGGTCACCCCCATGTAAGTTATAGGGCAGGAACAGCACAGTTTTCAAAACGTGTTTTTCAGCCCGAAATAAACGCTTTTTCTCAGCCCTTGGAATCGCAGTGTAACTGCCTGGCTCCGAAGAGCACACTGAGTCAGCCCTTAACCCCAGTGATCAGAAATTGTCAAAACGTGTTTTTCAGCAGAAATAAACACGTTTTGGCAACTTTGGTCACCCCCATGTAAGTTATAGGGCAGGAACAGCACAGTTTTCAAAACGTGTTTTTCAGCCCGAAATAAACGCGTTTTCTCAGCCCTTAGAATCGCAGTGTAACTGCCTGGCTCAGAAGAGCACACTGACTCAGCCCTTAACCCCAGTGTGCAGAAATTGTCAAAACGTGTTTTTCAGCAGAAATAAACACGTTTTGGCAACTTTGGTCACCCCAATGTAAGTTATAGGGCAGGAACAGCACAGTTTTCAAAACGTGTTTTTCAGCCCGAAATAAACGCTTTTTTTCAGCACTTGGATTCACAGTGTAACTGCTTGGCTCAGAAGAGCACACTGAGTCAGCCCTTAACCCCAGTGATCAGAAATTGTCAAAACGTGTTTTTCAGCAGAAATAAACACGTTTTGGCAACTTTGGTCACCCCCATGTAAGTTATAGGGCAGGAACAGCACAGTTTTCAAAACGTGTTTTTCAGCCCGAAATAAACGCGTTTTCTCAGCCCTTAGAATCGTAGTGTAACTGCCTGGCTCAGAAGAGCACACAGAGTCAGCCCTTAACCCCAGTGATCAGAAATTGTCAAAACATGTTTTTCAGCAGAAATAAACACGTTTTGGCAACTTTGGTCACCCCCATGTAAGTTATAGGGCAGGAACAGCACAGTTTTCAAAACGTGTTTTTCAGCCCGAAATAAACGCGTTTTCTCAGCCCTTAGAATCGCAGTGTAACTGCTTGGCTCAGAAGAGCACACAGAGTCAGCCCTTAACCCCAGTGATCAGAAATTGTCAAAACATGTTTTTCAGCAGAAATAAACACGTTTTGGCAACTTTGGTCACCCCCATGTAAGTTATAGGGCAGGAACAGCACAGTTTTCAAAACGTGTTTTTCAGCCCGAAATAAACGCTTTTTTTCAGCACTTGGAATCACAGTGTAACTGCTTGGCTCAGAAGAGCACACTGAGTCAGCCCTTAACCCCAGTGATCAGAAATTGTCAAAACGTGTTTTTCAGCAGAAATAAACACGTTTTGGCAACTTTGGTCACCCCCATGTAAGTTATAGGGCAGGAACAACACAGTTTTCAAAACGTGTTTTTCTGCCCGAAATAAACGCGTTTTCTCAGCCCTTGGAATCGCAGTGTAACTGCCTGGCTCAGAAGAGCACACTGAGTCAGCCCTTAACCCCAGTGATCAGAAATTGTCAAAACGTGTTTTTCAGCAGAAATAAACACGTTTTGGCAACTTTGGTCACCCCCATGTAAGTTATAGGGCAGGAACAGCACAGTTTTCAAAACGTGTTTTTCAGCCCGAAATAAACGCGTTTTCTCAGCCCTTAGAATCGCAGTGTAACTGCCTGGCTCAGAAGAGCACACTGACTCAGCCCTTAACCCCAGTGTGCAGAAATTGTCAAAACGTGTTTTTCAGCAGAAATAAACACGTTTTGGCAACTTTGGTCACCCCCATGTAAGTTATAGGGCAGGAACAGCACAGTTTTCAAAACGTGTTTTTCAGCCCGAAATAAACGCTTTTTCTCAGCCCTTGGAATCGCAGTGTAACTGCCTGGCTCCGAAGAGCACACTGAGTCAGCCCTTAACCCCAGTGATCAGAAATTGTCAAAACGTGTTTTTCAGCAGAAATAAACACGTTTTGGCAACTTTGGTCACCCCCATGTAAGTTATAGGGCAGGAACAGCACAGTTTTCAAAACGTGTTTTTCAGCCCGAAATAAACGCGTTTTCTCAGCCCTTAGAATCGCAGTGTAACTGCCTGGCTCAGAAGAGCACACTGACTCAGCCCTTAACCCCAGTGTGCAGAAATTGTCAAAACGTGTTTTTCAGCAGAAATAAACACGTTTTGGCAACTTTGGTCACCCCAATGTAAGTTATAGGGCAGGAACAGCACAGTTTTCAAAACGTGTTTTTCAGCCCGAAATAAACGCTTTTTTTCAGCACTTGGATTCACAGTGTAACTGCTTGGCTCAGAAGAGCACACTGAGTCAGCCCTTAACCCCAGTGATCAGAAATTGTCAAAACGTGTTTTTCAGCAGAAATAAACACGTTTTGGCAACTTTGGTCACCCCCATGTAAGTTATAGGGCAGGAACAGCACAGTTTTCAAAACGTGTTTTTCAGCCCGAAATAAACGCGTTTTCTCAGCCCTTAGAATCGTAGTGTAACTGCCTGGCTCAGAAGAGCACACTGACTCAGCCCTTAACCCCAGTGTGCAGAAATTGTCAAAACGTGTTTTTCAGCAGAAATAAACACGTTTTGGCAACTTTGGTCACCCCCATGTAAGTTATAGGGCAGGAACAGCACAGTTTTCAAAACGTGTTTTTCAGCCCGAAATAAACGCTTTTTCTCAGCCCTTGGAATCGCAGTGTAACTGCCTGGCTCCGAAGAGCACACTGAGTCAGCCCTTAACCCCAGTGATCAGAAATTGTCAAAACGTGTTTTTCAGCAGAAATAAACACGTTTTGGCAACTTTGGTCTCCCCCATGTAAGTTATATGGCTGGAACAGCACAGTTTTCAAAACGTGTTTTTCAGCCCGAAATAAACGCTTTTTCTCAGCCCTTGGAATCGCAGTGTAACTGCCTGGCTCAGAAGAGCACACTGACTCAGCCCTTAACCCCAGTGATCAGAAATTGTCAAAACTTGTTTTTCAGCAGAAATAAACACGTTTTGGCAACTTTGGTCACCCCCATGTAAGTTATAGGGCAGGAACAGCACAGTTTTCAAAACGTGTTTTTCAGCCCGAAATAAACGCGTTTTCTCAGCCCTTAGAATCGCAGTGTAACTGCTTGGCTCAGAAGAGCACACAGAGTCAGCCCTTAACCCCAGTGATCAGAAATTGTCAAAACATGTTTTTCAGCAGAAATAAACACGTTTTGGCAACTTTGGTCACCCCCATGTAAGTTATAGGGCAGGAACAGCACAGTTTTCAAAACGTGTTTTTCAGCCCGAAATAAACGCGTTTTCTCAGCCCTTAGAATCGCAGTGTAACTGCTTGGCTCAGAAGAGCACACAGAGTCAGCCCTTAACCCCAGTGATCAGAAATTGTCAAAACATGTTTTTCAGCAGAAATAAACACGTTTTGGCAACTTTGGTCACCCCCATGTAAGTTATAGGGCAGGAACAGCACAGTTTTCAAAACGTGTTTTTCAGCCCGAAATAAACGCTTTTTTTCAGCACTTGGAATCACAGTGTAACTGCTTGGCTCAGAAGAGCACACTGAGTCAGCCCTTAACCCCAGTGATCAGAAATTGTCAAAACGTGTTTTTCAGCAGAAATAAACACGTTTTGGCAACTTTGGTCACCCCCATGTAAGTTATAGGGCAGGAACAACACAGTTTTCAAAACGTGTTTTTCAGCCCGAAATAAACGCGTTTTCTCAGCCCTTGGAATCGCAGTGTAACTGCCTGGCTCAGAAGAGCACACTGACTCAGCCCTTAACCCCAGTGTGCAGAAATTGTCAAAACGTGTTTTTCAGCAGAAATAAACACGTTTTGGCAACTTTGGTCAACCCCATGTAAGTTATAGGGCAGGAACAGCACAGTTTTCAAAACGTGTTTTTCAGCCCGAAATAAACGCTTTTTTTCAGCACTTGGAATCACAGTGTAACTGCTTGGCTCAGAAGAGCACACTGAGTCAGCCCTACACCCCAGTGATCAGAAATTGTCAAAACGTGTTTTTCAGCAGAAATAAACACGTTTTGGCAACTTTGGTCACCCCCATGTAAGTTATAGGGCAGGAACAGCACAGTTTTCAAAACGTGTTTTTCAGCCCGAAATAAACGCGTTTTCTCAGCCCTTAGAATCGTAGTGTAACTGCCTGGCTCAGAAGAGCACACAGAGTCAGCCCTTAACCCCAGTGATCAGAAATTGTCAAAACATGTTTTTCAGCAGAAATAAACACGTTTTGGCAACTTTGGTCACCCCCATGTAAGTTATAGGGCAGGAACAGCACAGTTTTCAAAACGTGTTTTTCAGCCCGAAATAAACGCGTTTTCTCAGCCCTTAGAATCGCAGTGTAACTGCTTGGCTCAGAAGAGCACACAGAGTCAGCCCTTAACCCCAGTGATCAGAAATTGTCAAAACATGTTTTTCAGCAGAAATAAACACGTTTTGGCAACTTTGGTCACCCCCATGTAAGTTATAGGGCAGGAACAGCACAGTTTTCAAAACGTGTTTTTCAGCCCGAAATAAACGCGTTTTCTCAGCCCTTAGAATCGCAGTGTAACTGCTTGGCTCAGAAGAGCACACAGAGTCAGCCCTTAACCCCAGTGATCAGAAATTGTCAAAACATGTTTTTCAGCAGAAATAAACACGTTTTGGCAACTTTGGTCACCCCCATGTAAGTTATAGGGCAGGAACAGCACAGTTTTCAAAACGTGTTTTTCAGCCCGAAATAAACGCTTTTTTTCAGCACTTGGAATCACAGTGTAACTGCTTGGCTCAGAAGAGCACACTGAGTCAGCCCTTAACCCCAGTGATCAGAAATTGTCAAAACGTGTTTTTCAGCAGAAATAAACACGTTTTGGCAACTTTGGTCACCCCCATGTAAGTTATAGGGCAGGAACAACACAGTTTTCAAAACGTGTTTTTCAGCCCGAAATAAACGCGTTTTCTCAGCCCTTGGAATCGCAGTGTAACTGCCTGGCTCAGAAGAGCACACTGACTCAGCCCTTAACCCCAGTGTGCAGAAATTGTCAAAACGTGTTTTTCAGCAGAAATAAACACGTTTTGGCAACTTTGGTCACCCCAATGTAAGTTATAGGGCAGGAACAGCACAGTTTTCAAAACGTGTTTTTCAGCCCGAAATAAACGCTTTTTTTCAGCACTTGGAATCACAGTGTAACTGCTTGGCTCAGAAGAGCACACTGAGTCAGCCCTACACCCCAGTGATCAGAAATTGTCAAAACGTGTTTTTCAGCAGAAATAAACACGTTTTGGCAACTTTGGTCACCCCCATGTAAGTTATAGGGCAGGAACAGCACAGTTTTCAAAACGTGTTTTTCAGCCCGAAATAAACGCGTTTTCTCAGCCTTTAGAATCGTAGTGTAACTGCCTGGCTCAGAAGAGCACACTGATTCAGCCCTTAACCCCAGTGTGCAGAAATTGTCAAAACGTGTTTTTCAGCAGAAATAAACACGTTTTGGCAACTTTGGTCACCCCCATGTAAGTTATAGGGCAGGAACAGCACAGTTTTCAAAACGTGTTTTTCAGCCCGAAATAAACGCTTTTTCTCTGCCCTTGGAATCGCAGTGTAACTGCCTGGCTCCGAAGAGCACACTGAGTCAGCCCTTAACCCCAGTGATCAGAAATTGTCAAAACGTGTTTTTCAGCAGAAATAAACACGTTTTGGCAACTTTGGTCTCCCCCATGTAAGTTATATGGCTGGAACAGCACAGTTTTCAAAACGTGTTTTTCAGCCCGAAATAAACGCTTTTTCTCAGCCCTTGGAATCGCAGTGTAACTGCCTGGCTCAGAAGAGCACACTGACTCAGCCCTTAACCCCAGTGATCAGAAATTGTCAAAACTTGTTTTTCAGCAGAAATAAACACGTTTTGGCAACTTTGGTCACCCCCATGTAAGTTATAGGGCAGGAACAGCACAGTTTTCAAAACGTGTTTTTCAGCCCGAAATAAACGCGTTTTCTCAGCCCTTAGAATCGCAGTGTAACTGCTTGGCTCAGAAGAGCACACAGAGTCAGCCCTTAACCCCAGTGATCAGAAATTGTCAAAACATGTTTTTCAGCAGAAATAAACACGTTTTGGCAACTTTGGTCACCCCCATGTAAGTTATAGGGCAGGAACAGCACAGTTTTCAAAACGTGTTTTTCAGCCCGAAATAAACGCGTTTTCTCAGCCCTTAGAATCGCAGTGTAACTGCTTGGCTCAGAAGAGCACACAGAGTCAGCCCTTAACCCCAGTGATCAGAAATTGTCAAAACATGTTTTTCAGCAGAAATAAACACGTTTTGGCAACTTTGGTCACCCCCATGTAAGTTATAGGGCAGGAACAGCACAGTTTTCAAAACGTGTTTTTCAGCCCGAAATAAACGCTTTTTTTCAGCACTTGGAATCACAGTGTAACTGCTTGGCTCAGAAGAGCACACTGAGTCAGCCCTTAACCCCAGTGATCAGAAATTGTCAAAACGTGTTTTTCAGCAGAAATAAACACGTTTTGGCAACTTTGGTCACCCCCATGTAAGTTATAGGGCAGGAACAACACAGTTTTCAAAACGTGTTTTTCAGCCCGAAATAAACGCGTTTTCTCAGCCCTTGGAATCGCAGTGTAACTGCCTGGCTCAGAAGAGCACACTGACTCAGCCCTTAACCCCAGTGTGCAGAAATTGTCAAAACGTGTTTTTCAGCAGAAATAAACACGTTTTGGCAACTTTGGTCAACCCCATGTAAGTTATAGGGCAGGAACAGCACAGTTTTCAAAACGTGTTTTTCAGCCCGAAATAAACGCTTTTTTTCAGCACTTGGAATCACAGTGTAACTGCTTGGCTCAGAAGAGCACACTGAGTCAGCCCTACACCCCAGTGATCAGAAATTGTCAAAACGTGTTTTTCAGCAGAAATAAACACGTTTTGGCAACTTTGGTCACCCCCATGTAAGTTATAGGGCAGGAACAGCACAGTTTTCAAAACGTGTTTTTCAGCCCGAAATAAACGCGTTTTCTCAGCCCTTAGAATCGCAGTGTAACTGCCTGGCTCAGAAGAGCACACTGACTCAGCCCTTAACCCCAGTGTGCAGAAATTGTCAAAACGTGTTTTTCAGCAGAAATAAACACGTTTTGGCAACTTTGGTCACCCCCATGTAAGTTATAGGGCAGGAACAGCACAGTTTTCAAAACGTGTTTTTCAGCCCGAAATAAACGCTTTTTCTCAGCCCTTGGAATCGCAGTGTAACTGCCTGGCTCCGAAGAGCACACTGAGTCAGCCCTTAACCCCAGTGATCAGAAATTGTCAAAACTTGTTTTTCAGCAGAAATAAACACGTTTTGGCAACTTTGGTCAACCCCATGTAAGTTATAGGGCAGGAACAGCACAGTTTTCAAAACGTGTTTTTCAGCCCGAAATAAACGCGTTTTCTCAGCCCTTAGAATCGCAGTGTAACTGCCTGGCTCAGAAGAGCACACTGACTCAGCCCTTAACCCCAGTGTGCAGAAATTGTCAAAACGTGTTTTTCAGCAGAAATAAACACGTTTTGGCAACTTTGGTCACCCCAATGTAAGTTATAGGGCAGGAACAGCACAGTTTTCAAAACGTGTTTTTCAGCCCGAAATAAACGCTTTTTTTCAGCACTTGGATTCACAGTGTAACTGCTTGGCTCAGAAGAGCACACTGAGTCAGCCCTTAACCCCAGTGATCAGAAATTGTCAAAACGTGTTTTTCAGCAGAAATAAACATGTTTTGGCAACTTTGGTCACCCCCATGTAAGTTATAGGGCAGGAACAGCACAGTTTTCAAAACGTGTTTTTCAGCCCGAAATAAACGCGTTTTCTCAGCCCTTAGAATCGTAGTGTAACTGCCTGGCTCAGAAGAGCACACTGACTCAGCCCTTAACCCCAGTGTGCAGAAATTGTCAAAACGTGTTTTTCAGCAGAAATAAACACGTTTTGGCAACTTTGGTCACCCCCATGTAAGTTATAGGGCAGGAACAGCACAGTTTTCAAAACGTGTTTTTCAGCCCGAAATAAACGCTTTTTCTCAGCCCTTGGAATCGCAGTGTAACTGCCTGGCTCCGAAGAGCACACTGAGTCAGCCCTTAACCCCAGTGATCAGAAATTGTCAAAACGTGTTTTTCAGCAGAAATAAACACGTTTTGGCAACTTTGGTCTCCCCCATGTAAGTTATATGGCTGGAACAGCACAGTTTTCAAAACGTGTTTTTCAGCCCGAAATAAACGCTTTTTCTCAGCCCTTGGAATCGCAGTGTAACTGCCTGGCTCAGAAGAGCACACTGACTCAGCCCTTAACCCCAGTGATCAGAAATTGTCAAAACTTGTTTTTCAGCAGAAATAAACACGTTTTGGCAACTTTGGTCACCCCCATGTAAGTTATAGGGCAGGAACAGCACAGTTTTCAAAACGTGTTTTTCAGCCCGAAATAAACGCGTTTTCTCAGCCCTTAGAATCGCAGTGTAACTGCTTGGCTCAGAAGAGCACACAGAGTCAGCCCTTAACCCCAGTGATCAGAAATTGTCAAAACATGTTTTTCAGCAGAAATAAACACGTTTTGGCAACTTTGGTCACCCCCATGTAAGTTATAGGGCAGGAACAGCACAGTTTTCAAAACGTGTTTTTCAGCCCGAAATAAACGCGTTTTCTCAGCCCTTGGAATCGCAGTGTAACTGCCTGGCTCAGAAGAGCACACTGACTCAGCCCTTAACCCCAGTGTGCAGAAATTGTCAAAACGTGTTTTTCAGCAGAAATAAACACGTTTTGGCAACTTTGGTCAACCCCATGTAAGTTATAGGGCAGGAACAGCACAGTTTTCAAAACGTGTTTTTCAGCCCGAAATAAACGCTTTTTTTCAGCACTTGGAATCACAGTGTAACTGCTTGGCTCAGAAGAGCACACTGAGTCAGCCCTACACCCCAGTGATCAGAAATTGTCAAAACGTGTTTTTCAGCAGAAATAAACACGTTTTGGCAACTTTGGTCACCCCCATGTAAGTTATAGGGCAGGAACAGCACAGTTTTCAAAACGTGTTTTTCAGCCCGAAATAAACGCGTTTTCTCAGCCCTTAGAATCGTAGTGTAACTGCCTGGCTCAGAAGAGCACACAGAGTCAGCCCTTAACCCCAGTGATCAGAAATTGTCAAAACATGTTTTTCAGCAGAAATAAACACGTTTTGGCAACTTTGGTCACCCCCATGTAAGTTATAGGGCAGGAACAGCACAGTTTTCAAAACGTGTTTTTCAGCCCGAAATAAACGCGTTTTCTCAGCCCTTAGAATCGCAGTGTAACTGCTTGGCTCAGAAGAGCACACAGAGTCAGCCCTTAACCCCAGTGATCAGAAATTGTCAAAACATGTTTTTCAGCAGAAATAAACACGTTTTGGCAACTTTGGTCACCCCCATGTAAGTTATAGGGCAGGAACAGCACAGTTTTCAAAACGTGTTTTTCAGCCCGAAATAAACGCTTTTTTTCAGCACTTGGAATCACAGTGTAACTGCTTGGCTCAGAAGAGCACACTGAGTCAGCCCTTAACCCCAGTGATCAGAAATTGTCAAAACGTGTTTTTCAGCAGAAATAAACACGTTTTGGCAACTTTGGTCACCCCCATGTAAGTTATAGGGCAGGAACAACACAGTTTTCAAAACGTGTTTTTCTGCCCGAAATAAACGCGTTTTCTCAGCCCTTGGAATCGCAGTGTAACTGCCTGGCTCAGAAGAGCACACTGAGTCAGCCCTTAACCCCAGTGATCAGAAATTGTCAAAACGTGTTTTTCAGCAGAAATAAACACGTTTTGGCAACTTTGGTCACCCCCATGTAAGTTATAGGGCAGGAACAGCACAGTTTTCAAAACGTGTTTTTCAGCCCGAAATAAACGCGTTTTCTCAGCCCTTAGAATCGCAGTGTAACTGCCTGGCTCAGAAGAGCACACTGACTCAGCCCTTAACCCCAGTGTGCAGAAATTGTCAAAACGTGTTTTTCAGCAGAAATAAACACGTTTTGGCAACTTTGGTCACCCCCATGTAAGTTATAGGGCAGGAACAGCACAGTTTTCAAAACGTGTTTTTCAGCCCGAAATAAACGCTTTTTCTCAGCCCTTGGAATCGCAGTGTAACTGCCTGGCTCCGAAGAGCACACTGAGTCAGCCCTTAACCCCAGTGATCAGAAATTGTCAAAACGTGTTTTTCAGCAGAAATAAACACGTTTTGGCAACTTTGGTCACCCCCATGTAAGTTATAGGGCAGGAACAGCACAGTTTTCAAAACGTGTTTTTCAGCCCGAAATAAACGCGTTTTCTCAGCCCTTAGAATCGCAGTGTAACTGCCTGGCTCAGAAGAGCACACTGACTCAGCCCTTAACCCCAGTGTGCAGAAATTGTCAAAACGTGTTTTTCAGCAGAAATAAACACGTTTTGGCAACTTTGGTCACCCCAATGTAAGTTATAGGGCAGGAACAGCACAGTTTTCAAAACGTGTTTTTCAGCCCGAAATAAACGCTTTTTTTCAGCACTTGGATTCACAGTGTAACTGCTTGGCTCAGAAGAGCACACTGAGTCAGCCCTTAACCCCAGTGATCAGAAATTGTCAAAACGTGTTTTTCAGCAGAAATAAACACGTTTTGGCAACTTTGGTCACCCCCATGTAAGTTATAGGGCAGGAACAGCACAGTTTTCAAAACGTGTTTTTCAGCCCGAAATAAACGCGTTTTCTCAGCCCTTAGAATCGTAGTGTAACTGCCTGGCTCAGAAGAGCACACAGAGTCAGCCCTTAACCCCAGTGATCAGAAATTGTCAAAACATGTTTTTCAGCAGAAATAAACACGTTTTGGCAACTTTGGTCACCCCCATGTAAGTTATAGGGCAGGAACAGCACAGTTTTCAAAACGTGTTTTTCAGCCCGAAATAAACGCGTTTTCTCAGCCCTTAGAATCGCAGTGTAACTGCTTGGCTCAGAAGAGCACACAGAGTCAGCCCTTAACCCCAGTGATCAGAAATTGTCAAAACATGTTTTTCAGCAGAAATAAACACGTTTTGGCAACTTTGGTCACCCCCATGTAAGTTATAGGGCAGGAACAGCACAGTTTTCAAAACGTGTTTTTCAGCCCGAAATAAACGCTTTTTTTCAGCACTTGGAATCACAGTGTAACTGCTTGGCTCAGAAGAGCACACTGAGTCAGCCCTTAACCCCAGTGATCAGAAATTGTCAAAACGTGTTTTTCAGCAGAAATAAACACGTTTTGGCAACTTTGGTCACCCCCATGTAAGTTATAGGGCAGGAACAACACAGTTTTCAAAACGTGTTTTTCTGCCCGAAATAAACGCGTTTTCTCAGCCCTTGGAATCGCAGTGTAACTGCCTGGCTCAGAAGAGCACACTGAGTCAGCCCTTAACCCCAGTGATCAGAAATTGTCAAAACGTGTTTTTCAGCAGAAATAAACACGTTTTGGCAACTTTGGTCACCCCCATGTAAGTTATAGGGCAGGAACAGCACAGTTTTCAAAACGTGTTTTTCAGCCCGAAATAAACGCGTTTTCTCAGCCCTTAGAATCGCAGTGTAACTGCCTGGCTCAGAAGAGCACACTGACTCAGCCCTTAACCCCAGTGTGCAGAAATTGTCAAAACGTGTTTTTCAGCAGAAATAAACACGTTTTGGCAACTTTGGTCACCCCCATGTAAGTTATAGGGCAGGAACAGCACAGTTTTCAAAACGTGTTTTTCAGCCCGAAATAAACGCTTTTTCTCAGCCCTTGGAATCGCAGTGTAACTGCCTGGCTCCGAAGAGCACACTGAGTCAGCCCTTAACCCCAGTGATCAGAAATTGTCAAAACGTGTTTTTCAGCAGAAATAAACACGTTTTGGCAACTTTGGTCACCCCCATGTAAGTTATAGGGCATGAACAGCACAGTTTTCAAAACGTGTTTTTCAGCCCGAAATAAACGCGTTTTCTCAGCCCTTAGAATCGCAGTGTAACTGCCTGGCTCAGAAGAGCACACTGAGTCAGCCCTACACCCCAGTGATCAGAAATTGTCAAAACGTGTTTTTCAGCAGAAATAAACACGTTTTGGCAACTTTGGTCACCCCCATGTAAGTTATAGGGCAGGAACAGCACAGTTTTCAAAACGTGTTTTTCAGCCCGAAATAAACGCTTTTTTTCAGCACTTGGAATCACAGTGTAACTGCTTGGCTCAGAAGAGCACACTGAGTCAGCCCTTAACCCCAGTGATCAGAAATTGTCAAAACGTGTTTTTCAGCAGAAATAAACACGTTTTGGCAACTTTGGTCACCCCCATGTAAGTTAAAGGGCAGGAACAGCACAGTTTTCAAAACGTGTTTTTCAGCCCGAAATAAACGCGTTTTCTCAGCCCTTAGAATCGCAGTGTAACTGCCTGGCTCAGAAGAGCACACTGACTCAGCCCTTAACCCCAGTGTGCAGAAATTGTCAAAACGTGTTTTTCAGCAGAAATAAACACGTTTTGGCAACTTTGGTCACCCCAATGTAAGTTATAGGGCAGGAACAGCACAGTTTTCAAAACGTGTTTTTCAGCCCGAAATAAACGCTTTTTTTCAGCACTTGGATTCACAGTGTAACTGCTTGGCTCAGAAGAGCACACTGAGTCAGCCCTTAACCCCAGTGATCAGAAATTGTCAAAACGTGTTTTTCAGCAGAAATAAACACGTTTTGGCAACTTTGGTCACCCCCATGTAAGTTATAGGGCAGGAACAGCACAGTTTTCAAAACGTGTTTTTCAGCCCGAAATAAACGCGTTTTCTCAGCCCTTAGAATCGTAGTGTAACTGCCTGGCTCAGAAGAGCACACTGACTCAGCCCTTAACGCCAGTGTGCAGAAATTGTCAAAACGTGTTTTTCAGCAGAAATAAACACGTTTTGGCAACTTTGGTCACCCCCATGTAAGTTATAGGGCAGGAACAGCACAGTTTTCAAAACGTGTTTTTCAGCCCGAAATAAACGCTTTTTCTCAGCCCTTGGAATCGCAGTGTAACTGCCTGGCTCCGAAGAGCACACTGAGTCAGCCCTTAACCCCAGTGATCAGAAATTGTCAAAACGTGTTTTTCAGCAGAAATAAACACGTTTTGGCAACTTTGGTCTCCCCCATGTAAGTTATATGGCTGGAACAGCACAGTTTTCAAAACGTGTTTTTCAGCCCGAAATAAACGCTTTTTCTCAGCCCTTGGAATCGCAGTGTAACTGCCTGGCTCAGAAGAGCACACTGACTCAGCCCTTAACCCCAGTGATCAGAAATTGTCAAAACTTGTTTTTCAGCAGAAATAAACACGTTTTGGCAACTTTGGTCACCCCCATGTAAGTTATAGGGCAGGAACAGCACAGTTTTCAAAACGTGTTTTTCAGCCCGAAATAAACGCGTTTTCTCAGCCCTTAGAATCGCAGTGTAACTGCTTGGCTCAGAAGAGCACACAGAGTCAGCCCTTAACCCCAGTGATCAGAAATTGTCAAAACATGTTTTTCAGCAGAAATAAACACGTTTTGGCAACTTTGGTCACCCCCATGTAAGTTATAGGGCAGGAACAGCACAGTTTTCAAAACGTGTTTTTCAGCCCGAAATAAACGCGTTTTCTCAGCCCTTAGAATCGCAGTGTAACTGCTTGGCTCAGAAGAGCACACAGAGTCAGCCCTTAACCCCAGTGATCAGAAATTGTCAAAACATGTTTTTCAGCAGAAATAAACACGTTTTGGCAACTTTGGTCACCCCCATGTAAGTTATAGGGCAGGAACAGCACAGTTTTCAAAACGTGTTTTTCAGCCCGAAATAAACGCTTTTTTTCAGCACTTGGAATCACAGTGTAACTGCTTGGCTCAGAAGAGCACACTGAGTCAGCCCTTAACCCCAGTGATCAGAAATTGTCAAAACGTGTTTTTCAGCAGAAATAAACACGTTTTGGCAACTTTGGTCACCCCCATGTAAGTTATAGGGCAGGAACAACACAGTTTTCAAAACGTGTTTTTCAGCCCGAAATAAACGCGTTTTCTCAGCCCTTGGAATCGCAGTGTAACTGCCTGGCTCAGAAGAGCACACTGACTCAGCCCTTAACCCCAGTGTGCAGAAATTGTCAAAACGTGTTTTTCAGCAGAAATAAACACGTTTTGGCAACTGTGGTCAACCCCATGTAAGTTATAGGGCAGGAACAGCACAGTTTTCAAAACGTGTTTTTCAGCCCGAAATAAACGCTTTTTTTCAGCACTTGGAATCACAGTGTAACTGCTTGGCTCAGAAGAGCACACTGAGTCAGCCCTACACCCCAGTGATCAGAAATTGTCAAAACGTGTTTTTCAGCAGAAATAAACACGTTTTGGCAACTTTGGTCACCCCCATGTAAGTTATAGGGCAGGAACAGCACAGTTTTCAAAACGTGTTTTTCAGCCCGAAATAAACGCGTTTTCTCAGCCCTTAGAATCGTAGTGTAACTGCCTGGCTCAGAAGAGCACACAGAGTCAGCCCTTAACCCCAGTGATCAGAAATTGTCAAAACATGTTTTTCAGCAGAAATAAACACGTTTTGGCAACTTTGGTCACCCCCATGTAAGTTATAGGGCAGGAACAGCACAGTTTTCAAAACGTGTTTTTCAGCCCGAAATAAACGCGTTTTCTCAGCCCTTAGAATCGCAGTGTAACTGCTTGGCTCAGAAGAGCACACAGAGTCAGCCCTTAACCCCAGTGATCAGAAATTGTCAAAACATGTTTTTCAGCAGAAATAAACACGTTTTGGCAACTTTGGTCACCCCCATGTAAGTTATAGGGCAGGAACAGCACAGTTTTCAAAACGTGTTTTTCAGCCCGAAATAAACGCTTTTTTTCAGCACTTGGAATCACAGTGTAACTGCTTGGCTCAGAAGAGCACACTGAGTCAGCCCTTAACCCCAGTGATCAGAAATTGTCAAAACGTGTTTTTCAGCAGAAATAAACACGTTTTGGCAACTTTGGTCACCCCCATGTAAGTTATAGGGCAGGAACAACACAGTTTTCAAAACGTGTTTTTCTGCCCGAAATAAACGCGTTTTCTCAGCCCTTGGAATCGCAGTGTAACTGCCTGGCTCAGAAGAGCACACTGACTCAGCCCTTAACCCCAGTGTGCAGAAATTGTCAAAACGTGTTTTTCAGCAGAAATAAACACGTTTTGGCAACTTTGGTCACCCCCATGTAAGTTATAGGGCAGGAACAACACAGTTTTCAAAACGTGTTTTTCAGCCCGAAATAAACGCTTTTTCTCAGCCCTTGGAATCGCAGTGTAACTGCCTGGCTCAGAAGAGCACACTGACTCAGCCCTTAACCCCAGTGATCAGAAATTGTCAAAACTTGTTTTTCAGCAGAAATAAACACGTTTTGGCAACTTTGGTCACCCCCATGTAAGTTATAGGGCAGGAACAGCACAGTTTTCAAAACGTGTTTTTCAGCCCGAAATAAACGCGTTTTCTCAGCCCTTAGAATCGCAGTGTAACTGCTTGGCTCAGAAGAGCACACAGAGTCAGCCCTTAACCCCAGTGATCAGAAATTGTCAAAACATGTTTTTCAGCAGAAATAAACACGTTTTGGCAACTTTGGTCACCCCCATGTAAGTTATAGGGCAGGAACAGCACAGTTTTCAAAACGTGTTTTTCAGCCCGAAATAAACGCTTTTTTTCAGCACTTGGAATCACAGTGTAACTGCTTGGCTCAGAAGAGCACACTGAGTCAGCCCTTAACCCCAGTGATCAGAAATTGTCAAAACGTGTTTTTCAGCAGAAATAAACACGTTTTGGCAACTTTGGTCACCCCCATGTAAGTTATAGGGCAGGAACAACACAGTTTTCAAAACGTGTTTTTCTGCCCGAAATAAACGCGTTTTCTCAGCCCTTGGAATCGCAGTGTAACTGCCTGGCTCAGAAGAGCACACTGAGTCAGCCCTTAACCCCAGTGATCAGAAATTGTCAAAACGTGTTTTTCAGCAGAAATAAACACGTTTTGGCAACTTTGGTCACCCCCATGTAAGTTATAGGGCAGGAACAGCACAGTTTTCAAAACGTGTTTTTCAGCCCGAAATAAACGCGTTTTCTCAGCCCTTAGAATCGCAGTGTAACTGCTTGGCTCAGAAGAGCACACAGAGTCAGCCCTTAACCCCAGTGATCAGAAATTGTCAAAACATGTTTTTCAGCAGAAATAAACACGTTTTGGCAACTTTGGTCACCCCCATGTAAGTTATAGGGCAGGAACAGCACAGTTTTCAAAACGTGTTTTTCAGCCCGAAATAAACGCGTTTTCTCAGCCCTTGGAATCGCAGTGTAACTGCCTGGCTCAGAAGAGCACACTGACTCAGCCCTTAACCCCAGTGTGCAGAAATTGTCAAAACGTGTTTTTCAGCAGAAATAAACACGTTTTGGCAACTTTGGTCAACCCCATGTAAGTTATAGGGCAGGAACAGCACAGTTTTCAAAACGTGTTTTTCAGCCCGAAATAAACGCTTTTTTTCAGCACTTGGAATCACAGTGTAACTGCTTGGCTCAGAAGAGCACACTGAGTCAGCCCTACACCCCAGTGATCAGAAATTGTCAAAACGTGTTTTTCAGCAGAAATAAACACGTTTTGGCAACTTTGGTCACCCCCATGTAAGTTATAGGGCAGGAACAGCACAGTTTTCAAAACGTGTTTTTCAGCCCGAAATAAACGCGTTTTCTCAGCCCTTAGAATCGTAGTGTAACTGCCTGGCTCAGAAGAGCACACAGAGTCAGCCCTTAACCCCAGTGATCAGAAATTGTCAAAACATGTTTTTCAGCAGAAATAAACACGTTTTGGCAACTTTGGTCACCCCCATGTAAGTTATAGGGCAGGAACAGCACAGTTTTCAAAACGTGTTTTTCAGCCCGAAATAAACGCGTTTTCTCAGCCCTTAGAATCGCAGTGTAACTGCTTGGCTCAGAAGAGCACACAGAGTCAGCCCTTAACCCCAGTGATCAGAAATTGTCAAAACATGTTTTTCAGCAGAAATAAACACGTTTTGGCAACTTTGGTCACCCCCATGTAAGTTATAGGGCAGGAACAGCACAGTTTTCAAAACGTGTTTTTCAGCCCGAAATAAACGCTTTTTTTCAGCACTTGGAATCACAGTGTAACTGCTTGGCTCAGAAGAGCACACTGAGTCAGCCCTTAACCCCAGTGATCAGAAATTGTCAAAACGTGTTTTTCAGCAGAAATAAACACGTTTTGGCAACTTTGGTCACCCCCATGTAAGTTATAGGGCAGGAACAACACAGTTTTCAAAACGTGTTTTTCTGCCCGAAATAAACGCGTTTTCTCAGCCCTTGGAATCGCAGTGTAACTGCCTGGCTCAGAAGAGCACACTGAGTCAGCCCTTAACCCCAGTGATCAGAAATTGTCAAAACGTGTTTTTCAGCAGAAATAAACACGTTTTGGCAACTTTGGTCACCCCCATGTAAGTTATAGGGCAGGAACAGCACAGTTTTCAAAACGTGTTTTTCAGCCCGAAATAAACGCGTTTTCTCAGCCCTTAGAATCGCAGTGTAACTGCCTGGCTCAGAAGAGCACACTGACTCAGCCCTTAACCCCAGTGTGCAGAAATTGTCAAAACGTGTTTTTCAGCAGAAATAAACACGTTTTGGCAACTTTGGTCACCCCCATGTAAGTTATAGGGCAGGAACAGCACAGTTTTCAAAACGTGTTTTTCAGCCCGAAATAAACGCTTTTTCTCAGCCCTTGGAATCGCAGTGTAACTGCCTGGCTCCGAAGAGCACACTGAGTCAGCCCTTAACCCCAGTGATCAGAAATTGTCAAAACGTGTTTTTCAGCAGAAATAAACACGTTTTGGCAACTTTGGTCACCCCCATGTAAGTTATAGGGCAGGAACAGCACAGTTTTCAAAACGTGTTTTTCAGCCCGAAATAAACGCGTTTTCTCAGCCCTTAGAATCGCAGTGTAACTGCCTGGCTCAGAAGAGCACACTGACTCAGCCCTTAACCCCAGTGTGCAGAAATTGTCAAAACGTGTTTTTCAGCAGAAATAAACACGTTTTGGCAACTTTGGTCACCCCAATGTAAGTTATAGGGCAGGAACAGCACAGTTTTCAAAACGTGTTTTTCAGCCCGAAATAAACGCTTTTTTTCAGCACTTGGATTCACAGTGTAACTGCTTGGCTCAGAAGAGCACACTGAGTCAGCCCTTAACCCCAGTGATCAGAAATTGTCAAAACGTGTTTTTCAGCAGAAATAAACACGTTTTGGCAACTTTGGTCACCCCCATGTAAGTTATAGGGCAGGAACAGCACAGTTTTCAAAACGTGTTTTTCAGCCCGAAATAAACGCGTTTTCTCAGCCCTTAGAATCGTAGTGTAACTGCCTGGCTCAGAAGAGCACACAGAGTCAGCCCTTAACCCCAGTGATCAGAAATTGTCAAAACATGTTTTTCAGCAGAAATAAACACGTTTTGGCAACTTTGGTCACCCCCATGTAAGTTATAGGGCAGGAACAGCACAGTTTTCAAAACGTGTTTTTCACCCCGAAATAAACGCGTTTTCTCAGCCCTTAGAATCGCAGTGTAACTGCTTGGCTCAGAAGAGCACACAGAGTCAGCCCTTAACCCCAGTGATCAGAAATTGTCAAAACATGTTTTTCAGCAGAAATAAACACGTTTTGGCAACTTTGGTCACCCCCATGTAAGTTATAGGGCAGGAACAGCACAGTTTTCAAAACGTGTTTTTCAGCCCGAAATAAACGCTTTTTTTCAGCACTTGGAATCACAGTGTAACTGCTTGGCTCAGAAGAGCACACTGAGTCAGCCCTTAACCCCAGTGATCAGAAATTGTCAAAACGTGTTTTTCAGCAGAAATAAACACGTTTTGGCAACTTTGGTCACCCCCATGTAAGTTATAGGGCAGGAACAACACAGTTTTCAAAACGTGTTTTTCTGCCCGAAATAAACGCGTTTTCTCAGCCCTTGGAATCGCAGTGTAACTGCCTGGCTCAGAAGAGCACACTGAGTCAGCCCTTAACCCCAGTGATCAGAAATTGTCAAAACGTGTTTTTCAGCAGAAATAAACACGTTTTGGCAACTTTGGTCACCCCCATGTAAGTTATAGGGCAGGAACAGCACAGTTTTCAAAACGTGTTTTTCAGCCCGAAATAAACGCGTTTTCTCAGCCCTTAGAATCGCAGTGTAACTGCCTGGCTCAGAAGAGCACACTGACTCAGCCCTTAACCCCAGTGTGCAGAAATTGTCAAAACGTGTTTTTCAGCAGAAATAAACACGTTTTGGCAACTTTGGTCACCCCCATGTAAGTTATAGGGCAGGAACAGCACAGTTTTCAAAACGTGTTTTTCAGCCCGAAATAAACGCTTTTTCTCAGCCCTTGGAATCGCAGTGTAACTGCCTGGCTCCGAAGAGCACACTGAGTCAGCCCTTAACCCCAGTGATCAGAAATTGTCAAAACGTGTTTTTCAGCAGAAATAAACACGTTTTGGCAACTTTGGTCACCCCCATGTAAGTTATAGGGCATGAACAGCACAGTTTTCAAAACGTGTTTTTCAGCCCGAAATAAACGCGTTTTCTCAGCCCTTAGAATCGCAGTGTAACTGCCTGGCTCAGAAGAGCACACTGAGTCAGCCCTACACCCCAGTGATCAGAAATTGTCAAAACGTGTTTTTCAGCAGAAATAAACACGTTTTGGCAACTTTGGTCACCCCCATGTAAGTTATAGGGCAGGAACAGCACAGTTTTCAAAACGTGTTTTTCAGCCCGAAATAAACGCTTTTTTTCAGCACTTGGAATCACAGTGTAACTGCTTGGCTCAGAAGAGCACACTGAGTCAGCCCTTAACCCCAGTGATCAGAAATTGTCAAAACGTGTTTTTCAGCAGAAATAAACACGTTTTGGCAACTTTGGTCACCCCCATGTAAGTTAAAGGGCAGGAACAGCACAGTTTTCAAAACGTGTTTTTCAGCCCGAAATAAACGCGTTTTCTCAGCCCTTAGAATCGCAGTGTAACTGCCTGGCTCAGAAGAGCACACTGACTCAGCCCTTAACCCCAGTGTGCAGAAATTGTCAAAACGTGTTTTTCAGCAGAAATAAACACGTTTTGGCAACTTTGGTCACCCCAATGTAAGTTATAGGGCAGGAACAGCACAGTTTTCAAAACGTGTTTTTCAGCCCGAAATAAACGCTTTTTTTCAGCACTTGGATTCACAGTGTAACTGCTTGGCTCAGAAGAGCACACTGAGTCAGCCCTTAACCCCAGTGATCAGAAATTGTCAAAACGTGTTTTTCAGCAGAAATAAACACGTTTTGGCAACTTTGGTCACCCCCATGTAAGTTATAGGGCAGGAACAGCACAGTTTTCAAAACGTGTTTTTCAGCCCGAAATAAACGCGTTTTCTCAGCCCTTAGAATCGTAGTGTAACTGCCTGGCTCAGAAGAGCACACTGACTCAGCCCTTAACGCCAGTGTGCAGAAATTGTCAAAACGTGTTTTTCAGCAGAAATAAACACGTTTTGGCAACTTTGGTCACCCCCATGTAAGTTATAGGGCAGGAACAGCACAGTTTTCAAAACGTGTTTTTCAGCCCGAAATAAACGCTTTTTCTCAGCCCTTGGAATCGCAGTGTAACTGCCTGGCTCCGAAGAGCACACTGAGTCAGCCCTTAACCCCAGTGATCAGAAATTGTCAAAACGTGTTTTTCAGCAGAAATAAACACGTTTTGGCAACTTTGGTCTCCCCCATGTAAGTTATATGGCTGGAACAGCACAGTTTTCAAAACGTGTTTTTCAGCCCGAAATAAACGCTTTTTCTCAGCCCTTGGAATCGCAGTGTAACTGCCTGGCTCAGAAGAGCACACTGACTCAGCCCTTAACCCCAGTGATCAGAAATTGTCAAAACTTGTTTTTCAGCAGAAATAAACACGTTTTGGCAACTTTGGTCACCCCCATGTAAGTTATAGGGCAGGAACAGCACAGTTTTCAAAACGTGTTTTTCAGCCCGAAATAAACGCGTTTTCTCAGCCCTTAGAATCGCAGTGTAACTGCTTGGCTCAGAAGAGCACACAGAGTCAGCCCTTAACCCCAGTGATCAGAAATTGTCAAAACATGTTTTTCAGCAGAAATAAACACGTTTTGGCAACTTTGGTCACCCCCATGTAAGTTATAGGGCAGGAACAGCACAGTTTTCAAAACGTGTTTTTCAGCCCGAAATAAACGCGTTTTCTCAGCCCTTAGAATCGCAGTGTAACTGCTTGGCTCAGAAGAGCACACAGAGTCAGCCCTTAACCCCAGTGATCAGAAATTGTCAAAACATGTTTTTCAGCAGAAATAAACACGTTTTGGCAACTTTGGTCACCCCCATGTAAGTTATAGGGCAGGAACAGCACAGTTTTCAAAACGTGTTTTTCAGCCCGAAATAAACGCTTTTTTTCAGCACTTGGAATCACAGTGTAACTGCTTGGCTCAGAAGAGCACACTGAGTCAGCCCTTAACCCCAGTGATCAGAAATTGTCAAAACGTGTTTTTCAGCAGAAATAAACACGTTTTGGCAACTTTGGTCACCCCCATGTAAGTTATAGGGCAGGAACAACACAGTTTTCAAAACGTGTTTTTCAGCCCGAAATAAACGCGTTTTCTCAGCCCTTGGAATCGCAGTGTAACTGCCTGGCTCAGAAGAGCACACTGACTCAGCCCTTAACCCCAGTGTGCAGAAATTGTCAAAACGTGTTTTTCAGCAGAAATAAACACGTTTTGGCAACTGTGGTCAACCCCATGTAAGTTATAGGGCAGGAACAGCACAGTTTTCAAAACGTGTTTTTCAGCCCGAAATAAACGCTTTTTTTCAGCACTTGGAATCACAGTGTAACTGCTTGGCTCAGAAGAGCACACTGAGTCAGCCCTACACCCCAGTGATCAGAAATTGTCAAAACGTGTTTTTCAGCAGAAATAAACACGTTTTGGCAACTTTGGTCACCCCCATGTAAGTTATAGGGCAGGAACAGCACAGTTTTCAAAACGTGTTTTTCAGCCCGAAATAAACGCGTTTTCTCAGCCCTTAGAATCGTAGTGTAACTGCCTGGCTCAGAAGAGCACACAGAGTCAGCCCTTAACCCCAGTGATCAGAAATTGTCAAAACATGTTTTTCAGCAGAAATAAACACGTTTTGGCAACTTTGGTCACCCCCATGTAAGTTATAGGGCAGGAACAGCACAGTTTTCAAAACGTGTTTTTCAGCCCGAAATAAACGCGTTTTCTCAGCCCTTAGAATCGCAGTGTAACTGCTTGGCTCAGAAGAGCACACAGAGTCAGCCCTTAACCCCAGTGATCAGAAATTGTCAAAACATGTTTTTCAGCAGAAATAAACACGTTTTGGCAACTTTGGTCACCCCCATGTAAGTTATAGGGCAGGAACAGCACAGTTTTCAAAACGTGTTTTTCAGCCCGAAATAAACGCTTTTTTTCAGCACTTGGAATCACAGTGTAACTGCTTGGCTCAGAAGAGCACACTGAGTCAGCCCTTAACCCCAGTGATCAGAAATTGTCAAAACGTGTTTTTCAGCAGAAATAAACACGTTTTGGCAACTTTGGTCACCCCCATGTAAGTTATAGGGCAGGAACAACACAGTTTTCAAAACGTGTTTTTCTGCCCGAAATAAACGCGTTTTCTCAGCCCTTGGAATCGCAGTGTAACTGCCTGGCTCAGAAGAGCACACTGACTCAGCCCTTAACCCCAGTGTGCAGAAATTGTCAAAACGTGTTTTTCAGCAGAAATAAACACGTTTTGGCAACTTTGGTCACCCCCATGTAAGTTATAGGGCAGGAACAACACAGTTTTCAAAACGTGTTTTTCAGCCCGAAATAAACGCTTTTTCTCAGCCCTTGGAATCGCAGTGTAACTGCCTGGCTCAGAAGAGCACACTGACTCAGCCCTTAACCCCAGTGATCAGAAATTGTCAAAACTTGTTTTTCAGCAGAAATAAACACGTTTTGGCAACTTTGGTCACCCCCATGTAAGTTATAGGGCAGGAACAGCACAGTTTTCAAAACGTGTTTTTCAGCCCGAAATAAACGCGTTTTCTCAGCCCTTAGAATCGCAGTGTAACTGCTTGGCTCAGAAGAGCACACAGAGTCAGCCCTTAACCCCAGTGATCAGAAATTGTCAAAACATGTTTTTCAGCAGAAATAAACACGTTTTGGCAACTTTGGTCACCCCCATGTAAGTTATAGGGCAGGAACAGCACAGTTTTCAAAACGTGTTTTTCAGCCCGAAATAAACGCTTTTTTTCAGCACTTGGAATCACAGTGTAACTGCTTGGCTCAGAAGAGCACACTGAGTCAGCCCTTAACCCCAGTGATCAGAAATTGTCAAAACGTGTTTTTCAGCAGAAATAAACACGTTTTGGCAACTTTGGTCACCCCCATGTAAGTTATAGGGCAGGAACAACACAGTTTTCAAAACGTGTTTTTCTGCCCGAAATAAACGCGTTTTCTCAGCCCTTGGAATCGCAGTGTAACTGCCTGGCTCAGAAGAGCACACTGAGTCAGCCCTTAACCCCAGTGATCAGAAATTGTCAAAACGTGTTTTTCAGCAGAAATAAACACGTTTTGGCAACTTTGGTCACCCCCATGTAAGTTATAGGGCAGGAACAGCACAGTTTTCAAAACGTGTTTTTCAGCCCGAAATAAACGCGTTTTCTCAGCCCTTAGAATCGCAGTGTAACTGCTTGGCTCAGAAGAGCACACAGAGTCAGCCCTTAACCCCAGTGATCAGAAATTGTCAAAACATGTTTTTCAGCAGAAATAAACACGTTTTGGCAACTTTGGTCACCCCCATGTAAGTTATAGGGCAGGAACAGCACAGTTTTCAAAACGTGTTTTTCAGCCCGAAATAAACGCGTTTTCTCAGCCCTTGGAATCGCAGTGTAACTGCCTGGCTCAGAAGAGCACACTGACTCAGCCCTTAACCCCAGTGTGCAGAAATTGTCAAAACGTGTTTTTCAGCAGAAATAAACACGTTTTGGCAACTTTGGTCAACCCCATGTAAGTTATAGGGCAGGAACAGCACAGTTTTCAAAACGTGTTTTTCAGCCCGAAATAAACGCTTTTTTTCAGCACTTGGAATCACAGTGTAACTGCTTGGCTCAGAAGAGCACACTGAGTCAGCCCTACACCCCAGTGATCAGAAATTGTCAAAACGTGTTTTTCAGCAGAAATAAACACGTTTTGGCAACTTTGGTCACCCCCATGTAAGTTATAGGGCAGGAACAGCACAGTTTTCAAAACGTGTTTTTCAGCCCGAAATAAACGCGTTTTCTCAGCCCTTAGAATCGTAGTGTAACTGCCTGGCTCAGAAGAGCACACAGAGTCAGCCCTTAACCCCAGTGATCAGAAATTGTCAAAACATGTTTTTCAGCAGAAATAAACACGTTTTGGCAACTTTGGTCACCCCCATGTAAGTTATAGGGCAGGAACAGCACAGTTTTCAAAACGTGTTTTTCAGCCCGAAATAAACGCGTTTTCTCAGCCCTTAGAATCGCAGTGTAACTGCTTGGCTCAGAAGAGCACACAGAGTCAGCCCTTAACCCCAGTGATCAGAAATTGTCAAAACATGTTTTTCAGCAGAAATAAACACGTTTTGGCAACTTTGGTCACCCCCATGTAAGTTATAGGGCAGGAACAGCACAGTTTTCAAAACGTGTTTTTCAGCCCGAAATAAACGCTTTTTTTCAGCACTTGGAATCACAGTGTAACTGCTTGGCTCAGAAGAGCACACTGAGTCAGCCCTTAACCCCAGTGATCAGAAATTGTCAAAACGTGTTTTTCAGCAGAAATAAACACGTTTTGGCAACTTTGGTCACCCCCATGTAAGTTATAGGGCAGGAACAACACAGTTTTCAAAACGTGTTTTTCTGCCCGAAATAAACGCGTTTTCTCAGCCCTTGGAATCGCAGTGTAACTGCCTGGCTCAGAAGAGCACACTGAGTCAGACCTTAACCCCAGTGATCAGAAATTGTCAAAACGTGTTTTTCAGCAGAAATAAACACGTTTTGGCAACTTTGGTCACCCCCATGTAAGTTATAGGGCAGGAACAGCACAGTTTTCAAAACGTGTTTTTCAGCCCGAAATAAACGCGTTTTCTCAGCCCTTAGAATCGCAGTGTAACTGCCTGGCTCAGAAGAGCACACTGACTCAGCCCTTAACCCCAGTGTGCAGAAATTGTCAAAACGTGTTTTTCAGCAGAAATAAACACGTTTTGGCAACTTTGGTCACCCCCATGTAAGTTATAGGGCAGGAACAGCACAGTTTTCAAAACGTGTTTTTCAGCCCGAAATAAACGCTTTTTCTCAGCCCTTGGAATCGCAGTGTAACTGCCTGGCTCCGAAGAGCACACTGAGTCAGCCCTTAACCCCAGTGATCAGAAATTGTCAAAACTTGTTTTTCAGCAGAAATAAACACGTTTTGGCAACTTTGGTCACCCCCATGTAAGTTATAGGGCAGGAACAGCACAGTTTTCAAAACGTGTTTTTCAGCCCGAAATAAACGCGTTTTCTCAGCCCTTAGAATCGCAGTGTAACTGCTTGGCTCAGAAGAGCACACAGAGTCAGCCCTTAACCCCAGTGATCAGAAATTGTCAAAACATGTTTTTCAGCAGAAATAAACACGTTTTGGCAACTTTGGTCACCCCCATGTAAGTTATAGGGCAGGAACAGCACTGTTTTCAAAACGTGTTTTTCAGCCCGAAATAAACGCTTTTTTTCAGCACTTGGAATCACAGTGTAACTGCTTGGCTCAGAAGAGCACACTGAGTCAGCCCTTAACCCCAGTGATCAGAAATTGTCAAAACGTGTTTTTCAGCAGAAATAAACACGTTTTGGCAACTTTGGTCACCCCCATGTAAGTTATAGGGCAGGAACAACACAGTTTTCAAAACGTGTTTTTCAGCCCGAAATAAACGCGATTTCTCAGCCCTTGGAATCGCAGTGTAACTGCCTGGCTCAGAAGAGCACACTGACTCAGCCCTTAACCCCAGTGTGCAGAAATTGTCAAAACGTGTTTTTCAGCAGAAATAAACACGTTTTGGCAACTTTGGTCAACCCCATGTAAGTTATAGGGCAGGAACAGCACAGTTTTCAAAACGTGTTTTTCAGCCCGAAATAAACGCTTTTTTCAGCACTTGGAATCACAGTGTAACTGCTTGGCTCAAGAGAGCACACTGAGTCAGCCCTTAACCCCAGTGATCAGAAATTGTCAAAACGTGTTTTTCAGCAGAAATAAACACGTTTTGGCAACTTTGGTCACCCCCATGTAAGTTATAGGGCATGAACAGCACAGTTTTCAAAACGTGTTTTTCAGCCCGAAATAAACGCGTTTTCTCAGCCCTTAGAATCGCAGTGTAACTGCATGGCTCAGAAGAGCACACTGAGTCAGCCCTACACCCCAGTGATCAGAAATTGTCAAAACGTGTTTTTCAGCAGAAATAAACACGTTTTGGCAACTTTGGTCACCCCCATGTAAGTTATAGGGCAGGAACAGCACAGTTTTCAAAACGTGTTTTTCAGCCCGAAATAAACGCTTTTTTTCAGCACTTGGAATCACAGTGTAACTGCTTGGCTCAGAAGAGCACACTGAGTCAGCCCTTAACCCCAGTGATCAGAAATTGTCAAAACGTGTTTTTCAGCAGAAATAAACACGTTTTGGCAACTTTGGTCACCCCCATGTAAGTTAAAGGGCAGGAACAGCACAGTTTTCAAAACGTGTTTTTCAGCCCGAAATAAACGCGTTTTCTCAGCCCTTAGAATCGCAGTGTAACTGCCTGGCTCAGAAGAGCACACTGACTCAGCCCTTAACCCCAGTGTGCAGAAATTGTCAAAACGTGTTTTTCAGCAGAAATAAACACGTTTTGGCAACTTTGGTCACCCCAATGTAAGTTATAGGGCAGGAACAGCACAGTTTTCAAAACGTGTTTTTCAGCCCGAAATAAACGCTTTTTTTCAGCACTTGGATTCACAGTGTAACTGCTTGGCTCAGAAGAGCACACTGAGTCAGCCCTTAACCCCAGTGATCAGAAATTGTCAAAACGTGTTTTTCAGCAGAAATAAACACGTTTTGGCAACTTTGGTCACCCCCATGTAAGTTATAGGGCAGGAACAGCACAGTTTTCAAAACGTGTTTTTCAGCCCGAAATAAACGCGTTTTCTCAGCCCTTAGAATCGTAGTGTAACTGCCTGGCTCAGAAGAGCACACTGACTCAGCCCTTAACCCCAGTGTGCAGAAATTGTCAAAACGTGTTTTTCAGCAGAAATAAACACGTTTTGGCAACTTTGGTCACCCCCATGTAAGTTATAGGGCAGGAACAGCACAGTTTTCAAAACGTGTTTTTCAGCCCGAAATAAACGCTTTTTCTCAGCCCTTGGAATCGCAGTGTAACTGCCTGGCTCCGAAGAGCACACTGAGTCAGCCCTTAACCCCAGTGATCAGAAATTGTCAAAACGTGTTTTTCAGCAGAAATAAACACGTTTTGGCAACTTTGGTCTCCCCCATGTAAGTTATATGGCTGGAACAGCACAGTTTTCAAAACGTGTTTTTCAGCCCGAAATAAACGCTTTTTCTCAGCCCTTGGAATCGCAGTGTAACTGCCTGGCTCAGAAGAGCACACTGACTCAGCCCTTAACCCCAGTGATCAGAAATTGTCAAAACTTGTTTTTCAGCAGAAATAAACACGTTTTGGCAACTTTGGTCACCCCCATGTAAGTTATAGGGCAGGAACAGCACAGTTTTCAAAACGTGTTTTTCAGCCCGAAATAAACGCGTTTTCTCAGCCCTTAGAATCGCAGTGTAACTGCTTGGCTCAGAAGAGCACACAGAGTCAGCCCTTAACCCCAGTGATCAGAAATTGTCAAAACATGTTTTTCAGCAGAAATAAACACGTTTTGGCAACTTTGGTCACCCCCATGTAAGTTATAGGGCAGGAACAGCACAGTTTTCAAAACGTGTTTTTCAGCCCGAAATAAACGCGTTTTCTCAGCCCTTAGAATCGCAGTGTAACTGCTTGGCTCAGAAGAGCACACAGAGTCAGCCCTTAACCCCAGTGATCAGAAATTGTCAAAACATGTTTTTCAGCAGAAATAAACACGTTTTGGCAACTTTGGTCACCCCCATGTAAGTTATAGGGCAGGAACAGCACAGTTTTCAAAACGTGTTTTTCAGCCCGAAATAAACGCTTTTTTTCAGCACTTGGAATCACAGTGTAACTGCTTGGCTCAGAAGAGCACACTGAGTCAGCCCTTAACCCCAGTGATCAGAAATTGTCAAAACGTGTTTTTCAGCAGAAATAAACACGTTTTGGCAACTTTGGTCACCCCCATGTAAGTTATAGGGCAGGAACAACACAGTTTTCAAAACGTGTTTTTCAGCCCGAAATAAACGCGTTTTCTCAGCCCTTGGAATCGCAGTGTAACTGCCTGGCTCAGAAGAGCACACTGACTCAGCCCTTAACCCCAGTGTGCAGAAATTGTCAAAACGTGTTTTTCAGCAGAAATAAACACGTTTTGGCAACTTTGGTCAACCCCATGTAAGTTATAGGGCAGGAACAGCACAGTTTTCAAAACGTGTTTTTCAGCCCGAAATAAACGCTTTTTTTCAGCACTTGGAATCACAGTGTAACTGCTTGGCTCAGAAGAGCACACTGAGTCAGCCCTACACCCCAGTGATCAGAAATTGTCAAAACGTGTTTTTCAGCAGAAATAAACACGTTTTGGCAACTTTGGTCACCCCCATGTAAGTTATAGGGCAGGAACAGCACAGTTTTCAAAACGTGTTTTTCAGCCCGAAATAAACGCGTTTTCTCAGCCCTTAGAATCGTAGTGTAACTGCCTGGCTCAGAAGAGCACACAGAGTCAGCCCTTAACCCCAGTGATCAGAAATTGTCAAAACATGTTTTTCAGCAGAAATAAACACGTTTTGGCAACTTTGGTCACCCCCATGTAAGTTATAGGGCAGGAACAGCACAGTTTTCAAAACGTGTTTTTCAGCCCGAAATAAACGCGTTTTCTCAGCCCTTAGAATCGCAGTGTAACTGCTTGGCTCAGAAGAGCACACAGAGTCAGCCCTTAACCCCAGTGATCAGAAATTGTCAAAACATGTTTTTCAGCAGAAATAAACACGTTTTGGCAACTTTGGTCACCCCCATGTAAGTTATAGGGCAGGAACAGCACAGTTTTCAAAACGTGTTTTTCAGCCCGAAATAAACGCTTTTTTTCAGCACTTGGAATCACAGTGTAACTGCTTGGCTCAGAAGAGCACACTGAGTCAGCCCTTAACCCCAGTGATCAGAAATTGTCAAAACGTGTTTTTCAGCAGAAATAAACACGTTTTGGCAACTTTGGTCACCCCCATGTAAGTTATAGGGCAGGAACAACACAGTTTTCAAAACGTGTTTTTCTGCCCGAAATAAACGCGTTTTCTCAGCCCTTGGAATCGCAGTGTAACTGCCTGGCTCAGAAGAGCACACTGACTCAGCCCTTAACCCCAGTGTGCAGAAATTGTCAAAACGTGTTTTTCAGCAGAAATAAACACGTTTTGGCAACTTTGGTCACCCCCATGTAAGTTATAGGGCAGGAACAACACAGTTTTCAAAACGTGTTTTTCAGCCCGAAATAAACGCTTTTTCTCAGCCCTTGGAATCGCAGTGTAACTGCCTGGCTCAGAAGAGCACACTGACTCAGCCCTTAACCCCAGTGATCAGAAATTGTCAAAACTTGTTTTTCAGCAGAAAGAAACACGTTTTGGCAACTTTGGTCACCCCCATGTAAGTTATAGGGCAGGAACAGCACAGTTTTCAAAACGTGTTTTTCAGCCCGAAATAAACGCGTTTTCTCAGCCCTTAGAATCGCAGTGTAACTGCTTGGCTCAGAAGAGCACACAGAGTCAGCCCTTAACCCCAGTGATCAGAAATTGTCAAAACATGTTTTTCAGCAGAAATAAACACGTTTTGGCAACTTTGGTCACCCCCATGTAAGTTATAGGGCAGGAACAGCACAGTTTTCAAAACGTGTTTTTCAGCCCGAAATAAACGCTTTTTTTCAGCACTTGGAATCACAGTGTAACTGCTTGGCTCAGAAGAGCACACTGAGTCAGCCCTTAACCCCAGTGATCAGAAATTGTCAAAACGTGTTTTTCAGCAGAAATAAACACGTTTTGGCAACTTTGGTCACCCCCATGTAAGTTATAGGGCAGGAACAACACAGTTTTCAAAACGTGTTTTTCAGCCCGAAATAAACGCGTTTTCTCTGCCCTTGGAATCGCAGTGTAACTGCCTGGCTCAGAAGAGCACACTGACTCAGCCCTTAACCCCAGTGTGCAGAAATTGTCAAAACGTGTTTTTCAGCAGAAATAAACACGTTTTGGCAACTTTGGTCACCCCAATGTAAGTTATAGGGCAGGAACAGCACAGTTTTCAAAACGTGTTTTTCAGCCCGAAATAAACGCTTTTTTTCAGCACTTGGAATCACAGTGTAACTGCTTGGCTCAGAAGAGCACACTGAGTCAGCCCTACACCCCAGTGATCAGAAATTGTCAAAACGTGTTTTTCAGCAGAAATAAACACGTTTTGGCAACTTTGGTCACCCCCATGTAAGTTATAGGGCAGGAACAGCACAGTTTTCAAAACGTGTTTTTCAGCCCGAAATAAACGCGTTTTCTCAGCCTTTAGAATCGTAGTGTAACTGCCTGGCTCAGAAGAGCACACTGACTCAGCCCTTAACCCCAGTGTGCAGAAATTGTCAAAACGTGTTTTTCAGCAGAAATAAACACGTTTTGGCAACTTTGGTCACCCCCATGTAAGTTATAGGGCAGGAACAGCACAGTTTTCAAAACGTGTTTTTCAGCCCGAAATAAACGCTTTTTCTCAGCCCTTGGAATCGCAGTGTAACTGCCTGGCTCCGAAGAGCACACTGAGTCAGCCCTTAACCCCAGTGATCAGAAATTGTCAAAACGTGTTTTTCAGCAGAAATAAACACGTTTTGGCAACTTTGGTCTCCCCCATGTAAGTTATATGGCTGGAACAGCACAGTTTTCAAAACGTGTTTTTCAGCCCGAAATAAACGCTTTTTCTCAGCCCTTGGAATCGCAGTGTAACTGCCTGGCTCAGAAGAGCACACTGACTCAGCCCTTAACCCCAGTGATCAGAAATTGTCAAAACTTGTTTTTCAGCAGAAATAAACACGTTTTGGCAACTTTGGTCACCCCCATGTAAGTTATAGGGCAGGAACAGCACAGTTTTCAAAACGTGTTTTTCAGCCCGAAATAAACGCGTTTTCTCAGCCCTTAGAATCGCAGTGTAACTGCTTGGCTCAGAAGAGCACACAGAGTCAGCCCTTAACCCCAGTGATCAGAAATTGTCAAAACATGTTTTTCAGCAGAAATAAACACGTTTTGGCAACTTTGGTCACCCCCATGTAAGTTATAGGGCAGGAACAGCACAGTTTTCAAAACGTGTTTTTCAGCCCGAAATAAACGCGTTTTCTCAGCCCTTAGAATCGCAGTGTAACTGCTTGGCTCAGAAGAGCACACAGAGTCAGCCCTTAACCCCAGTGATCAGAAATTGTCAAAACGTGTTTTTCAGCAGAAATAAACACGTTTTGGCAACTTTGGTCACCCCCATGTAAGTTATAGGGCAGGAACAACACAGTTTTCAAAACGTGTTTTTCTGCCCGAAATAAACGCGTTTTCTCAGCCCTTGGAATCGCAGTGTAACTGCCTGGCTCAGAAGAGCACACTGACTCAGCCCTTAACCCCAGTGTGCAGAAATTGTCAAAACGTGTTTTTCAGCAGAAATAAACACGTTTTGGCAACTTTGGTCACCCCCATGTAAGTTATAGGGCAGGAACAACACAGTTTTCAAAACGTGTTTTTCAGCCCGAAATAAACGCTTTTTCTCAGCCCTTGGAATCGCAGTGTAACTGCCTGGCTCAGAAGAGCACACTGACTCAGCCCTTAACCCCAGTGAGCAGAAATTGTCAAAACTTGTTTTTCAGCAGAAATAAACACGTTTTGGCAACTTTGGTCACCCCCATGTAAGTTATAGGGCAGGAACAGCACAGTTTTCAAAACGTGTTTTTCAGCCCGAAATAAACGCGTTTTCTCAGCCCTTAGAATCGCAGTGTAACTGCTTGGCTCAGAAGAGCACACAGAGTCAGCCCTTAACCCCAGTGATCAGAAATTGTCAAAACATGTTTTTCAGCAGAAATAAACACGTTTTGGCAACTTTGGTCACCCCCATGTAAGTTATAGGGCAGGAACAGCACAGTTTTCAAAACGTGTTTTTCAGCCCGAAATAAACGCTTTTTTTCAGCACTTGGAATCACAGTGTAACTGCTTGGCTCAGAAGAGCACACTGAGTCAGCCCTTAACCCCAGTGATCAGAAATTGTCAAAACGTGTTTTTCAGCAGAAATAAACACGTTTTGGCAACTTTGGTCACCCCCATGTAAGTTATAGGGCAGGAACAACACAGTTTTCAAAACGTGTTTTTCAGCCCGAAATAAACGCGTTTTCTCAGCCCTTGGAATCGCAGTGTAACTGCCTGGCTCAGAAGAGCACACTGACTCAGCCCTTAACCCCAGTGTGCAGAAATTGTCAAAACGTGTTTTTCAGCAGAAATAAACACGTTTTGGCAACTTTGGTCACCCCAATGTAAGTTATAGGGCAGGAACAGCACAGTTTTCAAAACGTGTTTTTCAGCCCGAAATAAACGCTTTTTTTCAGCACTTGGAATCACAGTGTAACTGCTTGGCTCAGAAGAGCACACTGAGTCAGCCCTACACCCCAGTGATCAGAAATTGTCAAAACGTGTTTTTCAGCAGAAATAAACACGTTTTGGCAACTTTGGTCACCCCCATGTAAGTTATAGGGCAGGAACAGCACAGTTTTCAAAACGTGTTTTTCAGCCCGAAATAAACGCGTTTTCTCAGCCTTTAGAATCGTAGTGTAACTGCCTGGCTCAGAAGAGCACACTGATTCAGCCCTTAACCCCAGTGTGCAGAAATTGTCAAAACGTGTTTTTCAGCAGAAATAAACACGTTTTGGCAACTTTGGTCACCCCCATGTAAGTTATAGGGCAGGAACAGCACAGTTTTCAAAACGTGTTTTTCAGCCCGAAATAAACGCTTTTTCTCAGCCCTTGGAATCGCAGTGTAACTGCCTGGCTCCGAAGAGCACACTGAGTCAGCCCTTAACCCCAGTGATCAGAAATTGTCAAAACGTGTTTTTCAGCAGAAATAAACACGTTTTGGCAACTTTGGTCTCCCCCATGTAAGTTATATGGCTGGAACAGCACAGTTTTCAAAACGTGTTTTTCAGCCCGAAATAAACGCTTTTTCTCAGCCCTTGGAATCGCAGTGTAACTGCCTGGCTCAGAAGAGCACACTGACTCAGCCCTTAACCCCAGTGATCAGAAATTGTCAAAACTTGTTTTTCAGCAGAAATAAACACGTTTTGGCAACTTTGGTCACCCCCATGTAAGTTATAGGGCAGGAACAGCACAGTTTTCAAAACGTGTTTTTCAGCCCGAAATAAACGCGTTTTCTCAGCCCTTAGAATCGCAGTGTAACTGCTTGGCTCAGAAGAGCACACAGAGTCAGCCCTTAACCCCAGTGATCAGAAATTGTCAAAACATGTTTTTCAGCAGAAATAAACACGTTTTGGCAACTTTGGTCACCCCCATGTAAGTTATAGGGCAGGAACAGCACAGTTTTCAAAACGTGTTTTTCAGCCCGAAATAAACGCGTTTTCTCAGCCCTTAGAATCGCAGTGTAACTGCTTGGCTCAGAAGAGCACACAGAGTCAGCCCTTAACCCCAGTGATCAGAAATTGTCAAAACATGTTTTTCAGCAGAAATAAACACGTTTTGGCAACTTTGGTCACCCCCATGTAAGTTATAGGGCAGGAACAGCACAGTTTTCAAAACGTGTTTTTCAGCCCGAAATAAACGCTTTTTTTCAGCACTTGGAATCACAGTGTAACTGCTTGGCTCAGAAGAGCACACTGAGTCAGCCCTTAACCCCAGTGATCAGAAATTGTCAAAACGTGTTTTTCAGCAGAAATAAACACGTTTTGGCAACTTTGGTCACCCCCATGTAAGTTATAGGGCAGGAACAACACAGTTTTCAAAACGTGTTTTTCAGCCCGAAATAAACGCGTTTTCTCAGCCCTTGGAATCGCAGTGTAACTGCCTGGCTCAGAAGAGCACACTGACTCAGCCCTTAACCCCAGTGTGCAGAAATTGTCAAAACGTGTTTTTCAGCAGAAATAAACACGTTTTGGCAACTTTGGTCAACCCCATGTAAGTTATAGGGCAGGAACAGCACAGTTTTCAAAACGTGTTTTTCAGCCCGAAATAAACGCTTTTTTTCAGCACTTGGAATCACAGTGTAACTGCTTGGCTCAGAAGAGCACACTGAGTCAGCCCTACACCCCAGTGATCAGAAATTGTCAAAACGTGTTTTTCAGCAGAAATAAACACGTTTTGGCAACTTTGGTCACCCCCATGTAAGTTATAGGGCAGGAACAGCACAGTTTTCAAAACGTGTTTTTCAGCCCGAAATAAACGCGTTTTCTCAGCCCTTAGAATCGTAGTGTAACTGCCTGGCTCAGAAGAGCACACAGAGTCAGCCCTTAACCCCAGTGATCAGAAATTGTCAAAACATGTTTTTCAGCAGAAATAAACACGTTTTGGCAACTTTGGTCACCCCCATGTAAGTTATAGGGCAGGAACAGCACAGTTTTCAAAACGTGTTTTTCAGCCCGAAATAAACGCGTTTTCTCAGCCCTTAGAATCGCAGTGTAACTGCTTGGCTCAGAAGAGCACACAGAGTCAGCCCTTAACCCCAGTGATCAGAAATTGTCAAAACATGTTTTTCAGCAGAAATAAACACGTTTTGGCAACTTTGGTCACCCCCATGTAAGTTATAGGGCAGGAACAGCACAGTTTTCAAAACGTGTTTTTCAGCCCGAAATAAACGCTTTTTTTCAGCACTTGGAATCACAGTGTAACTGCTTGGCTCAGAAGAGCACACTGAGTCAGCCCTTAACCCCAGTGATCAGAAATTGTCAAAACGTGTTTTTCAGCAGAAATAAACACGTTTTGGCAACTTTGGTCACCCCCATGTAAGTTATAGGGCAGGAACAACACAGTTTTCAAAACGTGTTTTTCTGCCCGAAATAAACGCGTTTTCTCAGCCCTTGGAATCGCAGTGTAACTGCCTGGCTCAGAAGAGCACACTGAGTCAGCCCTTAACCCCAGTGATCAGAAATTGTCAAAACGTGTTTTTCAGCAGAAATAAACACGTTTTGGCAACTTTGGTCACCCCCATGTAAGTTATAGGGCAGGAACAGCACAGTTTTCAAAACGTGTTTTTCAGCCCGAAATAAACGCGTTTTCTCAGCCCTTAGAATCGCAGTGTAACTGCCTGGCTCAGAAGAGCACACTGACTCAGCCCTTAACCCCAGTGTGCAGAAATTGTCAAAACGTGTTTTTCAGCAGAAATAAACACGTTTTGGCAACTTTGGTCACCCCCATGTAAGTTATAGGGCAGGAACAGCACAGTTTTCAAAACGTGTTTTTCAGCCCGAAATAAACGCTTTTTCTCAGCCCTTGGAATCGCAGTGTAACTGCCTGGCTCCGAAGAGCACACTGAGTCAGCCCTTAACCCCAGTGATCAGAAATTGTCAAAACTTGTTTTTCAGCAGAAATAAACACGTTTTGGCAACTTTGGTCAACCCCATGTAAGTTATAGGGCAGGAACAGCACAGTTTTCAAAACGTGTTTTTCAGCCCGAAATAAACGCGTTTTCTCAGCCCTTAGAATCGCAGTGTAACTGCCTGGCTCAGAAGAGCACACTGACTCAGCCCTTAACCCCAGTGTGCAGAAATTGTCAAAACGTGTTTTTCAGCAGAAATAAACACGTTTTGGCAACTTTGGTCACCCCAATGTAAGTTATAGGGCAGGAACAGCACAGTTTTCAAAACGTGTTTTTCAGCCCGAAATAAACGCTTTTTTTCAGCACTTGGATTCACAGTGTAACTGCTTGGCTCAGAAGAGCACACTGAGTCAGCCCTTAACCCCAGTGATCAGAAATTGTCAAAACGTGTTTTTCAGCAGAAATAAACACGTTTTGGCAACTTTGGTCACCCCCATGTAAGTTATAGGGCAGGAACAGCACAGTTTTCAAAACGTGTTTTTCAGCCCGAAATAAACGCGTTTTCTCAGCCCTTAGAATCGTAGTGTAACTGCCTGGCTCAGAAGAGCACACTGACTCAGCCCTTAACCCCAGTGTGCAGAAATTGTCAAAACGTGTTTTTCAGCAGAAATAAACACGTTTTGGCAACTTTGGTCACCCCCATGTAAGTTATAGGGCAGGAACAGCACAGTTTTCAAAACGTGTTTTTCAGCCCGAAATAAACGCTTTTTCTCAGCCCTTGGAATCGCAGTGTAACTGCCTGGCTCCGAAGAGCACACTGAGTCAGCCCTTAACCCCAGTGATCAGAAATTGTCAAAACGTGTTTTTCAGCAGAAATAAACACGTTTTGGCAACTTTGGTCTCCCCCATGTAAGTTATATGGCTGGAACAGCACAGTTTTCAAAACGTGTTTTTCAGCCCGAAATAAACGCTTTTTCTCAGCCCTTGGAATCGCAGTGTAACTGCCTGGCTCAGAAGAGCACACTGACTCAGCCCTTAACCCCAGTGATCAGAAATTGTCAAAACTTGTTTTTCAGCAGAAATAAACACGTTTTGGCAACTTTGGTCACCCCCATGTAAGTTATAGGGCAGGAACAGCACAGTTTTCAAAACGTGTTTTTCAGCCCGAAATAAACGCGTTTTCTCAGCCCTTAGAATCGCAGTGTAACTGCTTGGCTCAGAAGAGCACACAGAGTCAGCCCTTAACCCCAGTGATCAGAAATTGTCAAAACATGTTTTTCAGCAGAAATAAACACGTTTTGGCAACTTTGGTCACCCCCATGTAAGTTATAGGGCAGGAACAGCACAGTTTTCAAAACGTGTTTTTCAGCCCGAAATAAACGCGTTTTCTCAGCCCTTGGAATCGCAGTGTAACTGCCTGGCTCAGAAGAGCACACTGACTCAGCCCTTAACCCCAGTGTGCAGAAATTGTCAAAACGTGTTTTTCAGCAGAAATAAACACGTTTTGGCAACTTTGGTCAACCCCATGTAAGTTATAGGGCAGGAACAGCACAGTTTTCAAAACGTGTTTTTCAGCCCGAAATAAACGCTTTTTTTCAGCACTTGGAATCACAGTGTAACTGCTTGGCTCAGAAGAGCACACTGAGTCAGCCCTACACCCCAGTGATCAGAAATTGTCAAAACGTGTTTTTCAGCAGAAATAAACACGTTTTGGCAACTTTGGTCACCCCCATGTAAGTTATAGGGCAGGAACAGCACAGTTTTCAAAACGTGTTTTTCAGCCCGAAATAAACGCGTTTTCTCAGCCCTTAGAATCGTAGTGTAACTGCCTGGCTCAGAAGAGCACACAGAGTCAGCCCTTAACCCCAGTGATCAGAAATTGTCAAAACATGTTTTTCAGCAGAAATAAACACGTTTTGGCAACTTTGGTCACCCCCATGTAAGTTATAGGGCAGGAACAGCACAGTTTTCAAAACGTGTTTTTCAGCCCGAAATAAACGCGTTTTCTCAGCCCTTAGAATCGCAGTGTAACTGCTTGGCTCAGAAGAGCACACAGAGTCAGCCCTTAACCCCAGTGATCAGAAATTGTCAAAACATGTTTTTCAGCAGAAATAAACACGTTTTGGCAACTTTGGTCACCCCCATGTAAGTTATAGGGCAGGAACAGCACAGTTTTCAAAACGTGTTTTTCAGCCCGAAATAAACGCTTTTTTTCAGCACTTGGAATCACAGTGTAACTGCTTGGCTCAGAAGAGCACACTGAGTCAGCCCTTAACCCCAGTGATCAGAAATTGTCAAAACGTGTTTTTCAGCAGAAATAAACACGTTTTGGCAACTTTGGTCACCCCCATGTAAGTTATAGGGCAGGAACAACACAGTTTTCAAAACGTGTTTTTCTGCCCGAAATAAACGCGTTTTCTCAGCCCTTGGAATCGCAGTGTAACTGCCTGGCTCAGAAGAGCACACTGAGTCAGCCCTTAACCCCAGTGATCAGAAATTGTCAAAACGTGTTTTTCAGCAGAAATAAACACGTTTTGGCAACTTTGGTCACCCCCATGTAAGTTATAGGGCAGGAACAGCACAGTTTTCAAAACGTGTTTTTCAGCCCGAAATAAACGCGTTTTCTCAGCCCTTAGAATCGCAGTGTAACTGCCTGGCTCAGAAGAGCACACTGACTCAGCCCTTAACCCCAGTGTGCAGAAATTGTCAAAACGTGTTTTTCAGCAGAAATAAACACGTTTTGGCAACTTTGGTCACCCCCATGTAAGTTATAGGGCAGGAACAGCACAGTTTTCAAAACGTGTTTTTCAGCCCGAAATAAACGCTTTTTCTCAGCCCTTGGAATCGCAGTGTAACTGCCTGGCTCCGAAGAGCACACTGAGTCAGCCCTTAACCCCAGTGATCAGAAATTGTCAAAACGTGTTTTTCAGCAGAAATAAACACGTTTTGGCAACTTTGGTCACCCCCATGTAAGTTATAGGGCAGGAACAGCACAGTTTTCAAAACGTGTTTTTCAGCCCGAAATAAACGCGTTTTCTCAGCCCTTAGAATCGCAGTGTAACTGCTTGGCTCAGAAGAGCACACAGAGTCAGCCCTTAACCCCAGTGATCAGAAATTGTCAAAACATGTTTTTCAGCAGAAATAAACACGTTTTGGCAACTTTGGTCACCCCCATGTAAGTTATAGGGCAGGAACAGCACTGTTTTCAAAACGTGTTTTTCAGCCCGAAATAAACGCTTTTTTTCAGCACTTGGAATCACAGTGTAACTGCTTGGCTCAGAAGAGCACACTGAGTCAGCCCTTAACCCCAGTGATCAGAAATTGTCAAAACGTGTTTTTCAGCAGAAATAAACACGTTTTGGCAACTTTGGTCACCCCCATGTAAGTTATAGGGCAGGAACAACACAGTTTTCAAAACGTGTTTTTCAGCCCGAAATAAACGCGATTTCTCAGCCCTTGGAATCGCAGTGTAACTGCCTGGCTCAGAAGAGCACACTGACTCAGCCCTTAACCCCAGTGTGCAGAAATTGTCAAAACGTGTTTTTCAGCAGAAATAAACACGTTTTGGCAACTTTGGTCAACCCCATGTAAGTTATAGGGCAGGAACAGCACAGTTTTCAAAACGTGTTTTTCAGCCCGAAATAAACGCTTTTTTCAGCACTTGGAATCACAGTGTAACTGCTTGGCTCAAGAGAGCACACTGAGTCAGCCCTTAACCCCAGTGATCAGAAATTGTCAAAACGTGTTTTTCAGCAGAAATAAACACGTTTTGGCAACTTTGGTCACCCCCATGTAAGTTATAGGGCATGAACAGCACAGTTTTCAAAACGTGTTTTTCAGCCCGAAATAAACGCGTTTTCTCAGCCCTTAGAATCGCAGTGTAACTGCCTGGCTCAGAAGAGCACACTGAGTCAGCCCTACACCCCAGTGATCAGAAATTGTCAAAACGTGTTTTTCAGCAGAAATAAACACGTTTTGGCAACTTTGGTCACCCCCATGTAAGTTATAGGGCAGGAACAGCACAGTTTTCAAAACGTGTTTTTCAGCCCGAAATAAACGCTTTTTTTCAGCACTTGGAATCACAGTGTAACTGCTTGGCTCAGAAGAGCACACTGAGTCAGCCCTTAACCCCAGTGATCAGAAATTGTCAAAACGTGTTTTTCAGCAGAAATAAACACGTTTTGGCAACTTTGGTCACCCCCATGTAAGTTAAAGGGCAGGAACAGCACAGTTTTCAAAACGTGTTTTTCAGCCCGAAATAAACGCGTTTTCTCAGCCCTTAGAATCGCAGTGTAACTGCCTGGCTCAGAAGAGCACACTGACTCAGCCCTTAACCCCAGTGTGCAGAAATTGTCAAAACGTGTTTTTCAGCAGAAATAAACACGTTTTGGCAACTTTGGTCACCCCAATGTAAGTTATAGGGCAGGAACAGCACAGTTTTCAAAACGTGTTTTTCAGCCCGAAATAAACGCTTTTTTTCAGCACTTGGATTCACAGTGTAACTGCTTGGCTCAGAAGAGCACACTGAGTCAGCCCTTAACCCCAGTGATCAGAAATTGTCAAAACGTGTTTTTCAGCAGAAATAAACACGTTTTGGCAACTTTGGTCACCCCCATGTAAGTTATAGGGCAGGAACAGCACAGTTTTCAAAACGTGTTTTTCAGCCCGAAATAAACGCGTTTTCTCAGCCCTTAGAATCGTAGTGTAACTGCCTGGCTCAGAAGAGCACACTGACTCAGCCCTTAACGCCAGTGTGCAGAAATTGTCAAAACGTGTTTTTCAGCAGAAATAAACACGTTTTGGCAACTTTGGTCACCCCCATGTAAGTTATAGGGCAGGAACAGCACAGTTTTCAAAACGTGTTTTTCAGCCCGAAATAAACGCTTTTTCTCAGCCCTTGGAATCGCAGTGTAACTGCCTGGCTCCGAAGAGCACACTGAGTCAGCCCTTAACCCCAGTGATCAGAAATTGTCAAAACGTGTTTTTCAGCAGAAATAAACACGTTTTGGCAACTTTGGTCTCCCCCATGTAAGTTATATGGCTGGAACAGCACAGTTTTCAAAACGTGTTTTTCAGCCCGAAATAAACGCTTTTTCTCAGCCCTTGGAATCGCAGTGTAACTGCCTGGCTCAGAAGAGCACACTGACTCAGCCCTTAACCCCAGTGATCAGAAATTGTCAAAACTTGTTTTTCAGCAGAAATAAACACGTTTTGGCAACTTTGGTCACCCCCATGTAAGTTATAGGGCAGGAACAGCACAGTTTTCAAAACGTGTTTTTCAGCCCGAAATAAACGCGTTTTCTCAGCCCTTAGAATCGCAGTGTAACTGCTTGGCTCAGAAGAGCACACAGAGTCAGCCCTTAACCCCAGTGATCAGAAATTGTCAAAACATGTTTTTCAGCAGAAATAAACACGTTTTGGCAACTTTGGTCACCCCCATGTAAGTTATAGGGCAGGAACAGCACAGTTTTCAAAACGTGTTTTTCAGCCCGAAATAAACGCGTTTTCTCAGCCCTTAGAATCGCAGTGTAACTGCTTGGCTCAGAAGAGCACACAGAGTCAGCCCTTAACCCCAGTGATCAGAAATTGTCAAAACATGTTTTTCAGCAGAAATAAACACGTTTTGGCAACTTTGGTCACCCCCATGTAAGTTATAGGGCAGGAACAGCACAGTTTTCAAAACGTGTTTTTCAGCCCGAAATAAACGCTTTTTTTCAGCACTTGGAATCACAGTGTAACTGCTTGGCTCAGAAGAGCACACTGAGTCAGCCCTTAACCCCAGTGATCAGAAATTGTCAAAACGTGTTTTTCAGCAGAAATAAACACGTTTTGGCAACTTTGGTCACCCCCATGTAAGTTATAGGGCAGGAACAACACAGTTTTCAAAACGTGTTTTTCAGCCCGAAATAAACGCGTTTTCTCAGCCCTTGGAATCGCAGTGTAACTGCCTGGCTCAGAAGAGCACACTGACTCAGCCCTTAACCCCAGTGTGCAGAAATTGTCAAAACGTGTTTTTCAGCAGAAATAAACACGTTTTGGCAACTTTGGTCAACCCCATGTAAGTTATAGGGCAGGAACAGCACAGTTTTCAAAACGTGTTTTTCAGCCCGAAATAAACGCTTTTTTTCAGCACTTGGAATCACAGTGTAACTGCTTGGCTCAGAAGAGCACACTGAGTCAGCCCTACACCCCAGTGATCAGAAATTGTCAAAACGTGTTTTTCAGCAGAAATAAACACGTTTTGGCAACTTTGGTCACCCCCATGTAAGTTATAGGGCAGGAACAGCACAGTTTTCAAAACGTGTTTTTCAGCCCGAAATAAACGCGTTTTCTCAGCCCTTAGAATCGTAGTGTAACTGCCTGGCTCAGAAGAGCACACAGAGTCAGCCCTTAACCCCAGTGATCAGAAATTGTCAAAACATGTTTTTCAGCAGAAATAAACACGTTTTGGCAACTTTGGTCACCCCCATGTAAGTTATAGGGCAGGAACAGCACAGTTTTCAAAACGTGTTTTTCAGCCCGAAATAAACGCGTTTTCTCAGCCCTTAGAATCGCAGTGTAACTGCTTGGCTCAGAAGAGCACACAGAGTCAGCCCTTAACCCCAGTGATCAGAAATTGTCAAAACATGTTTTTCAGCAGAAATAAACACGTTTTGGCAACTTTGGTCACCCCCATGTAAGTTATAGGGCAGGAACAGCACAGTTTTCAAAACGTGTTTTTCAGCCCGAAATAAACGCTTTTTTTCAGCACTTGGAATCACAGTGTAACTGCTTGGCTCAGAAGAGCACACTGAGTCAGCCCTTAACCCCAGTGATCAGAAATTGTCAAAACGTGTTTTTCAGCAGAAATAAACACGTTTTGGCAACTTTGGTCACCCCCATGTAAGTTATAGGGCAGGAACAACACAGTTTTCAAAACGTGTTTTTCTGCCCGAAATAAACGCGTTTTCTCAGCCCTTGGAATCGCAGTGTAACTGCCTGGCTCAGAAGAGCACACTGACTCAGCCCTTAACCCCAGTGTGCAGAAATTGTCAAAACGTGTTTTTCAGCAGAAATAAACACGTTTTGGCAACTTTGGTCACCCCCATGTAAGTTATAGGGCAGGAACAACACAGTTTTCAAAACGTGTTTTTCAGCCCGAAATAAACGCTTTTTCTCAGCCCTTGGAATCGCAGTGTAACTGCCTGGCTCAGAAGAGCACACTGACTCAGCCCTTAACCCCAGTGATCAGAAATTGTCAAAACTTGTTTTTCAGCAGAAATAAACACGTTTTGGCAACTTTGGTCACCCCCATGTAAGTTATAGGGCAGGAACAGCACAGTTTTCAAAACGTGTTTTTCAGCCCGAAATAAACGCGTTTTCTCAGCCCTTAGAATCGCAGTGTAACTGCTTGGCTCAGAAGAGCACACAGAGTCAGCCCTTAACCCCAGTGATCAGAAATTGTCAAAACATGTTTTTCAGCAGAAATAAACACGTTTTGGCAACTTTGGTCACCCCCATGTAAGTTATAGGGCAGGAACAGCACAGTTTTCAAAACGTGTTTTTCAGCCCGAAATAAACGCTTTTTTTCAGCACTTGGAATCACAGTGTAACTGCTTGGCTCAGAAGAGCACACTGAGTCAGCCCTTAACCCCAGTGATCAGAAATTGTCAAAACGTGTTTTTCAGCAGAAATAAACACGTTTTGGCAACTTTGGTCACCCCCATGTAAGTTATAGGGCAGGAACAACACAGTTTTCAAAACGTGTTTTTCAGCCCGAAATAAACGCGTTTTCTCAGCCTTTAGAATCGTAGTGTAACTGCCTGGCTCAGAAGAGCACACTGACTCAGCCCTTAACCCCAGTGTGCAGAAATTGTCAAAACGTGTTTTTCAGCAGAAATAAACACGTTTTGGCAACTTTGGTCACCCCCATGTAAGTTATAGGGCAGGAACAGCACAGTTTTCAAAACGTGTTTTTCAGCCCGAAATAAACGCTTTTTCTCAGCCCTTGGAATCGCAGTGTAACTGCCTGGCTCCGAAGAGCACACTGAGTCAGCCCTTAACCCCAGTGATCAGAAATTGTCAAAACGTGTTTTTCAGCAGAAATAAACACGTTTTGGCAACTTTGGTCTCCCCCATGTAAGTTATATGGCTGGAACAGCACAGTTTTCAAAACGTGTTTTTCAGCCCGAAATAAACGCTTTTTCTCAGCCCTTGGAATCGCAGTGTAACTGCCTGGCTCAGAAGAGCACACTGACTCAGCCCTTAACCCCAGTGATCAGAAATTGTCAAAACTTGTTTTTCAGCAGAAATAAACACGTTTTGGCAACTTTGGTCACCCCCATGTAAGTTATAGGGCAGGAACAGCACAGTTTTCAAAACGTGTTTTTCATCCCGAAATAAACGCGTTTTCTCAGCCCTTAGAATCGCAGTGTAACTGCTTGGCTCAGAAGAGCACACAGAGTCAGCCCTTAACCCCAGTGATCAGAAATTGTCAAAACATGTTTTTCAGCAGAAATAAACACGTTTTGGCAACTTTGGTCACCCCCATGTAAGTTATAGGGCAGGAACAGCACAGTTTTCAAAACGTGTTTTTCAGCCCGAAATAAACGCGTTTTCTCAGCCCTTAGAATCGCAGTGTAACTGCTTGGCTCAGAAGAGCACACAGAGTCAGCCCTTAACCCCAGTGATCAGAAATTGTCAAAACGTGTTTTTCAGCAGAAATAAACACGTTTTGGCAACTTTGGTCACCCCCATGTAAGTTATAGGGCAGGAACAACACAGTTTTCAAAACGTGTTTTTCTGCCCGAAATAAACGCGTTTTCTCAGCCCTTGGAATCGCAGTGTAACTGCCTGGCTCAGAAGAGCACACTGACTCAGCCCTTAACCCCAGTGTGCAGAAATTGTCAAAACGTGTTTTTCAGCAGAAATAAACACGTTTTGGCAACTTTGGTCACCCCCATGTAAGTTATAGGGCAGGAACAACACAGTTTTCAAAACGTGTTTTTCAGCCCGAAATAAACGCTTTTTCTCAGCCCTTGGAATCGCAGTGTAACTGCCTGGCTCAGAAGAGCACACTGACTCAGCCCTTAACCCCAGTGAGCAGAAATTGTCAAAACTTGTTTTTCAGCAGAAATAAACACGTTTTGGCAACTTTGGTCACCCCCATGTAAGTTATAGGGCAGGAACAGCACAGTTTTCAAAACGTGTTTTTCAGCCCGAAATAAACGCTTTTTTTCAGCACTTGGAATCACAGTGTAACTGCTTGGCTCAGAAGAGCACACTGAGTCAGCCCTTAACCCCAGTGATCAGAAATTGTCAAAACGTGTTTTTCAGCAGAAATAAACACGTTTTGGCAACTTTGGTCACCCCCATGTAAGTTATAGGGCAGGAACAACACAGTTTTCAAAACGTGTTTTTCAGCCCGAAATAAACGCGTTTTCTCAGCCCTTGGAATCGCAGTGTAACTGCCTGGCTCAGAAGAGCACACTGACTCAGCCCTTAACCCCAGTGTGCAGAAATTGTCAAAACGTGTTTTTCAGCAGAAATAAACACGTTTTGGCAACTTTGGTCACCCCAATGTAAGTTATAGGGCAGGAACAGCACAGTTTTCAAAACGTGTTTTTCAGCCCGAAATAAACGCTTTTTTTCAGCACTTGGAATCACAGTGTAACTGCTTGGCTCAGAAGAGCACACTGAGTCAGCCCTACACCCCAGTGATCAGAAATTGTCAAAACGTGTTTTTCAGCAGAAATAAACACGTTTTGGCAACTTTGGTCACCCCCATGTAAGTTATAGGGCAGGAACAGCACAGTTTTCAAAACGTGTTTTTCAGCCCGAAATAAACGCGTTTTCTCAGCCTTTAGAATCGTAGTGTAACTGCCTGGCTCAGAAGAGCACACTGATTCAGCCCTTAACCCCAGTGTGCAGAAATTGTCAAAACGTGTTTTTCAGCAGAAATAAACACGTTTTGGCAACTTTGGTCACCCCCATGTAAGTTATAGGGCAGGAACAGCACAGTTTTCAAAACGTGTTTTTCAGCCCGAAATAAACGCTTTTTCTCAGCCCTTGGAATCGCAGTGTAACTGCCTGGCTCCGAAGAGCACACTGAGTCAGCCCTTAACCCCAGTGATCAGAAATTGTCAAAACGTGTTTTTCAGCAGAAATAAACACGTTTTGGCAACTTTGGTCTCCCCCATGTAAGTTATATGGCTGGAACAGCACAGTTTTCAAAACGTGTTTTTCAGCCCGAAATAAACGCTTTTTCTCAGCCCTTGGAATCGCAGTGTAACTGCCTGGCTCAGAAGAGCACACTGACTCAGCCCTTAACCCCAGTGATCAGAAATTGTCAAAACTTGTTTTTCAGCAGAAATAAACACGTTTTGGCAACTTTGGTCACCCCCATGTAAGTTATAGGGCAGGAACAGCACAGTTTTCAAAACGTGTTTTTCAGCCCGAAATAAACGCGTTTTCTCAGCCCTTAGAATCGCAGTGTAACTGCTTGGCTCAGAAGAGCACACAGAGTCAGCCCTTAACCCCAGTGATCAGAAATTGTCAAAACATGTTTTTCAGCAGAAATAAACACGTTTTGGCAACTTTGGTCACCCCCATGTAAGTTATAGGGCAGGAACAGCACAGTTTTCAAAACGTGTTTTTCAGCCCGAAATAAACGCGTTTTCTCAGCCCTTAGAATCGCAGTGTAACTGCTTGGCTCAGAAGAGCACACTGAGTCAGCCCTTAACCCCAGTGATCAGAAATTGTCAAAACGTGTTTTTCAGCAGAAATAAACACGTTTTGGCAACTTTGGTCAACCCCATGTAAGTTATAGGGCAGGAACAGCACAGTTTTCAAAACGTGTTTTTCAGCCCGAAATAAACGCTTTTTTTCAGCACTTGGAATCACAGTGTAACTGCTTGGCTCAGAAGAGCACACTGAGTCAGCCCTACACCCCAGTGATCAGAAATTGTCAAAACGTGTTTTTCAGCAGAAATAAACACGTTTTGGCAACTTTGGTCACCCCCATGTAAGTTATAGGGCAGGAACAGCACAGTTTTCAAAACGTGTTTTTCAGCCCGAAATAAACGCGTTTTCTCAGCCCTTAGAATCGTAGTGTAACTGCCTGGCTCAGAAGAGCACACTGACTCAGCCCTTAACCCCAGTGTGCAGAAATTGTCAAAACGTGTTTTTCAGCAGAAATAAACACGTTTTGGCAACTTTGGTCACCCCCATGTAAGTTATAGGGCAGGAACAGCACAGTTTTCAAAACGTGTTTTTCAGCCCGAAATAAACGCTTTTTCTCAGCCCTTGGAATCGCAGTGTAACTGCCTGGCTCCGAAGAGCACACTGAGTCAGCCCTTAACCCCAGTGATCAGAAATTGTCAAAACGTGTTTTTCAGCAGAAATAAACACGTTTTGGCAACTTTGGTCTCCCCCATGTAAGTTATATGGCTGGAACAGCACAGTTTTCAAAACGTGTTTTTCAGCCCGAAATAAACGCTTTTTCTCAGCCCTTGGAATCGCAGTGTAACTGCCTGGCTCAGAAGAGCACACTGACTCAGCCCTTAACCCCAGTGATCAGAAATTGTCAAAACTTGTTTTTCAGCAGAAATAAACACGTTTTGGCAACTTTGGTCACCCCCATGTAAGTTATAGGGCAGGAACAGCACAGTTTTCAAAACGTGTTTTTCAGCCCGAAATAAACGCGTTTTCTCAGCCCTTAGAATCGCAGTGTAACTGCTTGGCTCAGAAGAGCACACAGAGTCAGCCCTTAACCCCAGTGATCAGAAATTGTCAAAACATGTTTTTCAGCAGAAATAAACACGTTTTGGCAACTTTGGTCACCCCCATGTAAGTTATAGGGCAGGAACAGCACAGTTTTCAAAACGTGTTTTTCAGCCCGAAATAAACGCGTTTTCTCAGCCCTTAGAATCGCAGTGTAACTGCTTGGCTCAGAAGAGCACACAGAGTCAGCCCTTAACCCCAGTGATCAGAAATTGTCAAAACATGTTTTTCAGCAGAAATAAACACGTTTTGGCAACTTTGGTCACCCCCATGTAAGTTATAGGGCAGGAACAGCACAGTTTTCAAAACGTGTTTTTCAGCCCGAAATAAACGCGTTTTCTCAGCCCTTGGAATCGCAGTGTAACTGCCTGGCTCAGAAGAGCACACTGACTCAGCCCTTAACCCCAGTGTGCAGAAATTGTCAAAACGTGTTTTTCAGCAGAAATAAACACGTTTTGGCAACTTTGGTCAACCCCATGTAAGTTATAGGGCAGGAACAGCACAGTTTTCAAAACGTGTTTTTCAGCCCGAAATAAACGCTTTTTTTCAGCACTTGGAATCACAGTGTAACTGCTTGGCTCAGAAGAGCACACTGAGTCAGCCCTTAACCCCAGTGATCAGAAATTGTCAAAACGTGTTTTTCAGCAGAAATAAACACGTTTTGGCAACTTTGGTCACCCCCATGTAAGTTATAGGGCAGGAACAGCACAGTTTTCAAAACGTGTTTTTCAGCCCGAAATAAACGCGTTTTCTCAGCCCTTAGAATCGCAGTGTAACTGCTTGGCTCAGAAGAGCACACAGAGTCAGCCCTTAACCCCAGTGATCAGAAATTGTCAAAACATGTTTTTCAGCAGAAATAAACACGTTTTGGCAACTTTGGTCACCCCCATGTAAGTTATAGGGCAGGAACAGCACAGTTTTCAAAACGTGTTTTTCAGCCCGAAATAAACGCTTTTTTTCAGCACTTGGAATCACAGTGTAACTGCTTGGCTCAGAAGAGCACACTGACTCAGCCCTTAACCCCAGTGATCAGAAATTGTCAAAACGTGTTTTTCAGCAGAAATAAACACGTTTTGGTAACTTTGGTCACCCCCATGTAAGTTATAGGGCAGGAACAACACAGTTTTCAAAACGTGTTTTTCTGCCCGAAATAAACGCGTTTTCTCAGCCCTTGGAATCGCAGTGTAACTGCCTGGCTCAGAAGAGCACACTGACTCAGCCCTTAACCCCAGTGTGCAGAAATTGTCAAAACGTGTTTTTCAGCAGAAATAAACACGTTTTGGCAACTTTGGTCAACCCCATGTAAGTTATAGGGCAGGAACAGCACAGTTTTCAAAACGTGTTTTTCAGCCCGAAATAAACGCTTTTTTTCAGCACTTGGAATCACAGTGTAACTGCTTGGCTCAGAAGAGCACACTGAGTCAGCCCTTAACCCCAGTGATCAGAAATTGTCAAAACGTGTTTTTCAGCAGAAATAAACACGTTTTGGCAACTTTGGTCACCCCCATGTAAGTTATAGGGCAGGAACAGCACAGTTTTCAAAACGTGTTTTTCAGTCCGAAATAAACGCGTTTTCTCAGCCCTTAGAATCGCAGTGTAACTGCCTGGCTCAGAAGAGCACACTGACTCAGCCCTTAACCCCAGTGTGCAGAAATTGTCAAAACGTGTTTTTCAGCAGAAATAAACACGTTTTGGCAACTTTGGTCACCCCCATGTAAGTTATAGGGCAGGAACAGCACAGTTTTCAAAACGTGTTTTTCAGCCCGAAATAAACGCTTTTTTTCAGCACTTGGAATCACAGTGTAACTGCTTGGCTCAGAAGAGCACACTGAGTCAGCCCTACACCCCAGTGATCAGAAATTGTCAAAACGTGTTTTTCAGCAGAAATAAACACGTTTTGGCAACTTTGGTCACCCCCATGTAAGTTATAGGGCAGGAACAGCACAGTTTTCAAAACGTGTTTTTCAGCCCGAAATAAACGCGTTTTCTCAGCCCTTAGAATCATAGTGTAACTGCCTGGCTCAGAAGAGCACACTGACTCAGCCCTTAACCCCAGTGTGCAGAAATTGTCAAAACGTGTTTTTCAGCAGAAATAAACACGTTTTGGCAACTTTGGTCACCCCCATGTAAGTTATAGGGCAGGAACAGCACAGTTTTCAAAACGTGTTTTTCAGCCCGAAATAAACGCTTTTTCTCATCCCTTGGAATCGCAGTGTAACTGCCTGGCTCAGAAGAGCACACTGAGTCAGCCCTTAACCCCAGTGATCAGAAATTGTCAAAACGTGTTTTTCAGCAGAAATAAACACGTTTTGGCAACTTTGGTCTCCCCCATGTAAGTTATATGGCTGGAACAGCACAGTTTTCAAAACGTGTTTTTCAGCCCGAAATAAACGCTTTTTCTCAGCCCTTGGAATCGCAGTGTAACTGCCTGGCTCAGAAGAGCACACTGACTCAGCCCTTAACCCCAGTGATCAGAAATTGTCAAAACTTGTTTTTCAGCAGAAATAAACACGTTTTGGCAACTTTGGTCACCCCCATGTAAGTTATAGGGCAGGAACAGCACAGTTTTCAAAACGTGTTTTTCAGCCCGAAATAAACGCGTTTTCTCAGCCCTTAGAATCGCAGTGTAACTGCTTGGCTCAGAAGAGCACACAGAGTCAGCCCTTAACCCCAGTGATCAGAAATTGTCAAAACATGTTTTTCAGCAGAAATAAACACGTTTTGGCAACTTTGGTCACCCCCATGTAAGTTATAGGGCAGGAACAGCACAGTTTTCAAAACGTGTTTTTCAGCCCGAAATAAACGCGTTTTCTCAGCCCTTAGAATCGCAGTGTAACTGCTTGGCTCAGAAGAGCACACAGAGTCAGCCCTTAACCCCAGTGATCAGAAATTGTCAAAACATGTTTTTCAGCAGAAATAAACACGTTTTGGCAACTTTGGTCACCCCCATGTAAGTTATAGGGCAGGAACAGCAGAGTTTTCAAAACGTGTTTTTCAGCCCGAAATAAACGCATTTTTTCAGCACTTGGAATCACAGTGTAACTGCTTGGCTCAGAAGAGCACACTGAGTCAGCCCTTAACCCCAGTGATCAGAAATTGTCAAAACGTGTTTTTCAGCAGAAATAAACACGTTTTGGCAACTTTGGTCACCCCCATGTAAGTTATAGGGCAGGAACAACACAGTTTTCAAAACGTGTTTTTCAGCCCGAAATAAACGCGTTTTCTCAGCCCTTGGAATCGCAGTGTAACTGCCTGGCTCAGAAGAGCACACTGACTCAGCCCTTAACCCCAGTGTGCAGAAATTGTCAAAACGTGTTTTTCAGCAGAAATAAACACGTTTTGGCAACTTTGGTCAACCCCATGTAAGTTATAGGGCAGGAACAGCACAGTTTTCAAAACGTGTTTTTCAGCCCGAAATAAACGCTTTTTTTCAGCACTTGGAATCACAGTGTAACTGCTTGGCTCAGAAGAGCACACTGAGTCAGCCCTTAACCCCAGTGATCAGAAATTGTCAAAACGTGTTTTTCAGCAGAAATAAACACGTTTTGGCAACTTTGGTCACCCCCATGTAAGTTATAGGGCAGGAACAGCACAGTTTTCAAAACGTGTTTTTCAGCCCGAAATAAACGCGTTTTCTCAGCCCTTAGAATCGCAGTGTAACTGCTTGGCTCAGAAGAGCACACAGAGTCAGCCCTTAACCCCAGTGATCAGAAATTGTCAAAACATGTTTTTCAGCAGAAATAAACACGTTTTGGCAACTTTGGTCACCCCCATGTAAGTTATAGGGCAGGAACAGCAGAGTTTTCAAAACGTGTTTTTCAGCCCGAAATAAACGCTTTTTTTCAGCACTTGGAATCACAGTGTAACTGCTTGGCTCAGAAGAGCACACTGAGTCAGCCCTTAACCCCAGTGATCAGAAATTGTCAAAACGTGTTTTTCAGCAGAAATAAACACGTTTTGGCAACTTTGGTCACCCCCATGTAAGTTATAGGGCAGGAACAACACAGTTTTCAAAACGTGTTTTTCAGCCCGAAATAAACGCGTTTTCTCAGCCCTTGGAATCGCAGTGTAACTGCCTGGCTCAGAAGAGCACACTGACTCAGCCCTTAACCCCAGTGTGCAGAAATTGTCAAAACGTGTTTTTCAGCAGAAATAAACACGTTTTGGCAACTTTGGTCAACCCCATGTAAGTTATAGGGCAGGAACAGCACAGTTTTCAAAACGTGTTTTTCAGTCCGAAATAAACGCGTTTTCTCAGCCCTTAGAATCGCAGTGTAACTGCCTGGCTCAGAAGAGCACACTGACTCAGCCCTTAACCCCAGTGTGCAGAAATTGTCAAAACGTGTTTTTCAGCAGAAATAAACACGTTTTGGCAACTTTGGTCACCCCCATGTAAGTTATAGGGCAGGAACAACACAGTTTTCAAAACGTGTTTTTCAGCCCGAAATAAACGCGTTTTCTCAGCCCTTGGAATCGCAGTGTAACTGCCTGGCTCAGAAGAGCACACTGACTCAGCCCTTAACCCCAGTGTGCAGAAATTGTCAAAACGTGTTTTTCAGCAGAAATAAACACGTTTTGGCAACTTTGGTCAACCCCATGTAAGTTATAGGGCAGGAACAGCACAGTTTTCAAAACGTGTTTTTCAGCCCGAAATAAACGCTTTTTTTCAGCACTTGGAATCACAGTGTAACTGCTTGGCTCAGAAGAGCACACTGAGTCAGCCCTTAACCCCAGTGATCAGAAATTGTCAAAACGTGTTTTTCAGCAGAAATAAACACGTTTTGGCAACTTTGGTCACCCCCATGTAAGTTATAGGGCAGGAACAGCACAGTTTTCAAAACGTGTTTTTCAGCCCGAAATAAACGCGTTTTCTCAGCCCTTAGAATCGCAGTGTAACTGCCTGGCTCAGAAGAGCACACTGACTCAGCCCTTAACCCCAGTGTGCAGAAATTGTCAAAACGTGTTTTTCAGCAGAAATAAACACGTTTTGGCAACTTTGGTCACCCCCATGTAAGTTATAGGGCAGGAACAGCACAGTTTTCAAAACGTGTTTTTCAGCCCGAAATAAACGCTTTTTCTCAGCCCTTGGAATCGCAGTGTAACTGCCTGGCTCCGAAGAGCACACTGAGTCAGCCCTTAACCCCAGTGATCAGAAATTGTCAAAACGTGTTTTTCAGCAGAAATAAACACGTTTTGGCAACTTTGGTCTCCCCCATGTAAGTTATATGGCTGGAACAGCACAGTTTTCAAAACGTGTTTTTCAGCCCGAAATAAACGCTTTTTCTCAGCCCTTGGAATCGCAGTGTAACTGCCTGGCTCAGAAGAGCACACTGACTCAGCCCTTAACCCCAGTGATCAGAAATTGTCAAAACTTGTTTTTCAGCAGAAATAAACACGTTTTGGCAACTTTGGTCACCCCCATGTAAGTTATAGGGCAGGAACAGCACAGTTTTCAAAACGTGTTTTTCAGCCCGAAATAAACGCGTTTTCTCAGCCCTTAGAATCGCAGTGTAACTGCTTGGCTCAGAAGAGCACACAGAGTCAGCCCTTAACCCCAGTGATCAGAAATTGTCAAAACATGTTTTTCAGCAGAAATAAACACGTTTTGGCAACTTTGGTCACCCCCATGTAAGTTATAGGGCAGGAACAGCACTGTTTTCAAAACGTGTTTTTCAGCCCGAAATAAACGCTTTTTTTCAGCACTTGGAATCACAGTGTAACTGCTTGGCTCAGAAGAGCACACTGAGTCAGCCCTTAACCCCAGTGATCAGAAATTGTCAAAACGTGTTTTTCAGCAGAAATAAACACGTTTTGGCAACTTTGGTCACCCCCATGTAAGTTATAGGGCAGGAACAACACAGTTTTCAAAACGTGTTTTTCAGCCCGAAATAAACGCGATTTCTCAGCCCTTGGAATCGCAGTGTAACTGCCTGGCTCAGAAGAGCACACTGACTCAGCCCTTAACCCCAGTGTGCAGAAATTGTCAAAACGTGTTTTTCAGCAGAAATAAACACGTTTTGGCAACTTTGGTCAACCCCATGTAAGTTATAGGGCAGGAACAGCACAGTTTTCAAAACGTGTTTTTCAGCCCGAAATAAACGCTTTTTTCAGCACTTGGAATCACAGTGTAACTGCTTGGCTCAAGAGAGCACACTGAGTCAGCCCTTAACCCCAGTGATCAGAAATTGTCAAAACGTGTTTTTCAGCAGAAATAAACACGTTTTGGCAACTTTGGTCACCCCCATGTAAGTTATAGGGCATGAACAGCACAGTTTTCAAAACGTGTTTTTCAGCCCGAAATAAACGCGTTTTCTCAGCCCTTAGAATCGCAGTGTAACTGCCTGGCTCAGAAGAGCACACTGAGTCAGCCCTACACCCCAGTGATCAGAAATTGTCAAAACGTGTTTTTCAGCAGAAATAAACACGTTTTGGCAACTTTGGTCACCCCCATGTAAGTTATAGGGCAGGAACAGCACAGTTTTCAAAACGTGTTTTTCAGCCCGAAATAAACGCTTTTTTTCAGCACTTGGAATCACAGTGTAACTGCTTGGCTCAGAAGAGCACACTGAGTCAGCCCTTAACCCCAGTGATCAGAAATTGTCAAAACGTGTTTTTCAGCAGAAATAAACACGTTTTGGCAACTTTGGTCACCCCCATGTAAGTTATAGGGCAGGAACAACACAGTTTTCAAAACGTGTTTTTCAGCCCGAAATAAACGCGATTTCTCAGCCCTTGGAATCGCAGTGTAACTGCCTGGCTCAGAAGAGCACACTGACTCAGCCCTTAACCCCAGTGTGCAGAAATTGTCAAAACGTGTTTTTCAGCAGAAATAAACACGTTTTGGCAACTTTGGTCAACCCCATGTAAGTTATAGGGCAGGAACAGCACAGTTTTCAAAACGTGTTTTTCAGCCCGAAATAAACGCTTTTTTCAGCACTTGGAATCACAGTGTAACTGCTTGGCTCAAGAGAGCACACTGAGTCAGCCCTTAACCCCAGTGATCAGAAATTGTCAAAACGTGTTTTTCAGCAGAAATAAACACGTTTTGGCAACTTTGGTCACCCCCATGTAAGTTATAGGGCATGAACAGCACAGTTTTCAAAACGTGTTTTTCAGCCCGAAATAAACGCGTTTTCTCAGCCCTTAGAATCGCAGTGTAACTGCCTGGCTCAGAAGAGCACACTGAGTCAGCCCTACACCCCAGTGATCAGAAATTGTCAAAACGTGTTTTTCAGCAGAAATAAACACGTTTTGGCAACTTTGGTCACCCCCATGTAAGTTATAGGGCAGGAACAGCACAGTTTTCAAAACGTGTTTTTCAGCCCGAAATAAACGCTTTTTTTCAGCACTTGGAATCACAGTGTAACTGCTTGGCTCAGAAGAGCACACTGAGTCAGCCCTTAACCCCAGTGATCAGAAATTGTCAAAACGTGTTTTTCAGCAGAAATAAACACGTTTTGGCAACTTTGGTCACCCCCATGTAAGTTAAAGGGCAGGAACAGCACAGTTTTCAAAACGTGTTTTTCAGCCCGAAATAAACGCTTTTTCTCAGCCCTTGGAATCGCAGTGTAACTGCCTGGCTCAGAAGAGCACACTGACTCAGCCCTTAACCCCAGTGATCAGAAATTGTCAAAACTTGTTTTTCAGCAGAAATAAACACGTTTTGGCAACTTTGGTCACCCCCATGTAAGTTATAGGGCAGGAACAGCACAGTTTTCAAAACGTGTTTTTCAGCCCGAAATAAACGCGTTTTCTCAGCCCTTAGAATCGCAGTGTAACTGCTTGGCTCAGAAGAGCACACAGAGTCAGCCCTTAACCCCAGTGATCAGAAATTGTCAAAACATGTTTTTCAGCAGAAATAAACACGTTTTGGCAACTTTGGTCACCCCCATGTAAGTTATAGGGCAGGAACAGCACAGTTTTCAAAACGTGTTTTTCAGCCCGAAATAAACGCGTTTTCTCAGCCCTTAGAATCGCAGTGTAACTGCTTGGCTCAGAAGAGCACACAGAGTCAGCCCTTAACCCCAGTGATCAGAAATTGTCAAAACATGTTTTTCAGCAGAAATAAACACGTTTTGGCAACTTTGGTCACCCCCATGTAAGTTATAGGGCAGGAACAGCACAGTTTTCAAAACGTGTTTTTCAGCCCGAAATAAACGCTTTTTTTCAGCACTTGGAATCACAGTGTAACTGCTTGGCTCAGAAGAGCACACTGAGTCAGCCCTTAACCCCAGTGATCAGAAATTGTCAAAACGTGTTTTTCAGCAGAAATAAACACGTTTTGGCAACTTTGGTCACCCCCATGTAAGTTATAGGGCAGGAACAACACAGTTTTCAAAACGTGTTTTTCAGCCCGAAATAAACGCGTTTTCTCAGCCCTTGGAATCGCAGTGTAACTGCCTGGCTCAGAAGAGCACACTGACTCAGCCCTTAACCCCAGTGTGCAGAAATTGTCAAAACGTGTTTTTCAGCAGAAATAAACACGTTTTGGCAACTTTGGTCAACCCCATGTAAGTTATAGGGCAGGAACAGCACAGTTTTCAAAACGTGTTTTTCAGCCCGAAATAAACGCTTTTTTTCAGCACTTGGAATCACAGTGTAACTGCTTGGCTCAGAAGAGCACACTGAGTCAGCCCTACACCCCAGTGATCAGAAATTGTCAAAACGTGTTTTTCAGCAGAAATAAACACGTTTTGGCAACTTTGGTCACCCCCATGTAAGTTATAGGGCAGGAACAGCACAGTTTTCAAAACGTGTTTTTCAGCCCGAAATAAACGCGTTTTCTCAGCCCTTAGAATCGTAGTGTAACTGCCTGGCTCAGAAGAGCACACAGAGTCAGCCCTTAACCCCAGTGATCAGAAATTGTCAAAACATGTTTTTCAGCAGAAATAAACACGTTTTGGCAACTTTGGTCACCCCCATGTAAGTTATAGGGCAGGAACAGCACAGTTTTCAAAACGTGTTTTTCAGCCCGAAATAAACGCGTTTTCTCAGCCCTTAGAATCGCAGTGTAACTGCTTGGCTCAGAAGAGCACACAGAGTCAGCCCTTAACCCCAGTGATCAGAAATTGTCAAAACATGTTTTTCAGCAGAAATAAACACGTTTTGGCAACTTTGGTCACCCCCATGTAAGTTATAGGGCAGGAACAGCACAGTTTTCAAAACGTGTTTTTCAGCCCGAAATAAACGCTTTTTTTCAGCACTTGGAATCACAGTGTAACTGCTTGGCTCAGAAGAGCACACTGAGCCAGCCCTTAACCCCAGTGATCAGAAATTGTCAAAACGTGTTTTTCAGCAGAAATAAACACGTTTTGGCAACTTTGGTCACCCCCATGTAAGTTATAGGGCAGGAACAACACAGTTTTCAAAACGTGTTTTTCTGCCCGAAATAAACGCGTTTTCTCAGCCCTTGGAATCGCAGTGTAACTGCCTGGCTCAGAAGAGCACACTGACTCAGCCCTTAACCCCAGTGTGCAGAAATTGTCAAAACGTGTTTTTCAGCAGAAATAAACACGTTTTGGCAACTTTGGTCACCCCCATGTAAGTTATAGGGCAGGAACAACACAGTTTTCAAAACGTGTTTTTCAGCCCGAAATAAACGCTTTTTCTCAGCCCTTGGAATCGCAGTGTAACTGCCTGGCTCAGAAGAGCACACTGACTCAGCCCTTAACCCCAGTGATCAGAAATTGTCAAAACTTGTTTTTCAGCAGAAATAAACACGTTTTGGCAACTTTGGTCACCCCCATGTAAGTTATAGGGCAGGAACAGCACAGTTTTCAAAACGTGTTTTTCAGCCCGAAATAAACGCGTTTTCTCAGCCCTTAGAATCGCAGTGTAACTGCTTGGCTCAGAAGAGCACACAGAGTCAGCCCTTAACCCCAGTGATCAGAAATTGTCAAAACATGTTTTTCAGCAGAAATAAACACGTTTTGGCAACTTTGGTCACCCCCATGTAAGTTATAGGGCAGGAACAGCACAGTTTTCAAAACGTGTTTTTCAGCCCGAAATAAACGCTTTTTTTCAGCACTTGGAATCACAGTGTAACTGCTTGGCTCAGAAGAGCACACTGAGTCAGCCCTTAACCCCAGTGATCAGAAATTGTCAAAACGTGTTTTTCAGCAGAAATAAACACGTTTTGGCAACTTTGGTCACCCCCATGTAAGTTATAGGGCAGGAACAACACAGTTTTCAAAACGTGTTTTTCAGCCCGAAATAAACGCGTTTTCTCAGCCCTTGGAATCGCAGTGTAACTGCCTGGCTCAGAAGAGCACACTGACTCAGCCCTTAACCCCAGTGTGCAGAAATTGTCAAAACGTGTTTTTCAGCAGAAATAAACACGTTTTGGCAACTTTGGTCACCCCAATGTAAGTTATAGGGCAGGAACAGCACAGTTTTCAAAACGTGTTTTTCAGCCCGAAATAAACGCTTTTTTTCAGCACTTGGAATCACAGTGTAACTGCTTGGCTCAGAAGAGCACACTGAGTCAGCCCTACACCCCAGTGATCAGAAATTGTCAAAACGTGTTTTTCAGCAGAAATAAACACGTTTTGGCAACTTTGGTCACCCCCATGTAAGTTATAGGGCAGGAACAGCACAGTTTTCAAAACGTGTTTTTCAGCCCGAAATAAACGCGTTTTCTCAGCCTTTAGAATCGTAGTGTAACTGCCTGGCTCAGAAGAGCACACTGACTCAGCCCTTAACCCCAGTGTGCAGAAATTGTCAAAACGTGTTTTTCAGCAGAAATAAACACGTTTTGGCAACTTTGGTCACCCCCATGTAAGTTATAGGGCAGGAACAGCACAGTTTTCAAAACGTGTTTTTCAGCCCGAAATAAACGCTTTTTCTCAGCCCTTGGAATCGCAGTGTAACTGCCTGGCTCCGAAGAGCACACTGAGTCAGCCCTTAACCCCAGTGATCAGAAATTGTCAAAACGTGTTTTTCAGCAGAAATAAACACGTTTTGGCAACTTTGGTCTCCCCCATGTAAGTTATATGGCTGGAACAGCACAGTTTTCAAAACGTGTTTTTCAGCCCGAAATAAACGCTTTTTCTCAGCCCTTGGAATCGCAGTGTAACTGCCTGGCTCAGAAGAGCACACTGACTCAGCCCTTAACCCCAGTGATCAGAAATTGTCAAAACTTGTTTTTCAGCAGAAATAAACACGTTTTGGCAACTTTGGTCACCCCCATGTAAGTTATAGGGCAGGAACAGCACAGTTTTCAAAACGTGTTTTTCAGCCCGAAATAAACGCGTTTTCTCAGCCCTTAGAATCGCAGTGTAACTGCTTGGCTCAGAAGAGCACACAGAGTCAGCCCTTAACCCCAGTGATCAGAAATTGTCAAAACATGTTTTTCAGCAGAAATAAACACGTTTTGGCAACTTTGGTCACCCCCATGTAAGTTATAGGGCAGGAACAGCACAGTTTTCAAAACGTGTTTTTCAGCCCGAAATAAACGCGTTTTCTCAGCCCTTAGAATCGCAGTGTAACTGCTTGGCTCAGAAGAGCACACAGAGTCAGCCCTTAACCCCAGTGATCAGAAATTGTCAAAACATGTTTTTCAGCAGAAATAAACACGTTTTGGCAACTTTGGTCACCCCCATGTAAGTTATAGGGCAGGAACAGCACAGTTTTCAAAACGTGTTTTTCAGCCCGAAATAAACGCTTTTTTTCAGCACTTGGAATCACAGTGTAACTGCTTGGCTCAGAAGAGCACACTGAGTCAGCCCTTAACCCCAGTGATCAGAAATTGTCAAAACGTGTTTTTCAGCAGAAATAAACACGTTTTGGCAACTTTGGTCAACCCCATGTAAGTTATAGGGCAGGAACAGCACAGTTTTCAAAACGTGTTTTTCAGCCCGAAATAAACGCTTTTTTCAGCACTTGGAATCACAGTGTAACTGCTTGGCTCAAGAGAGCACACTGAGTCAGCCCTTAACCCCAGTGATCAGAAATTGTCAAAACGTGTTTTTCAGCAGAAATAAACACGTTTTGGCAACTTTGGTCACCCCCATGTAAGTTATAGGGCATGAACAGCACAGTTTTCAAAACGTGTTTTTCAGCCCGAAATAAACGCGTTTTCTCAGCCCTTAGAATCGCAGTGTAACTGCCTGGCTCAGAAGAGCACACTGAGTCAGCCCTACACCCCAGTGATCAGAAATTGTCAAAACGTGTTTTTCAGCAGAAATAAACACGTTTTGGCAACTTTGGTCACCCCCATGTAAGTTATAGGGCAGGAACAGCACAGTTTTCAAAACGTGTTTTTCAGCCCGAAATAAACGCTTTTTTTCAGCACTTGGAATCACAGTGTAACTGCTTGGCTCAGAAGAGCACACTGAGTCAGCCCTTAACCCCAGTGATCAGAAATTGTCAAAACGTGTTTTTCAGCAGAAATAAACACGTTTTGGCAACTTTGGTCACCCCCATGTAAGTTAAAGGGCAGGAACAGCACAGTTTTCAAAACGTGTTTTTCAGCCCGAAATAAACGCTTTTTCTCAGCCCTTGGAATCGCAGTGTAACTGCCTGGCTCAGAAGAGCACACTGACTCAGCCCTTAACCCCAGTGATCAGAAATTGTCAAAACTTGTTTTTCAGCAGAAATAAACACGTTTTGGCAACTTTGGTCACCCCCATGTAAGTTATAGGGCAGGAACAGCACAGTTTTCAAAACGTGTTTTTCAGCCCGAAATAAACGCGTTTTCTCAGCCCTTAGAATCGCAGTGTAACTGCTTGGCTCAGAAGAGCACACAGAGTCAGCCCTTAACCCCAGTGATCAGAAATTGTCAAAACGTGTTTTTCAGCAGAAATAAACACGTTTTGGCAACTTTGGTCACCCCCATGTAAGTTATAGGGCAGGAACAGCAGAGTTTTCAAAACGTGTTTTTCAGCCCGAAATAAACGCTTTTTTTCAGCACTTGGAATCACAGTGTAACTGCTTGGCTCAGAAGAGCACACTGAGTCAGCCCTTAACCCCAGTGATCAGAAATTGTCAAAACGTGTTTTTCAGCAGAAATAAACACGTTTTGGCAACTTTGGTCACCCCCATGTAAGTTATAGGGCAGGAACAACACAGTTTTCAAAACGTGTTTTTCAGCCCGAAATAAACGCGTTTTCTCAGCCCTTGGAATCGCAGTGTAACTGCCTGGCTCAGAAGAGCACACTGACTCAGCCCTTAACCCCAGTGTGCAGAAATTGTCAAAACGTGTTTTTCAGCAGAAATAAACACGTTTTGGCAACTTTGGTCAACCCCATGTAAGTTATAGGGCAGGAACAGCACAGTTTTCAAAACGTGTTTTTCAGCCCGAAATAAACGCTTTTTTTCAGCACTTGGAATCACAGTGTAACTGCTTGGCTCAGAAGAGCACACTGAGTCAGCCCTACACCCCAGTGATCAGAAATTGTCAAAACGTGTTTTTCAGCAGAAATAAACACGTTTTGGCAACTTTGGTCACCCCCATGTAAGTTATAGGGCAGGAACAGCACAGTTTTCAAAACGTGTTTTTCAGCCCGAAATAAACGCGTTTTCTCAGCCCTTAGAATCGTAGTGTAACTGCCTGGCTCAGAAGAGCACACAGAGTCAGCCCTTAACCCCAGTGATCAGAAATTGTCAAAACATGTTTTTCAGCAGAAATAAACACGTTTTGGCAACTTTGGTCACCCCCATGTAAGTTATAGGGCAGGAACAGCACAGTTTTCAAAACGTGTTTTTCAGCCCGAAATAAACGCGTTTTCTCAGCCCTTAGAATCGCAGTGTAACTGCTTGGCTCAGAAGAGCACACAGAGTCAGCCCTTAACCCCAGTGATCAGAAATTGTCAAAACATGTTTTTCAGCAGAAATAAACACGTTTTGGCAACTTTGGTCACCCCCATGTAAGTTATAGGGCAGGAACAGCACAGTTTTCAAAACGTGTTTTTCAGCCCGAAATAAACGCCTTTTTTCAGCACTTGGAATCACAGTGTAACTGCTTGGCTCAGAAGAGCACACTGAGTCAGCCCTTAACCCCAGTGATCAGAAATTGTCAAAACGTGTTTTTCAGCAGAAATAAACACGTTTTGGCAACTTTGGTCAACCCCATGTAAGTTATAGGGCAGGAACAGCACAGTTTTCAAAACGTGTTTTTCAGCCCGAAATAAACGCTTTTTTTCAGCACTTGGAATCACAGTGTAACTGCTTGGCTCAGAAGAGCACACTGAGTCAGCCCTACACCCCAGTGATCAGAAATTGTCAAAACGTGTTTTTCAGCAGAAATAAACACGTTTTGGCAACTTTGGTCACCCCCATGTAAGTTATAGGGCAGGAACAGCACAGTTTTCAAAACGTGTTTTTCAGCCCGAAATAAACGCGTTTTCTCAGCCCTTAGAATCGTAGTGTAACTGCCTGGCTCAGAAGAGCACACTGACTCAGCCCTTAACCCCAGTGTGCAGAAATTGTCAAAACGTGTTTTTCAGCAGAAATAAACACGTTTTGGCAACTTTGGTCACCCCCATGTAAGTTATAGGGCAGGAACAGCACAGTTTTCAAAACGTGTTTTTCAGCCCGAAATAAACGCTTTTTCTCAGCCCTTGGAATCGCAGTGTAACTGCCTGGCTCCGAAGAGCACACTGAGTCAGCCCTTAACCCCAGTGATCAGAAATTGTCAAAACGTGTTTTTCAGCAGAAATAAACACGTTTTGGCAACTTTGGTCTCCCCCATGTAAGTTATATGGCTGGAACAGCACAGTTTTCAAAACGTGTTTTTCAGCCCGAAATAAACGCTTTTTCTCAGCCCTTGGAATCGCAGTGTAACTGCCTGGCTCAGAAGAGCACACTGACTCAGCCCTTAACCCCAGTGATCAGAAATTGTCAAAACTTGTTTTTCAGCAGAAATAAACACGTTTTGGCAACTTTGGTCACCCCCATGTAAGTTATAGGGCAGGAACAGCACAGTTTTCAAAACGTGTTTTTCAGCCCGAAATAAACGCGTTTTCTCAGCCCTTGGAATCGCAGTGTAACTGCCTGGCTCAGAAGAGCACACTGACTCAGCCCTTAACCCCAGTGTGCAGAAATTGTCAAAACGTGTTTTTCAGCAGAAATAAACACGTTTTGGCAACTTTGGTCAACCCCATGTAAGTTATAGGGCAGGAACAGCACAGTTTTCAAAACGTGTTTTTCAGCCCGAAATAAACGCTTTTTTTCAGCACTTGGAATCACAGTGTAACTGCTTGGCTCAGAAGAGCACACTGAGTCAGCCCTTAACCCCAGTGATCAGAAATTGTCAAAACGTGTTTTTCAGCAGAAATAAACACGTTTTGGCAACTTTGGTCACCCCCATGTAAGTTATAGGGCAGGAACAGCACAGTTTTCAAAACGTGTTTTTCAGCCCGAAATAAACGCGTTTTCTCAGCCCTTAGAATCGCAGTGTAACTGCTTGGCTCAGAAGAGCACACAGAGTCAGCCCTTAACCCCAGTGATCAGAAATTGTCAAAACATGTTTTTCAGCAGAAATAAACACGTTTTGGCAACTTTGGTCACCCCCATGTAAGTTATAGGGCAGGAACAGCACAGTTTTCAAAACGTGTTTTTCAGCCCGAAATAAACGCTTTTTTTCAGCACTTGGAATCACAGTGTAACTGCTTGGCTCAGAAGAGCACACTGAGTCAGCCCTTAACCCCAGTGATCAGAAATTGTCAAAACGTGTTTTTCAGCAGAAATAAACACGTTTTGGCAACTTTGGTCACCCCCATGTAAGTTATAGGGCAGGAACAACACAGTTTTCAAAACGTGTTTTTCTGCCCGAAATAAACGCGTTTTCTCAGCCCTTGGAATCGCAGTGTAACTGCCTGGCTCAGAAGAGCACACTGACTCAGCCCTTAACCCCAGTGTGCAGAAATTGTCAAAACGTGTTTTTCAGCAGAAATAAACACGTTTTGGCAACTTTGGTCAACCCCATGTAAGTTATAGGGCAGGAACAGCACAGTTTTCAAAACGTGTTTTTCAGCCCGAAATAAACGCTTTTTTTCAGCACTTGGAATCACAGTGTAACTGCTTGGCTCAGAAGAGCACACTGAGTCAGCCCTTAACCCCAGTGATCAGAAATTGTCAAAACGTGTTTTTCAGCAGAAATAAACACGTTTTGGCAACTTTGGTCACCCCCATGTAAGTTATATGGCAGGAACAGCACAGTTTTCAAAACGTGTTTTTCAGTCCGAAATAAACGCGTTTTCTCAGCCCTTAGAATCGCAGTGTAACTGCCTGGCTCAGAAGAGCACACTGACTCAGCCCTTAACCCCAGTGTGCAGAAATTGTCAAAACGTGTTTTTCAGCAGAAATAAACACGTTTTGGCAACTTTGGTCACCCCCATGTAAGTTATAGGGCAGGAACAGCACAGTTTTCAAAACGTGTTTTTCAGCCCGAAATAAACGCTTTTTTTCAGCACTTGGAATCACAGTGTAACTGCTTGGCTCAGAAGAGCACACTGAGTCAGCCCTACACCCCAGTGATCAGAAATTGTCAAAACGTGTTTTTCAGCAGAAATAAACACGTTTTGGCAACTTTGGTCACCCCCATGTAAGTTATAGGGCAGGAACAGCACAGTTTTCAAAACGTGTTTTTCAGCCCGAAATAAACGCGTTTTCTCAGCCCTTAGAATCATAGTGTAACTGCCTGGCTCAGAAGAGCACACTGACTCAGCCCTTAACCCCAGTGTGCAGAAATTGTCAAAACGTGTTTTTCAGCAGAAATAAACACGTTTTGGCAACTTTGGTCACCCCCATGTAAGTTATAGGGCAGGAACAGCACAGTTTTCAAAACGTGTTTTTCAGCCCGAAATAAACGCTTTTTCTCATCCCTTGGAATCGCAGTGTAACTGCCTGGCTCAGAAGAGCACACTGAGTCAGCCCTTAACCCCAGTGATCAGAAATTGTCAAAACGTGTTTTTCAGCAGAAATAAACACGTTTTGGCAACTTTGGTCACCCCCATGTAAGTTATAGGGAAGGAACAACACAGTTTTCAAAACGTGTTTTTCAGCCCGAAATAAACGCGTTTTCTCAGCCCTTGGAATCGCAGTGTAACTGCCTGGCTCAGAAGAGCACACTGACTCAGCCCTTAACCCCAGTGTGCAGAAATTGTCAAAACGTGTTTTTCAGCAGAAATAAACACGTTTTGGCAACTTTGGTCACCCCAATGTAAGTTATAGGGCAGGAACAGCACAGTTTTCAAAACGTGTTTTTCAGCCCGAAATAAACGCTTTTTTTCAGCACTTGGAATCACAGTGTAACTGCTTGGCTCAGAAGAGCACACTGAGTCAGCCCTACACCCCAGTGATCAGAAATTGTCAAAACGTGTTTTTCAGCAGAAATAAACACGTTTTGGCAACTTTGGTCACCCCCATGTAAGTTATAGGGCAGGAACAGCACAGTTTTCAAAACGTGTTTTTCAGCCCGAAATAAACGCGTTTTCTCAGCCTTTAGAATCGTAGTGTAACTGCCTGGCTCAGAAGAGCACACTGACTCAGCCCTTAACCCCAGTGTGCAGAAATTGTCAAAACATGTTTTTCAGCAGAAATAAACACGTTTTGGCAACTTTGGTCACCCCCATGTAAGTTATAGGGCAGGAACAGCACAGTTTTCAAAACGTGTTTTTCAGCCCGAAATAAACGCGTTTTCTCAGCCCTTAGAATCGCAGTGTAACTGCTTGGCTCAGAAGAGCACACAGAGTCAGCCCTTAACCCCAGTGATCAGAAATTGTCAAAACATGTTTTTCAGCAGAAATAAACACGTTTTGGCAACTTTGGTCACCCCCATGTAAGTTATAGGGCAGGAACAGCAGAGTTTTCAAAACGTGTTTTTCAGCCCGAAATAAACGCTTTTTTTCAGCACTTGGAATCACAGTGTAACTGCTTGGCTCAGAAGAGCACACTGAGTCAGCCCTTAACCCCAGTGATCAGAAATTGTCAAAACGTGTTTTTCAGCAGAAATAAACACGTTTTGGCAACTTTGGTCACCCCCATGTAAGTTATAGGGCAGGAACAACACAGTTTTCAAAACGTGTTTTTCAGCCCGAAATAAACGCGTTTTCTCAGCCCTTGGAATCGCAGTGTAACTGCCTGGCTCAGAAGAGCACACTGACTCAGCCCTTAACCCCAGTGTGCAGAAATTGTCAAAACGTGTTTTTCAGCAGAAATAAACACGTTTTGGCAACTTTGGTCAACCCCATGTAAGTTATAGGGCAGGAACAGCACAGTTTTCAAAACGTGTTTTTCAGTCCGAAATAAACGCGTTTTCTCAGCCCTTAGAATCGCAGTGTAACTGCCTGGCTCAGAAGAGCACACTGACTCAGCCCTTAACCCCAGTGTGCAGAAATTGTCAAAACGTGTTTTTCAGCAGAAATAAACACGTTTTGGCAACTTTGGTCACCCCCATGTAAGTTATAGGGCAGGAACAGCACAGTTTTCAAAACGTGTTTTTCAGCCCGAAATAAACGCTTTTTTTCAGCACTTGGAATCACAGTGTAACTGCTTGGCTCAGAAGAGCACACTGAGTCAGCCCTACACCCCAGTGATCAGAAATTGTCAAAACGTGTTTTTCAGCAGAAATAAACACGTTTTGGCAACTTTGGTCACCCCCATGTAAGTTATAGGGCAGGAACAGCACAGTTTTCAAAACGTGTTTTTCAGCCCGAAATAAACGCGTTTTCTCAGCCCTTAGAATCATAGTGTAACTGCCTGGCTCAGAAGAGCACACTGACTCAGCCCTTAACCCCAGTGTGCAGAAATTGTCAAAACGTGTTTTTCAGCAGAAATAAACACGTTTTGGCAACTTTGGTCACCCCCATGTAAGTTATAGGGCAGGAACAGCACAGTTTTCAAAACGTGTTTTTCAGCCCGAAATAAACGCTTTTTCTCATCCCTTGGAATCGCAGTGTAACTGCCTGGCTCAGAAGAGCACACTGAGTCAGCCCTTAACCCCAGTGATCAGAAATTGTCAAAACGTGTTTTTCAGCAGAAATAAACACGTTTTGGCAACTTTGGTCTCCCCCATGTAAGTTATATGGCTGGAACAGCACAGTTTTCAAAACGTGTTTTTCAGCCCGAAATAAACGCTTTTTCTCAGCCCTTGGAATCGCAGTGTAACTGCCTGGCTCAGAAGAGCACACTGACTCAGCCCTTAACCCCAGTGATCAGAAATTGTCAAAACTTGTTTTTCAGCAGAAATAAACACGTTTTGGCAACTTTGGTCACCCCCATGTAAGTTATAGGGCAGGAACAGCACAGTTTTCAAAACGTGTTTTTCAGCCCGAAATAAACGCGTTTTCTCAGCCCTTAGAATCGCAGTGTAACTGCTTGGCTCAGAAGAGCACACAGAGTCAGCCCTTAACCCCAGTGATCAGAAATTGTCAAAACATGTTTTTCAGCAGAAATAAACACGTTTTGGCAACTTTGGTCACCCCCATGTAAGTTATAGGGCAGGAACAGCACAGTTTTCAAAACGTGTTTTTCAGCCCGAAATAAACGCGTTTTCTCAGCCCTTAGAATCGCAGTGTAACTGCTTGGCTCAGAAGAGCACACAGAGTCAGCCCTTAACCCCAGTGATCAGAAATTGTCAAAACATGTTTTTCAGCAGAAATAAACACGTTTTGGCAACTTTGGTCACCCCCATGTAAGTTATAGGGCAGGAACAGCAGAGTTTTCAAAACGTGTTTTTCAGCCCGAAATAAACGCTTTTTTTCAGCACTTGGAATCACAGTGTAACTGCTTGGCTCAGAAGAGCACACTGAGTCAGCCCTTAACCCCAGTGATCAGAAATTGTCAAAACGTGTTTTTCAGCAGAAATAAACACGTTTTGGCAACTTTGGTCACCCCCATGTAAGTTATAGGGCAGGAACAACACAGTTTTCAAAACGTGTTTTTCAGCCCGAAATAAACGCGTTTTCTCAGCCCTTGGAATCGCAGTGTAACTGCCTGGCTCAGAAGAGCACACTGACTCAGCCCTTAACCCCAGTGTGCAGAAATTGTCAAAACGTGTTTTTCAGCAGAAATAAACACGTTTTGGCAACTTTGGTCAACCCCATGTAAGTTATAGGGCAGGAACAGCACAGTTTTCAAAACGTGTTTTTCAGCCCGAAATAAACGCTTTTTTTCAGCACTTGGAATCACAGTGTAACTGCTTGGCTCAGAAGAGCACACTGAGTCAGCCCTACACCCCAGTGATCAGAAATTGTCAAAACGTGTTTTTCAGCAGAAATAAACACGTTTTGGCAACTTTGGTCACCCCCATGTAAGTTATAGGGCAGGAACAGCACAGTTTTCAAAACGTGTTTTTCAGCCCGAAATAAACGCGTTTTCTCAGCCCTTAGAATCGTAGTGTAACTGAATGGCTCAGAAGAGCACACAGAGTCAGCCCTTAACCCCAGTGATCAGAAATTGTCAAAACATGTTTTTCAGCAGAAATAAACACGTTTTGGCAACTTTGGTCACCCCCATGTAAGTTATAGGGCAGGAACAGCACAGTTTTCAAAACGTGTTTTTCAGCCCGAAATAAACGCGTTTTCTCAGCCCTTAGAATCGCAGTGTAACTGCTTGGCTCAGAAGAGCACACAGAGTCAGCCCTTAACCCCAGTGATCAGAAATTGTCAAAACATGTTTTTCAGCAGAAATAAACACGTTTTGGCAACTTTGGTCACCCCCATGTAAGTTATAGGGCAGGAACAGCACAGTTTTCAAAACGTGTTTTTCAGCCCGAAATAAACGCTTTTTTTCAGCACTTGGAATCACAGTGTAACTGCTTGGCTCAGAAGAGCACACTGAGTCAGCCCTTAACCCCAGTGATCAGAAATTGTCAAAACGTGTTTTTCAGCAGAAATAAACACGTTTTGGCAACTTTGGTCAACCCCATGTAAGTTATAGGGCAGGAACAGCACAGTTTTCAAAACTTGTTTTTCAGCCCGAAATAAACGCTTTTTTTCAGCACTTGGAATCACAGTGTAACTGCTTGGCTCAGAAGAGCACACTGAGTCAGCCCTACACCCCAGTGATCAGAAATTGTCAAAACGTGTTTTTCAGCAGAAATAAACACGTTTTGGCAACTTTGGTCACCCCCATGTAAGTTATAGGGCAGGAACAGCACAGTTTTCAAAACGTGTTTTTCAGCCCGAAATAAACGCGTTTTCTCAGCCCTTAGAATCGTAGTGTAACTGCCTGGCTCAGAAGAGCACACTGACTCAGCCCTTAACCCCAGTGTGCAGAAATTGTCAAAACGTGTTTTTCAGCAGAAATAAACACGTTTTGGCAACTTTGGTCACCCCCATGTAAGTTATAGGGCAGGAACAGCACAGTTTTCAAAACGTGTTTTTCAGCCCGAAATAAACGCTTTTTCTCAGCCCTTGGAATCGCAGTGTAACTGCCTGGCTCCGAAGAGCACACTGAGTCAGCCCTTAACCCCAGTGATCAGAAATTGTCAAAACGTGTTTTTCAGCAGAAATAAACACGTTTTGGCAACTTTGGTCTCCCCCATGTAAGTTATATGGCTGGAACAGCACAGTTTTCAAAACGTGTTTTTCAGCCCGAAATAAACGCTTTTTCTCAGCCCTTGGAATCGCAGTGTAACTGCCTGGCTCAGAAGAGCACACTGACTCAGCCCTTAACCCCAGTGATCAGAAATTGTCAAAACTTGTTTTTCAGCAGAAATAAACACGTTTTGGCAACTTTGGTCACCCCCATGTAAGTTATAGGGCAGGAACAGCACAGTTTTCAAAACGTGTTTTTCAGCCCGAAATAAACGCGTTTTCTCAGCCCTTAGAATCGCAGTGTAACTGCTTGGCTCAGAAGAGCACACAGAGTCAGCCCTTAACCCCAGTGATCAGAAATTGTCAAAACATGTTTTTCAGCAGAAATAAACACGTTTTGGCAACTTTGGTCACCCCCATGTAAGTTATAGGGCAGGAACAGCACAGTTTTCAAAACGTGTTTTTCAGCCCGAAATAAACGCGTTTTCTCAGCCCTTAGAATCGCAGTGTAACTGCTTGGCTCAGAAGAGCACACAGAGTCAGCCCTTAACCCCAGTGATCAGAAATTGTCAAAACATGTTTTTCAGCAGAAATAAACACGTTTTGGCAACTTTGGTCACCCCCATGTAAGTTATAGGGCAGGAACAGCAGAGTTTTCAAAACGTGTTTTTCAGCCCGAAATAAACGCTTTTTTTCAGCACTTGGAATCACAGTGTAACTGCTTGGCTCAGAAGAGCACACTGAGTCAGCCCTTAACCCCAGTGATCAGAAATTGTCAAAACGTGTTTTTCAGCAGAAATAAACACGTTTTGGCAACTTTGGTCACCCCCATGTAAGTTATAGGGCAGGAACAACACAGTTTTCAAAACGTGTTTTTCAGCCCGAAATAAACGCGTTTTCTCAGCCCTTGGAATCGCAGTGTAACTGCCTGGCTCAGAAGAGCACACTGACTCAGCCCTTAACCCCAGTGTGCAGAAATTGTCAAAACGTGTTTTTCAGCAGAAATAAACACGTTTTGGCAACTTTGGTCAACCCCATGTAAGTTATAGGGCAGGAACAGCACAGTTTTCAAAACGTGTTTTTCAGCCCGAAATAAACGCTTTTTTTCAGCACTTGGAATCACAGTGTAACTGCTTGGCTCAGAAGAGCACACTGAGTCAGCCCTACACCCCAGTGATCAGAAATTGTCAAAACGTGTTTTTCAGCAGAAATAAACACGTTTTGGCAACTTTGGTCACCCCCATGTAAGTTATAGGGCAGGAACAGCACAGTTTTCAAAACGTGTTTTTCAGCCCGAAATAAACGCGTTTTCTCAGCCCTTAGAATCGTAGTGTAACTGAATGGCTCAGAAGAGCACACAGAGTCAGCCCTTAACCCCAGTGATCAGAAATTGTCAAAACATGTTTTTCAGCAGAAATAAACACGTTTTGGCAACTTTGGTCACCCCCATGTAAGTTATAGGGCAGGAACAGCACAGTTTTCAAAACGTGTTTTTCAGCCCGAAATAAACGCGTTTTCTCAGCCCTTAGAATCGCAGTGTAACTGCTTGGCTCAGAAGAGCACACAGAGTCAGCCCTTAACCCCAGTGATCAGAAATTGTCAAAACATGTTTTTCAGCAGAAATAAACACGTTTTGGCAACTTTGGTCACCCCCATGTAAGTTATAGGGCAGGAACAGCACAGTTTTCAAAACGTGTTTTTCAGCCCGAAATAAACGCTTTTTTTCAGCACTTGGAATCACAGTGTAACTGCTTGGCTCAGAAGAGCACACTGAGTCAGCCCTTAACCCCAGTGATCAGAAATTGTCAAAACGTGTTTTTCAGCAGAAATAAACACGTTTTGGCAACTTTGGTCAACCCCATGTAAGTTATAGGGCAGGAACAGCACAGTTTTCAAAACTTGTTTTTCAGCCCGAAATAAACGCTTTTTTTCAGCACTTGGAATCACAGTGTAACTGCTTGGCTCAGAAGAGCACACTGAGTCAGCCCTACACCCCAGTGATCAGAAATTGTCAAAACGTGTTTTTCAGCAGAAATAAACACGTTTTGGCAACTTTGGTCACCCCCATGTAAGTTATAGGGCAGGAACAGCACAGTTTTCAAAACGTGTTTTTCAGCCCGAAATAAACGCGTTTTCTCAGCCCTTAGAATCGTAGTGTAACTGCCTGGCTCAGAAGAGCACACTGACTCAGCCCTTAACCCCAGTGTGCAGAAATTGTCAAAACGTGTTTTTCAGCAGAAATAAACACGTTTTGGCAACTTTGGTCACCCCCATGTAAGTTATAGGGCAGGAACAGCACAGTTTTCAAAACGTGTTTTTCAGCCCGAAATAAACGCTTTTTCTCAGCCCTTGGAATCGCAGTGTAACTGCCTGGCTCCGAAGAGCACACTGAGTCAGCCCTTAACCCCAGTGATCAGAAATTGTCAAAACGTGTTTTTCAGCAGAAATAAACACGTTTTGGCAACTTTGGTCTCCCCCATGTAAGTTATATGGCTGGAACAGCACAGTTTTCAAAACGTGTTTTTCAGCCCGAAATAAACGCTTTTTCTCAGCCCTTGGAATCGCAGTGTAACTGCCTGGCTCAGAAGAGCACACTGACTCAGCCCTTAACCCCAGTGATCAGAAATTGTCAAAACTTGTTTTTCAGCAGAAATAAACACGTTTTGGCAACTTTGGTCACCCCCATGTAAGTTATAGGGCAGGAACAGCACAGTTTTCAAAACGTGTTTTTCAGCCCGAAATAAACGCGTTTTCTCAGCCCTTAGAATCGCAGTGTAACTGCTTGGCTCAGAAGAGCACACAGAGTCAGCCCTTAACCCCAGTGATCAGAAATTGTCAAAACATGTTTTTCAGCAGAAATAAACACGTTTTGGCAACTTTGGTCACCCCCATGTAAGTTATAGGGCAGGAACAGCACAGTTTTCAAAACGTGTTTTTCAGCCCGAAATAAACGCGTTTTCTCAGCCCTTAGAATCGCAGTGTAACTGCTTGGCTCAGAAGAGCACACAGAGTCAGCCCTACACCCCAGTGATCAGAAATTGTCAAAACATGTTTTTCAGCAGAAATAAACACGTTTTGGCAACTTTGGTCACCCCCATGTAAGTTATAGGGCAGGAACAGCACAGTTTTCAAAACGTGTTTTTCAGCCCGAAATAAACGCTTTTTTTCAGCACTTGGAATCACAGTGTAACTGCTTGGCTCAGAAGAGCACACTGAGTCAGCCCTTAACCCCAGTGATCAGAAATTGTCAAAACGTGTTTTTCAGCAGAAATAAACACGTTTTGGCAACTTTGGTCACCCCCATGTAAGTTATAGGGCAGGAACAACACAGTTTTCAAAACGTGTTTTTCTGCCCGAAATAAACGCGTTTTCTCAGCCCTTGGAATCGCAGTGTAACTGCCTGGCTCAGAAGAGCACACTGACTCAGCCCTTAACCCCAGTGTGCAGAAATTGTCAAAACGTGTTTTTCAGCAGAAATAAACACGTTTTGGCAACTTTGGTCACCCCCATGTAAGTTATAGGGCAGGAACAGCACAGTTTTCAAAACGTGTTTTTCAGCCCGAAATAAACGCTTTTTCTCAGCCCTTGGAATCGCAGTGTAACTGCCTGGCTCCGAAGAGCACACTGAGTCAGCCCTTAACCCCAGTGATCAGAAATTGTCAAAACGTGTTTTTCAGCAGAAATAAACACGTTTTGGCAACTTTGGTCTCCCCCATGTAAGTTATATGGCTGGAACAGCACAGTTTTCAAAACGTGTTTTTCAGCCCGAAATAAACGCTTTTTCTCAGCCCTTGGAATCGCAGTGTAACTGCCTGGCTCAGAAGAGCACACTGACTCAGCCCTTAACCCCAGTGATCAGAAATTGTCAAAACTTGTTTTTCAGCAGAAATAAACACGTTTTGGCAACTTTGGTCACCCCCATGTAAGTTATAGGGCAGGAACAGCACAGTTTTCAAAACGTGTTTTTCAGCCCGAAATAAACGCGTTTTCTCAGCCCTTAGAATCGCAGTGTAACTGCTTGGCTCAGAAGAGCACACAGAGTCAGCCCTTAACCCCAGTGATCAGAAATTGTCAAAACATGTTTTTCAGCAGAAATAAACACGTTTTGGCAACTTTGGTCACCCCCATGTAAGTTATAGGGCAGGAACAGCACAGTTTTCAAAACGTGTTTTTCAGCCCGAAATAAACGCGTTTTCTCAGCCCTTAGAATCGCAGTGTAACTGCTTGGCTCAGAAGAGCACACAGAGTCAGCCCTTAACCCCAGTGATCAGAAATTGTCAAAACATGTTTTTCAGCAGAAATAAACACGTTTTGGCAACTTTGGTCACCCCCATGTAAGTTATAGGGCAGGAACAGCAGAGTTTTCAAAACGTGTTTTTCAGCCCGAAATAAACGCTTTTTTTCAGCAATTGGAATCACAGTGTAACTGCTTGGCTCAGAAGAGCACACTGAGTCAGCCCTTAACCCCAGTGATCAGAAATTGTCAAAACGTGTTTTTCAGCAGAAATAAACACGTTTTGGCAACTTTGGTCACCCCCATGTAAGTTATAGGGCAGGAACAACACAGTTTTCAAAACGTGTTTTTCAGCCCGAAATAAACGCGTTTTCTCAGCCCTTGGAATCGCAGTGTAACTGCCTGGCTCAGAAGAGCACACTGACTCAGCCCTTAACCCCAGTGTGCAGAAATTGTCAAAACGTGTTTTTCAGCAGAAATAAACACGTTTTGGCAACTTTGGTCAACCCCATGTAAGTTATAGGGCAGGAACAGCACAGTTTTCAAAACGTGTTTTTCAGCCCGAAATAAACGCTTTTTTTCAGCCCTTGGAATCACAGTGTAACTGCTTGGCTCAGAAGAGCACACTGAGTCAGCCCTACACCCCAGTGATCAGAAATTGTCAAAACGTGTTTTTCAGCAGAAATAAACACGTTTTGGCAACTTTGGTCACCCCCATGTAAGTTATAGGGCAGGAACAGCACAGTTTTCAAAACGTGTTTTTCAGCCCGAAATAAACGCGTTTTCTCAGCCCTTAGAATCGTAGTGTAACTGCCTGGCTCAGAAGAGCACACAGAGTCAGCCCTTAACCCCAGTGATCAGAAATTGTCAAAACATGTTTTTCAGCAGAAATAAACACGTTTTGGCAACTTTGGTCACCCCCATGTAAGTTATAGGGCAGGAACAGCACAGTTTTCAAAACGTGTTTTTCAGCCCGAAATAAACGCGTTTTCTCAGCCCTTAGAATCGCAGTGTAACTGCTTGGCTCAGAAGAGCACACAGAGTCAGCCCTTAACCCCAGTGATCAGAAATTGTCAAAACATGTTTTTCAGCAGAAATAAACACGTTTTGGCAACTTTGACCACCCCCATGTAAGTTATAGGGCAGGAACAGCACAGTTTTCAAAACGTGTTTTTCAGCCCGAAATAAACGCTTTTTTTCAGCACTTGGAATCACAGTGTAACTGCTTGGCTCAGAAGAGCACACTGAGTCAGCCCTTAACCCCAGTGATCAGAAATTGTCAAAACGTGTTTTTCAGCAGAAATAAACACGTTTTGGCAACTTTGGTCAACCCCATGTAAGTTATAGGGCAGGAACAGCACAGTTTTCAAAACGTGTTTTTCAGCCCGAAATAAACGCTTTTTTTCAGCACTTGGAATCACAGTGTAACTGCTTGGCTCAGAAGAGCACACTGAGTCAGCCCTACACCCCAGTGATCAGAAATTGTCAAAACGTGTTTTTCAGCAGAAATAAACACGTTTTGGCAACTTTGGTCACCCCCATGTAAGTTATAGGGCAGGAACAGCACAGTTTTCAAAACGTGTTTTTCAGCCCGAAATAAACGCGTTTTCTCAGCCCTTAGAATCGTAGTGTAACTGCCTGGCTCAGAAGAGCACACTGACTCAGCCCTTAACCCCAGTGTGCAGAAATTGTCAAAACGTGTTTTTCAGCAGAAATAAACACGTTTTGGCAACTTTGGTCACCCCCATGTAAGTTATAGGGCAGGAACAGCACAGTTTTCAAAACGTGTTTTTCAGCCCGAAATAAACGCTTTTTCTCAGCCCTTGGAATCGCAGTGTAACTGCCTGGCTCCGAAGAGCACACTGAGTCAGCCCTTAACCCCAGTGATCAGAAATTGTCAAAACGTGTTTTTCAGCAGAAATAAACACGTTTTGGCAACTTTGGTCTCCCCCATGTAAGTTATATGGCTGGAACAGCACAGTTTTCAAAACGTGTTTTTCAGCCCGAAATAAACGCTTTTTCTCAGCCCTTGGAATCGCAGTGTAACTGCCTGGCTCAGAAGAGCACACTGACTCAGCCCTTAACCCCAGTGATCAGAAATTGTCAAAACTTGTTTTTCAGCAGAAATAAACACGTTTTGGCAACTTTGGTCACCCCCATGTAAGTTATAGGGCAGGAACAGCACAGTTTTCAAAACGTGTTTTTCAGCCCGAAATAAACGCGTTTTCTCAGCCCTTAGAATCGCAGTGTAACTGCTTGGCTCAGAAGAGCACACAGAGTCAGCCCTTAACCCCAGTGATCAGAAATTGTCAAAACATGTTTTTCAGCAGAAATAAACACGTTTTGGCAACTTTGGTCACCCCCATGTAAGTTATAGGGCAGGAACAGCACAGTTTTCAAAACGTGTTTTTCAGCCCGAAATAAACGCGTTTTCTCAGCCCTTAGAATCGCAGTGTAACTGCTTGGCTCAGAAGAGCACACAGAGTCAGCCCTTAACCCCAGTGATCAGAAATTGTCAAAACATGTTTTTCAGCAGAAATAAACACGTTTTGGCAACTTTGGTCACCCCCATGTAAGTTATAGGGCAGGAACAGCACAGTTTTCAAAACGTGTTTTTCAGCCCGAAATAAACGCGTTTTCTCAGCCCTTGGAATCGCAGTGTAACTGCCTGGCTCAGAAGAGCACACTGACTCAGCCCTTAACCCCAGTGTGCAGAAATTGTCAAAACGTGTTTTTCAGCAGAAATAAACACGTTTTGGCAACTTTGGTCAACCCCATGTAAGTTATAGGGCAGGAACAGCACAGTTTTCAAAACGTGTTTTTCAGCCCGAAATAAACGCTTTTTTTCAGCACTTGGAATCACAGTGTAACTGCTTGGCTCAGAAGAGCACACTGAGTCAGCCCTTAACCCCAGTGATCAGAAATTGTCAAAACGTGTTTTTCAGCAGAAATAAACACGTTTTGGCAACTTTGGTCACCCCCATGTAAGTTATAGGGCAGGAACAGCACAGTTTTCAAAACGTGTTTTTCAGCCCGAAATAAACGCGTTTTCTCAGCCCTTAGAATCGCAGTGTAACTGCTTGGCTCAGAAGAGCACACAGAGTCAGCCCTTAACCCCAGTGATCAGAAATTGTCAAAACATGTTTTTCAGCAGAAATAAACACGTTTTGGCAACTTTGGTCACCCCCATGTAAGTTATAGGGCAGGAACAGCACAGTTTTCAAAACGTGTTTTTCAGCCCGAAATAAACGCTTTTTTTCAGCACTTGGAATCACAGTGTAACTGCTTGGCTCAGAAGAGCACACTGAGTCAGCCCTTAACCCCAGTGATCAGAAATTGTCAAAACGTGTTTTTCAGCAGAAATAAACACGTTTTGGTCACCCCCATGTAAGTTATAGGGCAGGAACAACACAGTTTTCAAAACGTGTTTTTCTGCCCGAAATAAACGCGTTTTCTCAGCCCTTGGAATCGCAGTGTAACTGCCTGGCTCAGAAGAGCACACTGACTCAGCCCTTAACCCCAGTGTGCAGAAATTGTCAAAACGTGTTTTTCAGCAGAAATAAACACGTTTTGGCAACTTTGGTCAACCCCATGTAAGTTATAGGGCAGGAACAGCACAGTTTTCAAAACGTGTTTTTCAGCCCGAAATAAACGCTTTTTTTCAGCACTTGGAATCACAGTGTAACTGCTTGGCTCAGAAGAGCACACTGAGTCAGCCCTTAACCCCAGTGATCAGAAATTGTCAAAACGTGTTTTTCAGCAGAAATAAACACGTTTTGGCAACTTTGGTCACCCCCATGTAAGTTATAGGGCAGGAACAGCACAGTTTTCAAAACGTGTTTTTCAGTCCGAAATAAACGCGTTTTCTCAGCCCTTAGAATCGCAGTGTAACTGCCTGGCTCAGAAGAGCACACTGACTCAGCCCTTAACCCCAGTGTGCAGAAATTGTCAAAACGTGTTTTTCAGCAGAAATAAACACGTTTTGGCAACTTTGGTCACCCCCATGTAAGTTATAGGGCAGGAACAGCACAGTTTTCAAAACGTGTTTTTCAGCCCGAAATAAACGCTTTTTTTCAGCACTTGGAATCACAGTGTAACTGCTTGGCTCAGAAGAGCACACTGAGTCAGCCCTACACCCCAGTGATCAGAAATTGTCAAAACGTGTTTTTCAGCAGAAATAAACACGTTTTGGCAACTTTGGTCACCCCCATGTAAGTTATAGGGCAGGAACAGCACAGTTTTCAAAACGTGTTTTTCAGCCCGAAATAAACGCGTTTTCTCAGCCCTTAGAATCATAGTGTAACTGCCTGGCTCAGAAGAGCACACTGACTCAGCCCTTAACCCCAGTGTGCAGAAATTGTCAAAACGTGTTTTTCAGCAGAAATAAACACGTTTTGGCAACTTTGGTCACCCCCATGTAAGTTATAGGGCAGGAACAGCACAGTTTTCAAAACGTGTTTTTCAGCCCGAAATAAACGCTTTTTCTCATCCCTTGGAATCGCAGTGTAACTGCCTGGCTCAGAAGAGCACACTGAGTCAGCCCTTAACCCCAGTGATCAGAAATTGTCAAAACGTGTTTTTCAGCAGAAATAAACACGTTTTGGCAACTTTGGTCACCCCCATGTAAGTTATAGGGAAGGAACAACACAGTTTTCAAAACGTGTTTTTCAGCCCGAAATAAACGCGTTTTCTCAGCCCTTGGAATCGCAGTGTAACTGCCTGGCTCAGAAGAGCACACTGACTCAGCCCTTAACCCCAGTGTGCAGAAATTGTCAAAACGTGTTTTTCAGCAGAAATAAACACGTTTTGGCAACTTTGGTCACCCCAATGTAAGTTATAGGGCAGGAACAGCACAGTTTTCAAAACGTGTTTTTCAGCCCGAAATAAACGCTTTTTTTCAGCACTTGGAATCACAGTGTAACTGCTTGGCTCAGAAGAGCACACTGAGTCAGCCCTACACCCCAGTGATCAGAAATTGTCAAAACGTGTTTTTCAGCAGAAATAAACAAGTTTTGGCAACTTTGGTCACCCCCATGTAAGTTATAGGGCAGGAACAGCACAGTTTTCAAAACGTGTTTTTCAGCCCGAAATAAACGCGTTTTCTCAGCCTTTAGAATCGTAGTGTAACTGCCTGGCTCAGAAGAGCACACTGACTCAGCCCTTAACCCCAGTGTGCAGAAATTGTCAAAACGTGTTTTTCAGCAGAAATAAACACGATTTGGCAACTTTGGTCACCCCCATGTAAGTTATAGGGCAGGAACAGCACAGTTTTCAAAACGTGTTTTTCAGCCCGAAATAAACGCTTTTTCTCAGCCCTTGGAATCGCAGTGTAACTGCCTGGCTCCGAAGAGCACACTGAGTCAGCCCTTAACCCCAGTGATCAGAAATTGTCAAAACGTGTTTTTCAGCAGAAATAAACACGTTTTGGCAACTTTGGTCTCCCCCATGTAAGTTATATGGCTGGAACAGCACAGTTTTCAAAACGTGTTTTTCAGCCCGAAATAAACGCTTTTTCTCAGCCCTTGGAATCGCAGTGTAACTGCCTGGCTCAGAAGAGCACACTGACTCAGCCCTTAACCCCAGTGATCAGAAATTGTCAAAACTTGTTTTTCAGCAGAAATAAACACGTTTTGGCAACTTTGGTCACCCCCATGTAAGTTATAGGGCAGGAACAGCACAGTTTTCAAAACGTGTTTTTCAGCCCGAAATAAACGCGTTTTCTCAGCCCTTAGAATCGCAGTGTAACTGCTTGGCTCAGAAGAGCACACAGAGTCAGCCCTTAACCCCAGTGATCAGAAATTGTCAAAACATGTTTTTCAGCAGAAATAAACACGTTTTGGCAACTTTGGTCACCCCCATGTAAGTTATAGGGCAGGAACAGCACAGTTTTCAAAACGTGTTTTTCAGCCCGAAATAAACGCGTTTTCTCAGCCCTTAGAATCGCAGTGTAACTGCTTGGCTCAGAAGAGCACACAGAGTCAGCCCTTAACCCCAGTGATCAGAAATTGTCAAAACATGTTTTTCAGCAGAAATAAACACGTTTTGGCAACTTTGGTCACCCCCATGTAAGTTATAGGGCAGGAACAACACAGTTTTCAAAACGTGTTTTTCAGCCCGAAATAAACGCGTTTTCTCAGCCCTTGGAATCGCAGTGTAACTGCCTGGCTCAGAAGAGCACACTGACTCAGCCCTTAACCCCAGTGTGCAGAAATTGTCAAAACGTGTTTTTCAGCAGAAATAAACACGTTTTGGCAACTTTGGTCAACCCCATGTAAGTTATAGGGCAGGAACAGCACAGTTTTCAAAACGTGTTTTTCAGTCCGAAATAAACGCGTTTTCTCAGCCCTTAGAATCGCAGTGTAACTGCCTGGCTCAGAAGAGCACACTGACTCAGCCCTTAACCCCAGTGTGCAGAAATTGTCAAAACGTGTTTTTCAGCAGAAATAAACACGTTTTGGCAACTTTGGTCACCCCCATGTAAGTTATAGGGCAGGAACAGCACAGTTTTCAAAACGTGTTTTTCAGCCCGAAATAAACGCTTTTTTTCAGCACTTGGAATCACAGTGTAACTGCTTGGCTCAGAAGAGCACACTGAGTCAGCCCTACACCCCAGTGATCAGAAATTGTCAAAACGTGTTTTTCAGCAGAAATAAACACGTTTTGGCAACTTTGGTCACCCCCATGTAAGTTATAGGGCAGGAACAGCACAGTTTTCAAAACGTGTTTTTCAGCCCGAAATAAACGCGTTTTCTCAGCCCTTAGAATCATAGTGTAACTGCCTGGCTCAGAAGAGCACACTGACTCAGCCCTTAACCCCAGTGTGCAGAAATTGTCAAAACGTGTTTTTCAGCAGAAATAAACACGTTTTGGCAACTTTGGTCACCCCCATGTAAGTTATAGGGCAGGAACAGCACAGTTTTCAAAACGTGTTTTTCAGCCCGAAATAAACGCTTTTTCTCATCCCTTGGAATCGCAGTGTAACTGCCTGGCTCAGAAGAGCACACTGAGTCAGCCCTTAACCCCAGTGATCAGAAATTGTCAAAACGTGTTTTTCAGCAGAAATAAACACGTTTTGGCAACTTTGGTCACCCCCATGTAAGTTATAGGGAAGGAACAACACAGTTTTCAAAACGTGTTTTTCAGCCCGAAATAAACGCGTTTTCTCAGCCCTTGGAATCGCAGTGTAACTGCCTGGCTCAGAAGAGCACACTGACTCAGCCCTTAACCCCAGTGATCAGAAATTGTCAAAACGTGTTTTTCAGCAGAAATAAACACGTTTTGGCAACTTTGGTCTCCCCCATGTAAGTTATATGGCTGGAACAGCACAGTTTTCAAAACGTGTTTTTCAGCCCGAAATAAACGCTTTTTCTCAGCCCTTGGAATCGCAGTGTAACTGCCTGGCTCAGAAGAGCACACTGACTCAGCCCTTAACCCCAGTGTGCAGAAATTGTCAAAACGTGTTTTTCAGCAGAAATAAACACGTTTTGGCAACTTTGGTCACCCCCATGTAAGTTATAGGGCAGGAACAGCACAGTTTTCAAAACGTGTTTTTCAGCCCGAAATAAACGCTTTTTCTCATCCCTTGGAATCGCAGTGTAACTGCCTGGCTCAGAAGAGCACACTGAGTCAGCCCTTAACCCCAGTGATCAGAAATTGTCAAAACGTGTTTTTCAGCAGAAATAAACACGTTTTGGCAACTTTGGTCTCCCCCATGTAAGTTATATGGCTGGAACAGCACAGTTTTCAAAACGTGTTTTTCAGCCCGAAATAAACGCTTTTTCTCAGCCCTTGGAATCGCAGTGTAACTGCCTGGCTCAGAAGAGCACACTGACTCAGCCCTTAACCCCAGTGATCAGAAATTGTCAAAACTTGTTTTTCAGCAGAAATAAACACGTTTTGGCAACTTTGGTCACCCCCATGTAAGTTATAGGGCAGGAACAGCACAGTTTTCAAAACGTGTTTTTCAGCCCGAAATAAACGCGTTTTCTCAGCCCTTAGAATCGCAGTGTAACTGCTTGGCTCAGAAGAGCACACAGAGTCAGCCCTTAACCCCAGTGATCAGAAATTGTCAAAACATGTTTTTCAGCAGAAATAAACACGTTTTGGCAACTTTGGTCACCCCCATGTAAGTTATAGGGCAGGAACAGCACAGTTTTCAAAACGTGTTTTTCAGCCCGAAATAAACGCGTTTTCTCAGCCCTTAGAATCGCAGTGTAACTGCTTGGCTCAGAAGAGCACACAGAGTCAGCCCTTAACCCCAGTGATCAGAAATTGTCAAAACATGTTTTTCAGCAGAAATAAACACGTTTTGGCAACTTTGGTCACCCCCATGTAAGTTATAGGGCAGGAACAGCAGAGTTTTCAAAACGTGTTTTTCAGCCCGAAATAAACGCTTTTTTTCAGCACTTGGAATCACAGTGTAACTGCTTGGCTCAGAAGAGCACACTGAGTCAGCCCTTAACCCCAGTGATCAGAAATTGTCAAAACGTGTTTTTCAGCAGAAATAAACACGTTTTGGCAACTTTGGTCACCCCCATGTAAGTTATAGGGCAGGAACAACACAGTTTTCAAAACGTGTTTTTCAGCCCGAAATAAACGCGTTTTCTCAGCCCTTGGAATCGCAGTGTAACTGCCTGGCTCAGAAGAGCACACTGACTCAGCCCTTAACCCCAGTGTGCAGAAATTGTCAAAACGTGTTTTTCAGCAGAAATAAACACGTTTTGGCAACTTTGGTCAACCCCATGTAAGTTATAGGGCAGGAACAGCACAGTTTTCAAAACGTGTTTTTCAGCCCGAAATAAACGCTTTTTTTCAGCACTTGGAATCACAGTGTAACTGCTTGGCTCAGAAGAGCACACTGAGTCAGCCCTACACCCCAGTGATCAGAAATTGTCAAAACGTGTTTTTCAGCAGAAATAAACACGTTTTGGCAACTTTGGTCACCCCCATGTAAGTTATAGGGCAGGAACAGCACAGTTTTCAAAACGTGTTTTTCAGCCCGAAATAAACGCGTTTTCTCAGCCCTTAGAATCGTAGTGTAACTGAATGGCTCAGAAGAGCACACAGAGTCAGCCCTTAACCCCAGTGATCAGAAATTGTCAAAACATGTTTTTCAGCAGAAATAAACACGTTTTGGCAACTTTGGTCACCCCCATGTAAGTTATAGGGCAGGAACAGCACAGTTTTCAAAACGTGTTTTTCAGCCCGAAATAAACGCGTTTTCTCAGCCCTTAGAATCGCAGTGTAACTGCTTGGCTCAGAAGAGCACACAGAGTCAGCCCTTAACCCCAGTGATCAGAAATTGTCAAAACATGTTTTTCAGCAGAAATAAACACGTTTTGGCAACTTTGGTCACCCCCATGTAAGTTATAGGGCAGGAACAGCACAGTTTTCAAAACGTGTTTTTCAGCCCGAAAAAAACGCTTTTTTTCAGCACTTGGAATCACAGTGTAACTGCTTGGCTCAGAAGAGCACACTGAGTCAGCCCTTAACCCCAGTGATCAGAAATTGTCAAAACGTGTTTTTCAGCAGAAATAAACACGTTTTGGCAACTTTGGTCAACCCCATGTAAGTTATAGGGCAGGAACAGCACAGTTTTCAAAACTTGTTTTTCAGCCCGAAATAAACGCTTTTTTTCAGCACTTGGAATCACAGTGTAACTGCTTGGCTCAGAAGAGCACACTGAGTCAGCCCTACACCCCAGTGATCAGAAATTGTCAAAACGTGTTTTTCAGCAGAAATAAACACGTTTTGGCAACTTTGGTCACCCCCATGTAAGTTATAGGGCAGGAACAGCACAGTTTTCAAAACGTGTTTTTCAGCCCGAAATAAACGCGTTTTCTCAGCCCTTAGAATCGTAGTGTAACTGCCTGGCTCAGAAGAGCACACTGACTCAGCCCTTAACCCCAGTGTGCAGAAATTGTCAAAACGTGTTTTTCAGCAGAAATAAACACGTTTTGGCAACTTTGGTCACCCCCATGTAAGTTATAGGGCAGGAACAGCACAGTTTTCAAAACGTGTTTTTCAGCCCGAAATAAACGCTTTTTCTCAGCCCTTGGAATCGCAGTGTAACTGCCTGGCTCAGAAGAGCACACTGACTCAGCCCTTAACCCCAGTGATCAGAAATTGTCAAAACTTGTTTTTCAGCAGAAATAAACACGTTTTGGCAACTTTGGTCACCCCCATGTAAGTTATAGGGCAGGAACAGCACAGTTTTCAAAACGTGTTTTTCAGCCCGAAATAAACGCGTTTTCTCAGCCCTTAGAATCGCAGTGTAACTGCTTGGCTCAGAAGAGCACACAGAGTCAGCCCTTAACCCCAGTGATCAGAAATTGTCAAAACATGTTTTTCAGCAGAAATAAACACGTTTTGGCAACTTTGGTCACCCCCATGTAAGTTATAGGGCAGGAACAGCACAGTTTTCAAAACGTGTTTTTCAGCCCGAAATAAACGCGTTTTCTCAGCCCTTAGAATCGCAGTGTAACTGCTTGGCTCAGAAGAGCACACAGAGTCAGCCCTTAACCCCAGTGATCAGAAATTGTCAAAACATGTTTTTCAGCAGAAATAAACACGTTTTGGCAACTTTGGTCACCCCCATGTAAGTTATAGGGCAGGAACAGCAGAGTTTTCAAAACGTGTTTTTCAGCCCGAAATAAACGCTTTTTTTCAGCACTTGGAATCACAGTGTAACTGCTTGGCTCAGAAGAGCACACTGAGTCAGCCCTTAACCCCAGTGATCAGAAATTGTCAAAACGTGTTTTTCAGCAGAAATAAACACGTTTTGGCAACTTTGGTCACCCCCATGTAAGTTATAGGGCAGGAACAACACAGTTTTCAAAACGTGTTTTTCAGCCCGAAATAAACGCGTTTTCTCAGCCCTTGGAATCGCAGTGTAACTGCCTGGCTCAGAAGAGCACACTGACTCAGCCCTTAACCCCAGTGTGCAGAAATTGTCAAAACGTGTTTTTCAGCAGAAATAAACACGTTTTGGCAACTTTGGTCAACCCCATGTAAGTTATAGGGCAGGAACAGCACAGTTTTCAAAACGTGTTTTTCAGCCCGAAATAAACGCTTTTTTTCAGCACTTGGAATCACAGTGTAACTGCTTGGCTCAGAAGAGCACACTGAGTCAGCCCTACACCCCAGTGATCAGAAATTGTCAAAACGTGTTTTTCAGCAGAAATAAACACGTTTTGGCAACTTTGGTCACCCCCATGTAAGTTATAGGGCAGGAACAGCACAGTTTTCAAAACGTGTTTTTCAGCCCGAAATAAACGCGTTTTCTCAGCCCTTAGAATCGTAGTGTAACTGAATGGCTCAGAAGAGCACACAGAGTCAGCCCTTAACCCCAGTGATCAGAAATTGTCAAAACATGTTTTTCAGCAGAAATAAACACGTTTTGGCAACTTTGGTCACCCCCATGTAAGTTATAGGGCAGGAACAGCACAGTTTTCAAAACGTGTTTTTCAGCCCGAAATAAACGCGTTTTCTCAGCCCTTAGAATCGCAGTGTAACTGCTTGGCTCAGAAGAGCACACAGAGTCAGCCCTTAACCCCAGTGATCAGAAATTGTCAAAACATGTTTTTCAGCAGAAATAAACACGTTTTGGCAACTTTGGTCACCCCCATGTAAGTTATAGGGCAGGAACAGCACAGTTTTCAAAACGTGTTTTTCAGCCCGAAAAAAACGCTTTTTTTCAGCACTTGGAATCACAGTGTAACTGCTTGGCTCAGAAGAGCACACTGAGTCAGCCCTTAACCCCAGTGATCAGAAATTGTCAAAACGTGTTTTTCAGCAGAAATAAACACGTTTTGGCAACTTTGGTCAACCCCATGTAAGTTATAGGGCAGGAACAGCACAGTTTTCAAAACTTGTTTTTCAGCCCGAAATAAACGCTTTTTTTCAGCACTTGGAATCACAGTGTAACTGCTTGGCTCAGAAGAGCACACTGAGTCAGCCCTACACCCCAGTGATCAGAAATTGTCAAAACGTGTTTTTCAGCAGAAATAAACACGTTTTGGCAACTTTGGTCACCCCCATGTAAGTTATAGGGCAGGAACAGCACAGTTTTCAAAACGTGTTTTTCAGCCCGAAATAAACGCGTTTTCTCAGCCCTTAGAATCGTAGTGTAACTGCCTGGCTCAGAAGAGCACACTGACTCAGCCCTTAACCCCAGTGTGCAGAAATTGTCAAAACGTGTTTTTCAGCAGAAATAAACACGTTTTGGCAACTTTGGTCACCCCCATGTAAGTTATAGGGCAGGAACAGCACAGTTTTCAAAACGTGTTTTTCAGCCCGAAATAAACGCTTTTTCTCAGCCCTTGGAATCGCAGTGTAACTGCCTGGCTCCGAAGAGCACACTGAGTCAGCCCTTAACCCCAGTGATCAGAAATTGTCAAAACGTGTTTTTCAGCAGAAATAAACACGTTTTGGCAACTTTGGTCTCCCCCATGTAAGTTATATGGCTGGAACAGCACAGTTTTCAAAACGTGTTTTTCAGCCCGAAATAAACGCTTTTTCTCAGCCCTTGGAATCGCAGTGTAACTGCCTGGCTCAGAAGAGCACACTGACTCAGCCCTTAACCCCAGTGATCAGAAATTGTCAAAACTTGTTTTTCAGCAGAAATAAACACGTTTTGGCAACTTTGGTCACCCCCATGAAAGTTATAGGGCAGGAACAGCACAGTTTTCAAAACGTGTTTTTCAGCCCGAAATAAACGCGTTTTCTCAGCCCTTAGAATCGCAGTGTAACTGCTTGGCTCAGAAGAGCACACAGAGTCAGCCCTTAACCCCAGTGATCAGAAATTGTCAAAACATGTTTTTCAGCAGAAATAAACACGTTTTGGCAACTTTGGTCACCCCCATGTAAGTTATAGGGCAGGAACAGCACAGTTTTCAAAACGTGTTTTTCAGCCCGAAATAAACGCGTTTTCTCAGCCCTTAGAATCGCAGTGTAACTGCTTGGCTCAGAAGAGCACACAGAGTCAGCCCTTAACCCCAGTGATCAGAAATTGTCAAAACATGTTTTTCAGCCGAAATAAACACGTTTTGGCAACTTTGGTCACCCCCATGTAAGTTATAGGGCAGGAACAGCACAGTTTTCAAAACGTGTTTTTCAGCCCGAAATAAACGCGTTTTCTCAGCCCTTGGAATCGCAGTGTAACTGCCTGGCTCAGAAGAGCACACTGACTCAGCCCTTAACCCCAGTGTGCAGAAATTGTCAAAACGTGTTTTTCAGCAGAAATAAACACGTTTTGGCAACTTTGGTCACCCCCATGTAAGTTATAGGGCAGGAACAGCACAGTTTTCAAAACGTGTTTTTCAGCCCGAAATAAACGCGTTTTCTCAGCCCTTAGAATCGCAGTGTAACTGCTTGGCTCAGAAGAGCACACAGAGTCAGCCCTTAACCCCAGTGATCAGAAATTGTCAAAACATGTTTTTCAGCAGAAATAAACACGTTTTGGCAACTTTGGTCACCCCCATGTAAGTTATAGGGCAGGAACAGCACAGTTTTCAAAACGTGTTTTTCAGCCCGAAATAAACGCGTTTTCTCAGCCCTTAGAATCGCAGTGTAACTGCTTGGCTCAGAAGAGCACACAGAGTCAGCCCTTAACCCCAGTGATCAGAAATTGTCAAAACATGTTTTTCAGCAGAAATAAACACGTTTTGGCAACTTTGGTCACCCCCATGTAAGTTATAGGGCAGGAACAGCACAGTTTTCAAAACGTGTTTTTCAGCCCGAAATAAACGCGTTTTCTCAGCCCTTAGAATCGCAGTGTAACTGCTTGGCTCAGAAGAGCACACAGAGTCAGCCCTTAACCCCAGTGATCAGAAATTGTCAAAACATGTTTTTCAGCAGAAATAAACACGTTTTGGCAACTTTGGTCACCCCCATGTAAGTTATAGGGCAGGAACAGCAGAGTTTTCAAAACGTGTTTTTCAGCCCGAAATAAACGCTTTTTTTCAGCACTTGGAATCACAGTGTAACTGCTTGGCTCAGAAGAGCACACTGAGTCAGCCCTTAACCCCAGTGATCAGAAATTGTCAAAACGTGTTTTTCAGCAGAAATAAACACGTTTTGGCAACTTTGGTCACCCCCATGTAAGTTATAGGGCAGGAACAGCACAGTTTTCAAAACGTGTTTTTCAGCCCGAAATAAACGCTTTTTTTCAGCACTTGGAATCACAGTGTAACTGCTTGGCTCAGAAGAGCACACTGAGTCAGCCCTACACCCCAGTGATCAGAAATTGTCAAAACGTGTTTTTCAGCAGAAATAAACACGTTTTGGCAACTTTGGTCACCCCCATGTAAGTTATAGGGCAGGAACAGCACAGTTTTCAAAACGTGTTTTTCAGCCCGAAATAAACGCGTTTTCTCAGCCCTTAGAATCGTAGTGTAACTGAATGGCTCAGAAGAGCACACAGAGTCAGCCCTTAACCCCAGTGATCAGAAATTGTCAAAACATGTTTTTCAGCAGAAATAAACACGTTTTGGCAACTTTGGTCACCCCCATGTAAGTTATAGGGCAGGAACAGCACAGTTTTCAAAACGTGTTTTTCAGCCCGAAATAAACGCGTTTTCTCAGCCCTTAGAATCGCAGTGTAACTGCTTGGCTCAGAAGAGCACACAGAGTCAGCCCTTAACCCCAGTGATCAGAAATTGTCAAAACATGTTTTTCAGCAGAAATAAACACGTTTTGGCAACTTTGGTCACCCCCATGTAAGTTATAGGGCAGGAACAGCACAGTTTTCAAAACGTGTTTTTCAGCCCGAAATAAACGCTTTTTTTCAGCACTTGGAATCACAGTGTAACTGCTTGGCTCAGAAGAGCACACTGAGTCAGCCCTTAACCCCAGTGATCAGAAATTGTCAAAACGTGTTTTTCAGCAGAAATAAACACGTTTTGGCAACTTTGGTCAACCCCATGTAAGTTATAGGGCAGGAACAGCACAGTTTTCAAAACTTGTTTTTCAGCCCGAAATAAACGCTTTTTTTCAGCACTTGGAATCACAGTGTAACTGCTTGGCTCAGAAGAGCACACTGAGTCAGCCCTACACCCCAGTGATCAGAAATTGTCAAAACGTGTTTTTCAGCAGAAATAAACACGTTTTGGCAACTTTGGTCACCCCCATGTAAGTTATAGGGCAGGAACAGCACAGTTTTCAAAACGTGTTTTTCAGCCCGAAATAAACGCGTTTTCTCAGCCCTTAGAATCGTAGTGTAACTGCCTGGCTCAGAAGAGCACACTGACTCAGCCCTTAACCCCAGTGTGCAGAAATTGTCAAAACGTGTTTTTCAGCAGAAATAAACACGTTTTGGCAACTTTGGTCACCCCCATGTAAGTTATAGGGCAGGAACAGCACAGTTTTCAAAACGTGTTTTTCAGCCCGAAATAAACGCTTTTTCTCAGCCCTTGGAATCGCAGTGTAACTGCCTGGCTCCGAAGAGCACACTGAGTCAGCCCTTAACCCCAGTGATCAGAAATTGTCAAAACGTGTTTTTCAGCAGAAATAAACACGTTTTGGCAACTTTGGTCTCCCCCATGTAAGTTATATGGCTGGAACAGCACAGTTTTCAAAACGTGTTTTTCAGCCCGAAATAAACGCTTTTTCTCAGCCCTTGGAATCGCAGTGTAACTGCCTGGCTCAGAAGAGCACACTGACTCAGCCCTTAACCCCAGTGATCAGAAATTGTCAAAACTTGTTTTTCAGCAGAAATAAACACGTTTTGGCAACTTTGGTCACCCCCATGTAAGTTATAGGGCAGGAACAGCACAGTTTTCAAAACGTGTTTTTCAGCCCGAAATAAACGCGTTTTCTCAGCCCTTAGAATCGCAGTGTAACTGCTTGGCTCAGAAGAGCACACAGAGTCAGCCCTTAACCCCAGTGATCAGAAATTGTCAAAACATGTTTTTCAGCAGAAATAAACACGTTTTGGCAACTTTGGTCACCCCCATGTAAGTTATAGGGCAGGAACAGCACAGTTTTCAAAACGTGTTTTTCAGCCCGAAATAAACGCGTTTTCTCAGCCCTTAGAATCGCAGTGTAACTGCTTGGCTCAGAAGAGCACACAGAGTCAGCCCTTAACCCCAGTGATCAGAAATTGTCAAAACATGTTTTTCAGCCGAAAAAAACACGTTTTGGCAACTTTGGTCACCCCCATGTAAGTTATAGGGCAGGAACAGCACAGTTTTCAAAACGTGTTTTTCAGCCCGAAATAAACGCGTTTTCTCAGCCCTTGGAATCGCAGTGTAACTGCCTGGCTCAGAAGAGCACACTGACTCAGCCCTTAACCCCAGTGTGCAGAAATTGTCAAAACGTGTTTTTCAGCAGAAATAAACACGTTTTGGCAACTTTGGTCAACCCCATGTAAGTTATAGGGCAGGAACAGCACAGTTTTCAAAACGTGTTTTTCAGCCCGAAATAAACGCTTTTTTTCAGCACTTGGAATCACAGTGTAACTGCTTGGCTCAGAAGAGCACACTGAGTCAGCCCTTAACCCCAGTGATCAGAAATTGTCAAAACGTGTTTTTCAGCAGAAATAAACACGTTTTGGCAACTTTGGTCACCCCCATGTAAGTTATAGGGCAGGAACAGCACAGTTTTCAAAACGTGTTTTTCAGCCCGAAATAAACGCGTTTTCTCAGCCCTTAGAATCGCAGTGTAACTGCTTGGCTCAGAAGAGCACACAGAGTCAGCCCTTAACCCCAGTGATCAGAAATTGTCAAAACATGTTTTTCAGCAGAAATAAACACGTTTTGGCAACTTTGGTCACCCCCATGTAAGTTATAGGGCAGGAACAGCACAGTTTTCAAAACGTGTTTTTCAGCCCGAAATAAACGCTTTTTTTCAGCACTTGGAATCACAGTGTAACTGCTTGGCTCAGAAGAGCACACTGAGTCAGCCCTTAACCCCAGTGATCAGAAATTGTCAAAACGTGTTTTTCAGCAGAAATAAACACGTTTTGGCAACTTTGGTCACCCCCATGTAAGTTATAGGGCAGGAACAACACAGTTTTCAAAACGTGTTTTTCTGCCCGAAATAAACGCGTTTTCTCAGCCCTTGGAATCGCAGTGTAACTGCCTGGCTCAGAAGAGCACACTGACTCAGCCCTTAACCCCAGTGTGCAGAAATTGTCAAAACGTGTTTTTCAGCAGAAATAAACACGTTTTGGCAACTTTGGTCAACCCCATGTAAGTTATAGGGCAGGAACAGCACAGTTTTCAAAACGTGTTTTTCAGCCCGAAATAAACGCTTTTTTTCAGCACTTGGAATCACAGTGTAACTGCTTGGCTCAGAAGAGCACACTGAGTCAGCCCTTAACCCCAGTGATCAGAAATTGTCAAAACGTGTTTTTCAGCAGAAATAAACACGTTTTGGCAACTTTGGTCACCCCCATGTAAGTTATAGGGCAGGAACAGCACAGTTTTCAAAACGTGTTTTTCAGTCCGAAATAAACGCGTTTTCTCAGCCCTTAGAATCGCAGTGTAACTGCCTGGCTCAGAAGAGCACACTGACTCAGCCCTTAACCCCAGTGTGCAGAAATTGTCAAAACGTGTTTTTCAGCAGAAATAAACACGTTTTGGCAACTTTGGTCAACCCCATGTAAGTTATAGGGCAGGAACAGCACAGTTTTCAAAACGTGTTTTTCAGCCCGAAATAAACGCTTTTTTTCAGCACTTGGAATCACAGTGTAACTGCTTGGCTCAGAAGAGCACACTGAGTCAGCCCTACACCCCAGTGATCAGAAATTGTCAAAACGTGTTTTTCAGCAGAAATAAACACGTTTTGGCAACTTTGGTCACCCCCATGTAAGTTATAGGGCAGGAACAGCACAGTTTTCAAAACGTGTTTTTCAGCCCGAAATAAACGCGTTTTCTCAGCCCTTAGAATCGTAGTGTAACTGCCTGGCTCAGAAGAGCACACTGACTCAGCCCTTAACCCCAGTGTGCAGAAATTGTCAAAACGTGTTTTTCAGCAGAAATAAACACGTTTTGGCAACTTTGGTCACCCCCATGTAAGTTATAGGGCAGGAACAGCACAGTTTTCAAAACGTGTTTTTCAGCCCGAAATAAACGCTTTTTCTCAGCCCTTGGAATCGCAGTGTAACTGCCTGGCTCCGAAGAGCACACTGAGTCAGCCCTTAACCCCAGTGATCAGAAATTGTCAAAACGTGTTTTTCAGCAGAAATAAACACGTTTTGGCAACTTTGGTCTCCCCCATGTAAGTTATATGGCTGGAACAGCACAGTTTTCAAAACGTGTTTTTCAGCCCGAAATAAACGCTTTTTCTCAGCCCTTGGAATCGCAGTGTAACTGCCTGGCTCAGAAGAGCACACTGACTCAGCCCTTAACCCCAGTGATCAGAAATTGTCAAAACTTGTTTTTCAGCAGAAATAAACACGTTTTGGCAACTTTGGTCACCCCCATGTAAGTTATAGGGCAGGAACAGCACAGTTTTCAAAACGTGTTTTTCAGCCCGAAATAAACGCGTTTTCTCAGCCCTTAGAATCGCAGTGTAACTGCTTGGCTCAGAAGAGCACACAGAGTCAGCCCTTAACCCCAGTGATCAGAAATTGTCAAAACATGTTTTTCAGCAGAAATAAACACGTTTTGGCAACTTTGGTCACCCCCATGTAAGTTATAGGGCAGGAACAGCACAGTTTTCAAAACGTGTTTTTCAGCCCGAAATAAACGCGTTTTCTCAGCCCTTAGAATCGCAGTGTAACTGCTTGGCTCAGAAGAGCACACAGAGTCAGCCCTTAACCCCAGTGATCAGAAATTGTCAAAACATGTTTTTCAGCCGAAAAAAACACGTTTTGGCAACTTTGGTCACCCCCATGTAAGTTATAGGGCAGGAACAGCACAGTTTTCAAAACGTGTTTTTCAGCCCGAAATAAACGCGTTTTCTCAGCCCTTGGAATCGCAGTGTAACTGCCTGGCTCAGAAGAGCACACTGACTCAGCCCTTAACCCCAGTGTGCAGAAATTGTCAAAACGTGTTTTTCAGCAGAAATAAACACGTTTTGGCAACTTTGGTCAACCCCATGTAAGTTATAGGGCAGGAACAGCACAGTTTTCAAAACGTGTTTTTCAGCCCGAAATAAACGCTTTTTTTCAGCACTTGGAATCACAGTGTAACTGCTTGGCTCAGAAGAGCACACTGAGTCAGCCCTTAACCCCAGTGATCAGAAATTGTCAAAACGTGTTTTTCAGCAGAAATAAACACGTTTTGGCAACTTTGGTCACCCCCATGTAAGTTATAGGGCAGGAACAGCACAGTTTTCAAAACGTGTTTTTCAGCCCGAAATAAACGCGTTTTCTCAGCCCTTAGAATCGCAGTGTAACTGCTTGGCTCAGAAGAGCACACAGAGTCAGCCCTTAACCCCAGTGATCAGAAATTGTCAAAACATGTTTTTCAGCAGAAATAAACACGTTTTGGCAACTTTGGTCACCCCCATGTAAGTTATAGGGCAGGAACAGCACAGTTTTCAAAACGTGTTTTTCAGCCCGAAATAAACGCTTTTTTTCAGCACTTGGAATCACAGTGTAACTGCTTGGCTCAGAAGAGCACACTGAGTCAGCCCTTAACCCCAGTGATCAGAAATTGTCAAAACGTGTTTTTCAGCAGAAATAAACACGTTTTGGCAACTTTGGTCACCCCCATGTAAGTTATAGGGCAGGAACAACACAGTTTTCAAAACGTGTTTTTCTGCCCGAAATAAACGCGTTTTCTCAGCCCTTGGAATCGCAGTGTAACTGCCTGGCTCAGAAGAGCACACTGACTCAGCCCTTAACCCCAGTGTGCAGAAATTGTCAAAACGTGTTTTTCAGCAGAAATAAACACGTTTTGGCAACTTTGGTCAACCCCATGTAAGTTATAGGGCAGGAACAGCACAGTTTTCAAAACGTGTTTTTCAGCCCGAAATAAACGCTTTTTTTCAGCACTTGGAATCACAGTGTAACTGCTTGGCTCAGAAGAGCACACTGAGTCAGCCCTTAACCCCAGTGATCAGAAATTGTCAAAACGTGTTTTTCAGCAGAAATAAACACGTTTTGGCAACTTTGGTCACCCCCATGTAAGTTATAGGGCAGGAACAGCACAGTTTTCAAAACGTGTTTTTCAGTCCGAAATAAACGCGTTTTCTCAGCCCTTAGAATCGCAGTGTAACTGCCTGGCTCAGAAGAGCACACTGACTCAGCCCTTAACCCCAGTGTGCAGAAATTGTCAAAACGTGTTTTTCAGCAGAAATAAACACGTTTTGGCAACTTTGGTCACCCCCATGTAAGTTATAGGGCAGGAACAGCACAGTTTTCAAAACGTGTTTTTCAGCCCGAAATAAACGCTTTTTTTCAGCACTTGGAATCACAGTGTAACTGCTTGGCTCAGAAGAGCACACTGAGTCAGCCCTACACCCCAGTGATCAGAAATTGTCAAAACGTGTTTTTCAGCAGAAATAAACACGTTTTGGCAACTTTGGTCACCCCCATGTAAGTTATAGGGCAGGAACAGCACAGTTTTCAAAACGTGTTTTTCAGCCCGAAATAAACGCGTTTTCTCAGCCCTTAGAATCATAGTGTAACTGCCTGGCTCAGAAGAGCACACTGACTCAGCCCTTAACCCCAGTGTGCAGAAATTGTCAAAACGTGTTTTTCAGCAGAAATAAACACGTTTTGGCAACTTTGGTCACCCCCATGTAAGTTATAGGGCAGGAACAGCACAGTTTTCAAAACGTGTTTTTCAGCCCGAAATAAACGCTTTTTCTCATCCCTTGGAATCGCAGTGTAACTGCCTGGCTCAGAAGAGCACACTGAGTCAGCCCTTAACCCCAGTGATCAGAAATTGTCAAAACGTGTTTTTCAGCAGAAATAAACACGTTTTGGCAACTTTGGTCACCCCCATGTAAGTTATAGGGAAGGAACAACACAGTTTTCAAAACGTGTTTTTCAGCCCGAAATAAACGCGTTTTCTCAGCCCTTGGAATCGCAGTGTAACTGCCTGGCTCAGAAGAGCACACTGACTCAGCCCTTAACCCCAGTGTGCAGAAATTGTCAAAACGTGTTTTTCAGCAGAAATAAACACGTTTTGGCAACTTTGGTCACCCCAATGTAAGTTATAGGGCAGGAACAGCACAGTTTTCAAAACGTGTTTTTCAGCCCGAAATAAACGCTTTTTTTCAGCACTTGGAATCACAGTGTAACTGCTTGGCTCAGAAGAGCACACTGAGTCAGCCCTACACCCCAGTGATCAGAAATTGTCAAAACGTGTTTTTCAGCAGAAATAAACACGTTTTGGCAACTTTGGTCACCCCCATGTAAGTTATAGGGCAGGAACAGCACAGTTTTCAAAACGTGTTTTTCAGCCCGAAATAAACGCGTTTTCTCAGCCTTTAGAATCGTAGTGTAACTGCCTGGCTCAGAAGAGCACACTGACTCAGCCCTTAACCCCAGTGTGCAGAAATTGTCAAAACGTGTTTTTCAGCAGAAATAAACACGTTTTGGCAACTTTGGTCACCCCCATGTAAGTTATAGGGCAGGAACAGCACAGTTTTCAAAACGTGTTTTTCAGCCCGAAATAAACGCTTTTTCTCAGCCCTTGGAATCGCAGTGTAACTGCCTGGCTCCGAAGAGCACACTGAGTCAGCCCTTAACCCCAGTGATCAGAAATTGTCAAAACGTGTTTTTCAGCAGAAATAAACACGTTTTGGCAACTTTGGTCTCCCCCATGTAAGTTATATGGCTGGAACAGCACAGTTTTCAAAACGTGTTTTTCAGCCCGAAATAAACGCTTTTTCTCAGCCCTTGGAATCGCAGTGTAACTGCCTGGCTCAGAAGAGCACACTGACTCAGCCCTTAACCCCAGTGATCAGAAATTGTCAAAACTTGTTTTTCAGCAGAAATAAACACGTTTTGGCAACTTTGGTCACCCCCATGTAAGTTATAGGGCAGGAACAGCACAGTTTTCAAAACGTGTTTTTCAGCCCGAAATAAACGCGTTTTCTCAGCCTTTAGAATCGTAGTGTAACTGCCTGGCTCAGAAGAGCACACTGACTCAGCCCTTAACCCCAGTGTGCAGAAATTGTCAAAACGTGTTTTTCAGCAGAAATAAACACGTTTTGGCAACTTTGGTCACCCCCATGTAAGTTATAGGGCAGGAACAGCACAGTTTTCAAAACGTGTTTTTCAGCCCGAAATAAACGCTTTTTCTCAGCCCTTGGAATCGCAGTGTAACTGCCTGGCTCCGAAGAGCACACTGAGTCAGCCCTTAACCCCAGTGATCAGAAATTGTCAAAACGTGTTTTTCAGCAGAAATAAACACGTTTTGGCAACTTTGGTCTCCCCCATGTAAGTTATATGGCTGGAACAGCACAGTTTTCAAAACGTGTTTTTCAGCCCGAAATAAACGCTTTTTCTCAGCCCTTGGAATCGCAGTGTAACTGCCTGGCTCAGAAGAGCACACTGACTCAGCCCTTAACCCCAGTGATCAGAAATTGTCAAAACTTGTTTTTCAGCAGAAATAAACACGTTTTGGCAACTTTGGTCACCCCCATGTAAGTTATAGGGCAGGAACAGCACAGTTTTCAAAACGTGTTTTTCAGCCCGAAATAAACGCGTTTTCTCAGCCCTTAGAATCGCAGTGTAACTGCTTGGCTCAGAAGAGCACACAGAGTCAGCCCTTAACCCCAGTGATCAGAAATTGTCAAAACATGTTTTTCAGCAGAAATAAACACGTTTTGGCAACTTTGGTCACCCCCATGTAAGTTATAGGGCAGGAACAGCACAGTTTTCAAAACGTGTTTTTCAGCCCGAAATAAACGCGTTTTCTCAGCCCTTAGAATCGCAGTGTAACTGCTTGGCTCAGAAGAGCACACAGAGTCAGCCCTTAACCCCAGTGATCAGAAATTGTCAAAACATGTTTTTCAGCAGAAATAAACACGTTTTGGCAACTTTGGTCACCCCCATGTAAGTTATAGGCAGGAACAGCAGAGTTTTCAAAACGTGTTTTTCAGCCCGAAATAAACGCTTTTTTTCAGCACTTGGAATCACAGTGTAACTGCTTGGCTCAGAAGAGCACACTGAGTCAGCCCTTAACCCCAGTGATCAGAAATTGTCAAAACGTGTTTTTCAGCAGAAATAAACACGTTTTGGCAACTTTGGTCACCCCCATGTAAGTTATAGGGCAGGAACAACACAGTTTTCAAAACGTGTTTTTCAGCCCGAAATAAACGCGTTTTCTCAGCCCTTGGAATCGCAGTGTAACTGCCTGGCTCAGAAGAGCACACTGACTCAGCCCTTAACCCCAGTGTGCAGAAATTGTCAAAACGTGTTTTTCAGCAGAAATAAACACGTTTTGGCAACTTTGGTCACCCCCATGTAAGTTATAGGGCAGGAACAGCACAGTTTTCAAAACGTGTTTTTCAGCCCGAAATAAACGCTTTTTTTCAGCACTTGGAATCACAGTGTAACTGCTTGGCTCAGAAGAGCACACTGAGTCAGCCCTACACCCCAGTGATCAGAAATTGTCAAAACGTGTTTTTCAGCAGAAATAAACACGTTTTGGCAACTTTGGTCACCCCCATGTAAGTTATAGGGCAGGAACAGCACAGTTTTCAAAACGTGTTTTTCAGCCCGAAATAAACGCGTTTTCTCAGCCCTTAGAATCATAGTGTAACTGCCTGGCTCAGAAGAGCACACTGACTCAGCCCTTAACCCCAGTGTGCAGAAATTGTCAAAACGTGTTTTTCAGCAGAAATAAACACGTTTTGGCAACTTTGGTCACCCCCATGTAAGTTATAGGGCAGGAACAGCACAGTTTTCAAAACGTGTTTTTCAGCCCGAAATAAACGCTTTTTCTCATCCCTTGGAATCGCAGTGTAACTGCCTGGCTCAGAAGAGCACACTGAGTCAGCCCTTAACCCCAGTGATCAGAAATTGTCAAAACGTGTTTTTCAGCAGAAATAAACACGTTTTGGCAACTTTGGTCTCCCCCATGTAAGTTATATGGCTGGAACAGCACAGTTTTCAAAACGTGTTTTTCAGCCCGAAATAAACGCTTTTTCTCAGCCCTTGGAATCGCAGTGTAACTGCCTGGCTCAGAAGAGCACACTGACTCAGCCCTTAACCCCAGTGATCAGAAATTGTCAAAACTTGTTTTTCAGCAGAAATAAACACGTTTTGGCAACTTTGGTCACCCCCATGTAAGTTATAGGGCAGGAACAGCACAGTTTTCAAAACGTGTTTTTCAGCCCGAAATAAACGCGTTTTCTCAGCCCTTAGAATCGCAGTGTAACTGCTTGGCTCAGAAGAGCACACAGAGTCAGCCCTTAACCCCAGTGATCAGAAATTGTCAAAACATGTTTTTCAGCAGAAATAAACACGTTTTGGCAACTTTGGTCACCCCCATGTAAGTTATAGGGCAGGAACAGCACAGTTTTCAAAACGTGTTTTTCAGCCCGAAATAAACGCGTTTTCTCAGCCCTTAGAATCGCAGTGTAACTGCTTGGCTCAGAAGAGCACACAGAGTCAGCCCTTAACCCCAGTGATCAGAAATTGTCAAAACATGTTTTTCAGCAGAAATAAACACGTTTTGGCAACTTTGGTCACCCCCATGTAAGTTATAGGGCAGGAACAGCAGAGTTTTCAAAACGTGTTTTTCAGCCCGAAATAAACGCTTTTTTTCAGCACTTGGAATCACAGTGTAACTGCTTGGCTCAGAAGAGCACACTGAGTCAGCCCTTAACCCCAGTGATCAGAAATTGTCAAAACGTGTTTTTCAGCAGAAATAAACACGTTTTGGCAACTTTGGTCACCCCCATGTAAGTTATAGGGCAGGAACAACACAGTTTTCAAAACGTGTTTTTCAGCCCGAAATAAACGCGTTTTCTCAGCCCTTGGAATCGCAGTGTAACTGCCTGGCTCAGAAGAGCACACTGACTCAGCCCTTAACCCCAGTGTGCAGAAATTGTCAAAACGTGTTTTTCAGCAGAAATAAACACGTTTTGGCAACTTTGGTCAACCCCATGTAAGTTATAGGGCAGGAACAGCACAGTTTTCAAAACGTGTTTTTCAGCCCGAAATAAACGCTTTTTTTCAGCACTTGGAATCACAGTGTAACTGCTTGGCTCAGAAGAGCACACTGAGTCAGCCCTACACCCCAGTGATCAGAAATTGTCAAAACGTGTTTTTCAGCAGAAATAAACACGTTTTGGCAACTTTGGTCACCCCCATGTAAGTTATAGGGCAGGAACAGCACAGTTTTCAAAACGTGTTTTTCAGCCCGAAATAAACGCGTTTTCTCAGCCCTTAGAATCGTAGTGTAACTGAATGGCTCAGAAGAGCACACAGAGTCAGCCCTTAACCCCAGTGATCAGAAATTGTCAAAACATGTTTTTCAGCAGAAATAAACACGTTTTGGCAACTTTGGTCACCCCCATGTAAGTTATAGGGCAGGAACAGCACAGTTTTCAAAACGTGTTTTTCAGCCCGAAATAAACGCGTTTTCTCAGCCCTTAGAATCGCAGTGTAACTGCTTGGCTCAGAAGAGCACACAGAGTCAGCCCTTAACCCCAGTGATCAGAAATTGTCAAAACATGTTTTTCAGCAGAAATAAACACGTTTTGGCAACTTTGGTCACCCCCATGTAAGTTATAGGGCAGGAACAGCACAGTTTTCAAAACGTGTTTTTCAGCCCGAAATAAACGCTTTTTTTCAGCACTTGGAATCACAGTGTAACTGCTTGGCTCAGAAGAGCACACTGAGTCAGCCCTTAACCCCAGTGATCAGAAATTGTCAAAACGTGTTTTTCAGCAGAAATAAACACGTTTTGGCAACTTTGGTCAACCCCATGTAAGTTATAGGGCAGGAACAGTACAGTTTTCAAAACTTGTTTTTCAGCCCGAAATAAACGCTTTTTTTCAGCACTTGGAATCACAGTGTAACTGCTTGGCTCAGAAGAGCACACTGAGTCAGCCCTACACCCCAGTGATCAGAAATTGTCAAAACGTGTTTTTCAGCAGAAATAAACACGTTTTGGCAACTTTGGTCACCCCCATGTAAGTTATAGGGCAGGAACAGCACAGTTTTCAAAACTTGTTTTTCAGCCCGAAATAAACGCTTTTTTTCAGCCCTTAGAATCGCAGTGTAACTGCTTGGCTCAGAAGAGCACACAGAGTCAGCCCTTAACCCCAGTGATCAGAAATTGTCAAAACATGTTTTTCAGCAGAAATAAACACGTTTTGGCAACTTTGGTCAACCCCATGTAAGTTATAGGGCAGGAACAGCACAGTTTTCAAAACGTTTTCAGAAGAGCACACTGAGTCAGCCCTTAACCCCAGTGATCAGAAATTGTCAAAACGTGTTTTTCAGCAGAAATAAACACGTTTTGGCAACTTTGGTCAACCCCATGTAAGTTATAGGGCAGGAACAGCACAGTTTTCAAAACTTGTTTTTCAGCCCGAAATAAACGCTTTTTTTCAGCCCTTAGAATCGCAGTGTAACTGCTTGGCTCAGAAGAGCACACAGAGTCAGCCCTTAACCCCAGTGATCAGAAATTGTCAAAACATGTTTTTCAGCAGAAATAAACACGTTTTGGCAACTTTGGTCACCCCCATGTAAGTTATAGGGCAGGAACAGCACAGTTTTCAAAACGTGTTTTTCAGCCCGAAATAAACGCGTTTTCTCAGCCCTTAGAATCGCAGTGTAACTGCTTGGCTCAGAAGAGCACACAGAGTCAGCCCTTAACCCCAGTGATCAGAAATTGTCAAAACATGTTTTTCAGCAGAAATAAACACGTTTTGGCAACTTTGGTCACCCCCATGTAAGTTATAGGGCAGGAACAGCACAGTTTTCAAAACGTGTTTTTCAGCCCGAAATAAACGCTTTTTTTCAGCACTTGGAATCACAGTGTAACTGCTTGGCTCAGAAGAGCACACTGAGTCAGCCCTTAACCCCAGTGATCAGAAATTGTCAAAACGTGTTTTTCAGCAGAAATAAACACGTTTTGGCAACTTTGGTCACCCCCATGTAAGTTATAGGGCAGGAACAACACAGTTTTCAAAACGTGTTTTTCAGCCCGAAATAAACGCGTTTTCTCAGCCCTTGGAATCGCAGTGTAACTGCCTGGCTCAGAAGAGCACACTGACTCAGCCCTTAACCCCAGTGTGCAGAAATTGTCAAAACGTGTTTTTCAGCAGAAATAAACACGTTTTGGCAACTTTGGTCAACCCCATGTAAGTTATAGGGCAGGAACAGCACAGTTTTCAAAACGTGTTTTTCAGCCCGAAATAAACGCTTTTTTTCAGCACTTGGAATCACAGTGTAACTGCTTGGCTCAGAAGAGCACACTGAGTCAGCCCTACACCCCAGTGATCAGAAATTGTCAAAACGTGTTTTTCAGCAGAAATAAACACGTTTTGGCAACTTTGGTCACCCCCATGTAAGTTATAGGGCAGGAACAGCACAGTTTTCAAAAAGTGTTTTTCAGCCCGAAATAAACGCGTTTTCTCAGCCCTTAGAATCGTAGTGTAACTGCCTGGCTCAGAAGAGCACACAGAGTCAGCCCTTAACCCCAGTGATCAGAAATTGTCAAAACATGTTTTTCAGCAGAAATAAACACGTTTTGGCAACTTTGGTCACCCCCATGTAAGTTATAGGGCAGGAACAGCACAGTTTTCAAAACGTGTTTTTCAGCCCGAAATAAACGCGTTTTCTCAGCCCTTAGAATCGCAGTGTAACTGCTTGGCTCAGAAGAGCACACAGAGTCAGCCCTTAACCCCAGTGATCAGAAATTGTCAAAACATGTTTTTCAGCAGAAATAAACACGTTTTGGCAACTTTGGTCACCCCCATGTAAGTTATAGGGCAGGAACAGCACAGTTTTCAAAACGTGTTTTTCAGCCCGAAATAAACGCCTTTTTTCAGCACTTGGAATCACAGTGTAACTGCTTGGCTCAGAAGAGCACACTGAGTCAGCCCTTAACCCCAGTGATCAGAAATTGTCAAAACGTGTTTTTCAGCAGAAATAAACACGTTTTGGCAACTTTGGTCAACCCCATGTAAGTTATAGGGCAGGAACAGCACAGTTTTCAAAACGTGTTTTTCAGCCCGAAATAAACGCTTTTTTTCAGCACTTGGAATCACAGTGTAACTGCTTGGCTCAGAAGAGCACACTGAGTCAGCCCTACACCCCAGTGATCAGAAATTGTCAAAACGTGTTTTTCAGCAGAAATAAACACGTTTTGGCAACTTTGGTCACCCCCATGTAAGTTATAGGGCAGGAACAGCACAGTTTTCAAAACGTGTTTTTCAGCCCGAAATAAACGCGTTTTCTCAGCCCTTAGAATCGTAGTGTAACTGCCTGGCTCAGAAGAGCACACTGACTCAGCCCTTAACCCCAGTGTGCAGAAATTGTCAAAACGTGTTTTTCAGCAGAAATAAACACGTTTTGGCAACTTTGGTCACCCCCATGTAAGTTATAGGGCAGGAACAGCACAGTTTTCAAAACGTGTTTTTCAGCCCGAAATAAACGCTTTTTCTCAGCCCTTGGAATCGCAGTGTAACTGCCTGGCTCCGAAGAGCACACTGAGTCAGCCCTTAACCCCAGTGATCAGAAATTGTCAAAACGTGTTTTTCAGCAGAAATAAACACGTTTTGGCAACTTTGGTCTCCCCCATGTAAGTTATATGGCTGGAACAGCACAGTTTTCAAAACGTGTTTTTCAGCCCGAAATAAACGCTTTTTCTCAGCCCTTGGAATCGCAGTGTAACTGCCTGGCTCAGAAGAGCACACTGACTCAGCCCTTAACCCCAGTGATCAGAAATTGTCAAAACTTGTTTTTCAGCAGAAATAAACACGTTTTGGCAACTTTGGTCACCCCCATGTAAGTTATAGGGCAGGAACAGCACAGTTTTCAAAACGTGTTTTTCAGCCCGAAATAAACGCGTTTTCTCAGCCCTTGGAATCGCAGTGTAACTGCCTGGCTCAGAAGAGCACACTGACTCAGCCCTTAACCCCAGTGTGCAGAAATTGTCAAAACGTGTTTTTCAGCAGAAATAAACACGTTTTGGCAACTTTGGTCAACCCCATGTAAGTTATAGGGCAGGAACAGCACAGTTTTCAAAACGTGTTTTTCAGCCCGAAATAAACGCTTTTTTTCAGCACTTGGAATCACAGTGTAACTGCTTGGCTCAGAAGAGCACACTGAGTCAGCCCTTAACCCCAGTGATCAGAAATTGTCAAAACGTGTTTTTCAGCAGAAATAAACACGTTTTGGCAACTTTGGTCACCCCCATGTAAGTTATAGGGCAGGAACAGCACAGTTTTCAAAACGTGTTTTTCAGCCCGAAATAAACGCGTTTTCTCAGCCCTTAGAATCGCAGTGTAACTGCTTGGCTCAGAAGAGCACACAGAGTCAGCCCTTAACCCCAGTGATCAGAAATTGTCAAAACATGTTTTTCAGCAGAAATAAACACGTTTTGGCAACTTTGGTCACCCCCATGTAAGTTATAGGGCAGGAACAGCACAGTTTTCAAAACGTGTTTTTCAGCCCGAAATAAACGCTTTTTTTCAGCACTTGGAATCACAGTGTAACTGCTTGGCTCAGAAGAGCACACTGAGTCAGCCCTTAACCCCAGTGATCAGAAATTGTCAAAACGTGTTTTTCAGCAGAAATAAACACGTTTTGGCAACTTTGGTCACCCCCATGTAAGTTATAGGGCAGGAACAACACAGTTTTCAAAACGTGTTTTTCTGCCCGAAATAAACGCGTTTTCTCAGCCCTTGGAATCGCAGTGTAACTGCCTGGCTCAGAAGAGCACACTGACTCAGCCCTTAACCCCAGTGTGCAGAAATTGTCAAAACGTGTTTTTCAGCAGAAATAAACACGTTTTGGCAACTTTGGTCAACCCCATGTAAGTTATAGGGCAGGAACAGCACAGTTTTCAAAACGTGTTTTTCAGCCCGAAATAAACGCTTTTTTTCAGCACTTGGAATCACAGTGTAACTGCTTGGCTCAGAAGAGCACACTGAGTCAGCCCTTAACCCCAGTGATCAGAAATTGTCAAAACGTGTTTTTCAGCAGAAATAAACACGTTTTGGCAACTTTGGTCACCCCCATGTAAGTTATAGGGCAGGAACAGCACAGTTTTCAAAACGTGTTTTTCAGTCCGAAATAAACGCGTTTTCTCAGCCCTTAGAATCGCAGTGTAACTGCCTGGCTCAGAAGAGCACACTGACTCAGCCCTTAACCCCAGTGTGCAGAAATTGTCAAAACGTGTTTTTCAGCAGAAATAAACACGTTTTGGCAACTTTGGTCACCCCCATGTAAGTTATAGGGCAGGAACAGCACAGTTTTCAAAACGTGTTTTTCAGCCCGAAATAAACGCTTTTTTTCAGCACTTGGAATCACAGTGTAACTGCTTGGCTCAGAAGAGCACACTGAGTCAGCCCTACACCCCAGTGATCAGAAATTGTCAAAACGTGTTTTTCAGCAGAAATAAACACGTTTTGGCAACTTTGGTCACCCCCATGTAAGTTATAGGGCAGGAACAGCACAGTTTTCAAAACGTGTTTTTCAGCCCGAAATAAACGCGTTTTCTCAGCCCTTAGAATCATAGTGTAACTGCCTGGCTCAGAAGAGCACACTGACTCAGCCCTTAACCCCAGTGTGCAGAAATTGTCAAAACGTGTTTTTCAGCAGAAATAAACACGTTTTGGCAACTTTGGTCACCCCCATGTAAGTTATAGGGCAGGAACAGCACAGTTTTCAAAACGTGTTTTTCAGCCCGAAATAAACGCTTTTTCTCATCCCTTGGAATCGCAGTGTAACTGCCTGGCTCAGAAGAGCACACTGAGTCAGCCCTTAACCCCAGTGATCAGAAATTGTCAAAACGTGTTTTTCAGCAGAAATAAACACGTTTTGGCAACTTTGGTCACCCCCATGTAAGTTATAGGGAAGGAACAACACAGTTTTCAAAACGTGTTTTTCAGCCCGAAATAAACGCGTTTTCTCAGCCCTTGGAATCGCAGTGTAACTGCCTGGCTCAGAAGAGCACACTGACTCAGCCCTTAACCCCAGTGTGCAGAAATTGTCAAAACGTGTTTTTCAGCAGAAATAAACACGTTTTGGCAACTTTGGTCACCCCAATGTAAGTTATAGGGCAGGAACAGCACAGTTTTCAAAACGTGTTTTTCAGCCCGAAATAAACGCTTTTTTTCAGCACTTGGAATCACAGTGTAACTGCTTGGCTCAGAAGAGCACACTGAGTCAGCCCTACACCCCAGTGATCAGAAATTGTCAAAACGTGTTTTTCAGCAGAAATAAACACGTTTTGGCAACTTTGGTCACCCCCATGTAAGTTATAGGGCAGGAACAGCACAGTTTTCAAAACGTGTTTTTCAGCCCGAAATAAACGCGTTTTCTCAGCCTTTAGAATCGTAGTGTAACTGCCTGGCTCAGAAGAGCACACTGACTCAGCCCTTAACCCCAGTGTGCAGAAATTGTCAAAACATGTTTTTCAGCAGAAATAAACACGTTTTGGCAACTTTGGTCACCCCCATGTAAGTTATAGGGCAGGAACAGCACAGTTTTCAAAACGTGTTTTTCAGCCCGAAATAAACGCGTTTTCTCAGCCCTTAGAATCGCAGTGTAACTGCTTGGCTCAGAAGAGCACACAGAGTCAGCCCTTAACCCCAGTGATCAGAAATTGTCAAAACATGTTTTTCAGCAGAAATAAACACGTTTTGGCAACTTTGGTCACCCCCATGTAAGTTATAGGGCAGGAACAGCAGAGTTTTCAAAACGTGTTTTTCAGCCCGAAATAAACGCTTTTTTTCAGCACTTGGAATCACAGTGTAACTGCTTGGCTCAGAAGAGCACACTGAGTCAGCCCTTAACCCCAGTGATCAGAAATTGTCAAAACGTGTTTTTCAGCAGAAATAAACACGTTTTGGCAACTTTGGTCACCCCCATGTAAGTTATAGGGCAGGAACAACACAGTTTTCAAAACGTGTTTTTCAGCCCGAAATAAACGCGTTTTCTCAGCCCTTGGAATCGCAGTGTAACTGCCTGGCTCAGAAGAGCACACTGACTCAGCCCTTAACTCCAGTGTGCAGAAATTGTCAAAACGTGTTTTTCAGCAGAAATAAACACGTTTTGGCAACTTTGGTCAACCCCATGTAAGTTATAGGGCAGGAACAGCACAGTTTTCAAAACGTGTTTTTCAGTCCGAAATAAACGCGTTTTCTCAGCCCTTAGAATCGCAGTGTAACTGCCTGGCTCAGAAGAGCACACTGACTCAGCCCTTAACCCCAGTGTGCAGAAATTGTCAAAACGTGTTTTTCAGCAGAAATAAACACGTTTTGGCAACTTTGGTCACCCCCATGTAAGTTATAGGGCAGGAACAGCACAGTTTTCAAAACGTGTTTTTCAGCCCGAAATAAACGCTTTTTTTCAGCACTTGGAATCACAGTGTAACTGCTTGGCTCAGAAGAGCACACTGAGTCAGCCCTACACCCCAGTGATCAGAAATTGTCAAAACGTGTTTTTCAGCAGAAATAAACACGTTTTGGCAACTTTGGTCACCCCCATGTAAGTTATAGGGCAGGAACAGCACAGTTTTCAAAACGTGTTTTTCAGCCCGAAATAAACGCGTTTTCTCAGCCCTTAGAATCATAGTGTAACTGCCTGGCTCAGAAGAGCACACTGACTCAGCCCTTAACCCCAGTGTGCAGAAATTGTCAAAACGTGTTTTTCAGCAGAAATAAACACGTTTTGGCAACTTTGGTCACCCCCATGTAAGTTATAGGGCAGGAATAGCACAGTTTTCAAAACGTGTTTTTCAGCCCGAAATAAACGCTTTTTCTCATCCCTTGGAATCGCAGTGTAACTGCCTGGCTCAGAAGAGCACACTGAGTCAGCCCTTAACCCCAGTGATCAGAAATTGTCAAAACGTGTTTTTCAGCAGAAATAAACACGTTTTGGCAACTTTGGTCTCCCCCATGTAAGTTATATGGCTGGAACAGCACAGTTTTCAAAACGTGTTTTTCAGCCCGAAATAAACGCTTTTTCTCAGCCCTTGGAATCGCAGTGTAACTGCCTGGCTCAGAAGAGCACACTGACTCAGCCCTTAACCCCAGTGATCAGAAATTGTCAAAACTTGTTTTTCAGCAGAAATAAACACGTTTTGGCAACTTTGGTCACCCCCATGTAAGTTATAGGGCAGGAACAGCACAGTTTTCAAAACGTGTTTTTCAGCCCGAAATAAACGCGTTTTCTCAGCCCTTAGAATCGCAGTGTAACTGCTTGGCTCAGAAGAGCACACAGAGTCAGCCCTTAACCCCAGTGATCAGAAATTGTCAAAACATGTTTTTCAGCAGAAATAAACACGTTTTGGCAACTTTGGTCACCCCCATGTAAGTTATAGGGCAGGAACAGCACAGTTTTCAAAACGTGTTTTTCAGCCCGAAATAAACGCGTTTTCTCAGCCCTTAGAATCGCAGTGTAACTGCTTGGCTCAGAAGAGCACACAGAGTCAGCCCTTAACCCCAGTGATCAGAAATTGTCAAAACATGTTTTTCAGCAGAAATAAACACGTTTTGGCAACTTTGGTCACCCCCATGTAAGTTATAGGGCAGGAACAGCAGAGTTTTCAAAACGTGTTTTTCAGCCCGAAATAAACGCTTTTTTTCAGCACTTGGAATCACAGTGTAACTGCTTGGCTCAGAAGAGCACACTGAGTCAGCCCTTAACCCCAGTGATCAGAAATTGTCAAAACGTGTTTTTCAGCAGAAATAAACACGTTTTGGCAACTTTGGTCACCCCCATGTAAGTTATAGGGCAGGAACAACACAGTTTTCAAAACGTGTTTTTCAGCCCGAAATAAACGCGTTTTCTCAGCCCTTGGAATCGCAGTGTAACTGCCTGGCTCAGAAGAGCACACTGACTCAGCCCTTAACCCCAGTGTGCAGAAATTGTCAAAACGTGTTTTTCAGCAGAAATAAACACGTTTTGGCAACTTTGGTCAACCCCATGTAAGTTATAGGGCAGGAACAGCACAGTTTTCAAAACGTGTTTTTCAGCCCGAAATAAACGCTTTTTTTCAGCACTTGGAATCACAGTGTAACTGCTTGGCTCAGAAGAGCACACTGAGTCAGCCCTACACCCCAGTGATCAGAAATTGTCAAAACGTGTTTTTCAGCAGAAATAAACACGTTTTGGCAACTTTGGTCACCCCCATGTAAGTTATAGGGCAGGAACAGCACAGTTTTCAAAACGTGTTTTTCAGCCCGAAATAAACGCGTTTTCTCAGCCCTTAGAATCGTAGTGTAACTGAATGGCTCAGAAGAGCACACAGAGTCAGCCCTTAACCCCAGTGATCAGAAATTGTCAAAACATGTTTTTCAGCAGAAATAAACACGTTTTGGCAACTTTGGTCACCCCCATGTAAGTTATAGGGCAGGAACAGCACAGTTTTCAAAACGTGTTTTTCAGCCCGAAATAAACGCGTTTTCTCAGCCCTTAGAATCGCAGTGTAACTGCTTGGCTCAGAAGAGCACACAGAGTCAGCCCTTAACCCCAGTGATCAGAAATTGTCAAAACATGTTTTTCAGCAGAAATAAACACGTTTTGGCAACTTTGGTCACCCCCATGTAAGTTATAGGGCAGGAACAGCACAGTTTTCAAAACGTGTTTTTCAGCCCGAAATAAACGCTTTTTTTCAGCACTTGGAATCACAGTGTAACTGCTTGGCTCAGAAGAGCACACTGAGTCAGCCCTTAACCCCAGTGATCAGAAATTGTCAAAACGTGTTTTTCAGCAGAAATAAACACGTTTTGGCAACTTTGGTCAACCCCATGTAAGTTATAGGGCAGGAACAGCACAGTTTTCAAAACTTGTTTTTCAGCCCGAAATAAACGCTTTTTTTCAGCACTTGGAATCACAGTGTAACTGCTTGGCTCAGAAGAGCACACTGAGTCAGCCCTACACCCCAGTGATCAGAAATTGTCAAAACGTGTTTTTCAGCAGAAATAAACACGTTTTGGCAACTTTGGTCACCCCCATGTAAGTTATAGGGCAGGAACAGCACAGTTTTCAAAACGTGTTTTTCAGCCCGAAATAAACGCGTTTTCTCAGCCCTTAGAATCGTAGTGTAACTGCCTGGCTCAGAAGAGCACACTGACTCAGCCCTTAACCCCAGTGTGCAGAAATTGTCAAAACGTGTTTTTCAGCAGAAATAAACACGTTTTGGCAACTTTGGTCACCCCCATGTAAGTTATAGGGCAGGAACAGCACAGTTTTCAAAACGTGTTTTTCAGCCCGAAATAAACGCTTTTTCTCAGCCCTTGGAATCGCAGTGTAACTGCCTGGCTCCGAAGAGCACACTGAGTCAGCCCTTAACCCCAGTGATCAGAAATTGTAAAAACGTGTTTTTCAGCAGAAATAAACACGTTTTGGCAACTTTGGTCTCCCCCATGTAAGTTATATGGCTGGAACAGCACAGTTTTCAAAACGTGTTTTTCAGCCCGAAATAAACGCTTTTTCTCAGCCCTTGGAATCGCAGTGTAACTGCCTGGCTCAGAAGAGCACACTGACTCAGCCCTTAACCCCAGTGATCAGAAATTGTCAAAACTTGTTTTTCAGCAGAAATAAACACGTTTTGGCAACTTTGGTCACCCCCATGTAAGTTATAGGGCAGGAACAGCACAGTTTTCAAAACGTGTTTTTCAGCCCGAAATAAACGCGTTTTCTCAGCCCTTAGAATCGCAGTGTAACTGCTTGGCTCAGAAGAGCACACAGAGTCAGCCCTTAACCCCAGTGATCAGAAATTGTCAAAACATGTTTTTCAGCAGAAATAAACACGTTTTGGCAACTTTGGTCACCCCCATGTAAGTTATAGGGCAGGAACAGCACAGTTTTCAAAACGTGTTTTTCAGCCCGAAATAAACGCGTTTTCTCAGCCCTTAGAATCGCAGTGTAACTGCTTGGCTCAGAAGAGCACACAGAGTCAGCCCTTAACCCCAGTGATCAGAAATTGTCAAAACATGTTTTTCAGCAGAAATAAACACGTTTTGGCAACTTTGGTCACCCCCATGTAAGTTATAGGGCAGGAACAGCACAGTTTTCAAAACGTGTTTTTCAGCCCGAAATAAACGCTTTTTTTCAGCACTTGGAATCACAGTGTAACTGCTTGGCTCAGAAGAGCACACTGAGTCAGCCCTTAACCCCAGTGATCAGAAATTGTCAAAACGTGTTTTTCAGCAGAAATAAACACGTTTTGGCAACTTTGGTCACCCCCATGTAAGTTATAGGGCAGGAACAACACAGTTTTCAAAACGTGTTTTTCTGCCCGAAATAAACGCGTTTTCTCAGCCCTTGGAATCGCAGTGTAACTGCCTGGCTCTGAAGAGCACACTGACTCAGCCCTTAACCCCAGTGTGCAGAAATTGTCAAAACGTGTTTTTCAGCAGAAATAAACACGTTTTGGCAACTTTGGTCACCCCCATGTAAGTTATAGGGCAGGAACAGCACAGTTTTCAAAACGTGTTTTTCAGCCCGAAATAAACGCTTTTTCTCAGCCCTTGGAATCGCAGTGTAACTGCCTGGCTCCGAAGAGCACACTGAGTCAGCCCTTAACCCCAGTGATCAGAAATTGTCAAAACGTGTTTTTCAGCAGAAATAAACACGTTTTGGCAACTTTGGTCTCCCCCATGTAAGTTATATGGCTGGAACAGCACAGTTTTCAAAACGTGTTTTTCAGCCCGAAATAAACGCTTTTTCTCAGCCCTTGGAATCGCAGTGTAACTGCCTGGCTCAGAAGAGCACACTGACTCAGCCCTTAACCCCAGTGATCAGAAATTGTCAAAACTTGTTTTTCAGCAGAAATAAACACGTTTTGGCAACTTTGGTCACCCCCATGTAAGTTATAGGGCAGGAACAGCACAGTTTTTAAAACGTGTTTTTCAGCCCGAAATAAACGCGTTTTCTCAGCCCTTAGAATCGCAGTGTAACTGCTTGGCTCAGAAGAGCACACAGAGTCAGCCCTTAACCCCAGTGATCAGAAATTGTCAAAACATGTTTTTCAGCAGAAATAAACACGTTTTGGCAACTTTGGTCACCCCCATGTAAGTTATAGGGCAGGAACAGCACAGTTTTCAAAACGTGTTTTTCAGCCCGAAATAAACGCGTTTTCTCAGCCCTTAGAATCGCAGTGTAACTGCTTGGCTCAGAAGAGCACACAGAGTCAGCCCTTAACCCCAGTGATCAGAAATTGTCAAAACATGTTTTTCAGCAGAAATAAACACGTTTTGGCAACTTTGGTCACCCCCATGTAAGTTATAGGGCAGGAACAGCAGAGTTTTCAAAACGTGTTTTTCAGCCCGAAATAAACGCTTTTTTTCAGCACTTGGAATCACAGTGTAACTGCTTGGCTCAGAAGAGCACACTGAGTCAGCCCTTAACCCCAGTGATCAGAAATTGTCAAAACGTGTTTTTCAGCAGAAATAAACACGTTTTGGCAACTTTGGTCACCCCCATGTAAGTTATAGGGCAGGAACAATACAGTTTTCAAAACGTGTTTTTCAGCCCGAAATAAACGCGTTTTCTCAGCCCTTGGAATCGCAGTGTAACTGCCTGGCTCAGAAGAGCACACTGACTCAGCCCTTAACCCCAGTGTGCAGAAATTGTCAAAACGTGTTTTTCAGCAGAAATAAACACGTTTTGGCAACTTTGGTCAACCCCATGTAAGTTATAGGGCAGGAACAGCACAGTTTTCAAAACGTGTTTTTCAGCCCGAAATAAACGCTTTTTTTCAGCACTTGGAATCACAGTGTAACTGCTTGGCTCAGAAGAGCACACTGAGTCAGCCCTACACCCCAGTGATCAGAAATTGTCAAAACGTGTTTTTCAGCAGAAATAAACACGTTTTGGCAACTTTGGTCACCCCCATGTAAGTTATAGGGCAGGAACAGCACAGTTTTCAAAACGTGTTTTTCAGCCCGAAATAAACGCGTTTTCTCAGCCCTTAGAATCGTAGTGTAACTGCCTGGCTCAGAAGAGCAAACAGAGTCAGCCCTTAACCCCAGTGATCAGAAATTGTCAAAACATGTTTTTCAGCAGAAATAAACACGTTTTGGCAACTTTGGTCACCCCCATGTAAGTTATAGGGCAGGAACAGCACAGTTTTCAAAACGTGTTTTTCAGCCCGAAATAAACGCGTTTTCTCAGCCCTTAGAATCGCAGTGTAACTGCTTGGCTCAGAAGAGCACACAGAGTCAGCCCTTAACCCCAGTGATCAGAAATTGTCAAAACATGTTTTTCAGCAGAAATAAACACGTTTTGGCAACTTTGACCACCCCCATGTAAGTTATAGGGCAGGAACAGCACAGTTTTCAAAACGTGTTTTTCAGCCCGAAATAAACGCTTTTTTTCAGCACTTGGAATCACAGTGTAACTGCTTGGCTCAGAAGAGCACACTGAGTCAGCCCTTAACCCCAGTGATCAGAAATTGTCAAAACGTGTTTTTCAGCAGAAATAAACACGTTTTGGCAACTTTGGTCAACCCCATGTAAGTTATAGGGCAGGAACAGCACAGTTTTCAAAACGTGTTTTTCAGCCCGAAATAAACGCTTTTTTTCAGCACTTGGAATCACAGTGTAACTGCTTGGCTCAGAAGAGCACACTGAGTCAGCCCTACACCCCAGTGATCAGAAATTGTCAAAACGTGTTTTTCAGCAGAAATAAACACGTTTTGGCAACTTTGGTCACCCCCATGTAAGTTATAGGGCAGGAACAGCACAGTTTTCAAAACGTGTTTTTCAGCCCGAAATAAACGCGTTTTCTCAGCCCTTAGAATCGTAGTGTAACTGCCTGGCTCAGAAGAGCACACTGACTCAGCCCTTAACCCCAGTGTGCAGAAATTGTCAAAACGTGTTTTTCAGCAGAAATAAACACGTTTTGGCAACTTTGGTCACCCCCATGTAAGTTATAGGGCAGGAACAGCACAGTTTTCAAAACGTGTTTTTCAGCCCGAAATAAACGCTTTTTCTCAGCCCTTGGAATCGCAGTGTAACTGCCTGGCTCCGAAGAGCACACTGAGTCAGCCCTTAACCCCAGTGATCAGAAATTGTCAAAACGTGTTTTTCAGCAGAAATAAACACGTTTTGGCAACTTTGGTCTCCCCCATGTAAGTTATATGGCTGGAACAGCACAGTTTTCAAAACGTGTTTTTCAGCCCGAAATAAACGCTTTTTCTCAGCCCTTGGAATCGCAGTGTAACTGCCTGGCTCAGAAGAGCACACTGACTCAGCCCTTAACCCCAGTGATCAGAAATTGTCAAAACTTGTTTTTCAGCAGAAATAAACACGTTTTGGCAACTTTGGTCACCCCCATGTAAGTTATAGGGCAGGAACAGCACAGTTTTCAAAACGTGTTTTTCAGCCCGAAATAAACGCGTTTTCTCAGCCCTTAGAATCGCAGTGTAACTGCTTGGCTCAGAAGAGCACACAGAGTCAGCCCTTAACCCCAGTGATCAGAAATTGTCAAAACATGTTTTTCAGCAGAAATAAACACGTTTTGGCAACTTTGGTCACCCCCATGTAAGTTATAGGGCAGGAACAGCACAGTTTTCAAAACGTGTTTTTCAGCCCGAAATAAACGCGTTTTCTCAGCCCTTAGAATCGCAGTGTAACTGCTTGGCTCAGAAGAGCACACAGAGTCAGCCCTTAACCCCAGTGATCAGAAATTGTCAAAACATGTTTTTCAGCAGAAATAAACACGTTTTGGCAACTTTGGTCACCCCCATGTAAGTTATAGGGCAGGAACAGCACAGTTTTCAAAACGTGTTTTTCAGCCCGAAATAAACGCGTTTTCTCAGCCCTTGGAATCGCAGTGTAACTGCCTGGCTCAGAAGAGCACACTGACTCAGCCCTTAACCCCAGTGTGCAGAAATTGTCAAAACGTGTTTTTCAGCAGAAATAAACACGTTTTGGCAACTTTGGTCAACCCCATGTAAGTTATAGGGCAGGAACAGCACAGTTTTCAAAACGTGTTTTTCAGCCCGAAATAAACGCTTTTTTTCAGCACTTGGAATCACAGTGTAACTGCTTGGCTCAGAAGAGCACACTGAGTCAGCCCTTAACCCCAGTGATCAGAAATTGTCAAAACGTGTTTTTCAGCAGAAATAAACACGTTTTGGCAACTTTGGTCACCCCCATGTAAGTTATAGGGCAGGAACAGCACAGTTTTCAAAACGTGTTTTTCAGCCCGAAATAAACGCGTTTTCTCAGCCCTTAGAATCGCAGTGTAACTGCTTGGCTCAGAAGAGCACACAGAGTCAGCCCTTAACCCCAGTGATCAGAAATTGTCAAAACATGTTTTTCAGCAGAAATAAACACGTTTTGGCAACTTTGGTCACCCCCATGTAAGTTATAGGGCAGGAACAGCACAGTTTTCAAAACGTGTTTTTCAGCCCGAAATAAACGCTTTTTTTCAGCACTTGGAATCACAGTGTAACTGCTTGGCTCAGAAGAGCACACTGAGTCAGCCCTTAACCCCAGTGATCAGAAATTGTCAAAACGTGTTTTTCAGCAGAAATAAACACGTTTTGGCAACTTTGGTCACCCCCATGTAAGTTATAGGGCAGGAACAACACAGTTTTCAAAACGTGTTTTTCTGCCCGAAATAAACGCGTTTTCTCAGCCCTTGGAATCGCAGTGTAACTGCCTGGCTCAGAAGAGCACACTGACTCAGCCCTTAACCCCAGTGTGCAGAAATTGTCAAAACGTGTTTTTCAGCAGAAATAAACACGTTTTGGCAACTTTGGTCAACCCCATGTAAGTTATAGGGCAGGAACAGCACAGTTTTCAAAACGTGTTTTTCAGCCCGAAATAAACGCTTTTTTTCAGCACTTGGAATCACAGTGTAACTGCTTGGCTCAGAAGAGCACACTGAGTCAGCCCTTAACCCCAGTGATCAGAAATTGTCAAAACGTGTTTTTCAGCAGAAATAAACACGTTTTGGCAACTTTGGTCACCCCCATGTAAGTTATAGGGCAGGAACAGCACAGTTTTCAAAACGTGTTTTTCAGTCCGAAATAAACGCGTTTTCTCAGCCCTTAGAATCGCAGTGTAACTGCCTGGCTCAGAAGAGCACACTGACTCAGCCCTTAACCCCAGTGTGCAGAAATTGTCAAAACGTGTTTTTCAGCAGAAATAAACACGTTTTGGCAACTTTGGTCACCCCCATGTAAGTTATAGGGCAGGAACAGCACAGTTTTCAAAACGTGTTTTTCAGCCCGAAATAAACGCGTTTTCTCAGCCCTTAGAATCATAGTGTAACTGCCTGGCTCAGAAGAGCACACTGACTCAGCCCTTAACCCCAGTGTGCAGAAATTGTCAAAACGTGTTTTTCAGCAGAAATAAACACGTTTTGGCAACTTTGGTCACCCCCATGTAAGTTATAGGGCAGGAACAGCACAGTTTTCAAAACGTGTTTTTCAGCCCGAAATAAACGCTTTTTCTCATCCCTTGGAATCGCAGTGTAACTGCCTGGCTCAGAAGAGCACACTGAGTCAGCCCTTAACCCCAGTGATCAGAAATTGTCAAAACGTGTTTTTCAGCAGAAATAAACACGTTTTGGCAACTTTGGTCACCCCCATGTAAGTTATAGGGAAGGAACAACACAGTTTTCAAAACGTGTTTTTCAGCCCGAAATAAACGCGTTTTCTCAGCCCTTGGAATCGCAGTGTAACTGCCTGGCTCAGAAGAGCACACTGACTCAGCCCTTAACCCCAGTGTGCAGAAATTGTCAAAACGTGTTTTTCAGCAGAAATAAACACGTTTTGGCAACTTTGGTCACCCCAATGTAAGTTATAGGGCAGGAACAGCACAGTTTTCAAAACGTGTTTTTCAGCCCGAAATAAACGCTTTTTTTCAGCACTTGGAATCACAGTGTAACTGCTTGGCTCAGAAGAGCACACTGAGTCAGCCCTACACCCCAGTGATCAGAAATTGTCAAAACGTGTTTTTCAGCAGAAATAAACACGTTTTGGCAACTTTGGTCACCCCCATGTAAGTTATAGGGCAGGAACAGCACAGTTTTCAAAACGTGTTTTTCAGCCCGAAATAAACGCGTTTTCTCAGCCTTTAGAATCGTAGTGTAACTGCCTGGCTCAGAAGAGCACACTGACTCAGCCCTTAACCCCAGTGTGCAGAAATTGTCAAAACGTGTTTTTCAGCAGAAATAAACACGTTTTGGCAACTTTGGTCACCCCCATGTAAGTTATAGGGCAGGAACAGCACAGTTTTCAAAACGTGTTTTTCAGCCCGAAATAAACGCTTTTTCTCAGCCCTTGGAATCGCAGTGTAACTGCCTGGCTCCGAAGAGCACACTGAGTCAGCCCTTAACCCCAGTGATCAGAAATTGTCAAAACGTGTTTTTCAGCAGAAATAAACACGTTTTGGCAACTTTGGTCTCCCCCATGTAAGTTATATGGCTGGAACAGCACAGTTTTCAAAACGTGTTTTTCAGCCCGAAATAAACGCTTTTTCTCAGCCCTTGGAATCGCAGTGTAACTGCCTGGCTCAGAAGAGCACACTGACTCAGCCCTTAACCCCAGTGATCAGAAATTGTCAAAACTTGTTTTTCAGCAGAAATAAACACGTTTTGGCAACTTTGGTCACCCCCATGTAAGTTATAGGGCAGGAACAGCACAGTTTTCAAAACGTGTTTTTCAGCCCGAAATAAACGCGTTTTCTCAGCCCTTAGAATCGCAGTGTAACTGCTTGGCTCAGAAGAGCACACAGAGTCAGCCCTTAACCCCAGTGATCAGAAATTGTCAAAACATGTTTTTCAGCAGAAATAAACACGTTTTGGCAACTTTGGTCACCCCCATGTAAGTTATAGGGCAGGAACAGCACAGTTTTCAAAACGTGTTTTTCAGCCCGAAATAAACGCGTTTTCTCAGCCCTTAGAATCGCAGTGTAACTGCTTGGCTCAGAAGAGCACACAGAGTCAGCCCTTAACCCCAGTGATCAGAAATTGTCAAAACATGTTTTTCAGCAGAAATAAACACGTTTTGGCAACTTTGGTCACCCCCATGTAAGTTATAGGGCAGGAACAGCAGAGTTTTCAAAACGTGTTTTTCAGCCCGAAATAAACGCTTTTTTTCAGCACTTGGAATCACAGTGTAACTGCTTGGCTCAGAAGAGCACACTGAGTCAGCCCTTAACCCCAGTGATCAGAAATTGTCAAAACGTGTTTTTCAGCAGAAATAAACACGTTTTGGCAACTTTGGTCACCCCCATGTAAGTTATAGGGCAGGAACAACACAGTTTTCAAAACGTGTTTTTCAGCCCGAAATAAACGCGTTTTCTCAGCCCTTGGAATCGCAGTGTAACTGCCTGGCTCAGAAGAGCACACTGACTCAGCCCTTAACCCCAGTGTGCAGAAATTGTCAAAACGTGTTTTTCAGCAGAAATAAACACGTTTTGGCAACTTTGGTCAACCCCATGTAAGTTATAGGGCAGGAACAGCACAGTTTTCAAAACGTGTTTTTCAGTCCGAAATAAACGCGTTTTCTCAGCCCTTAGAATCGCAGTGTAACTGCCTGGCTCAGAAGAGCACACTGACTCAGCCCTTAACCCCAGTGTGCAGAAATTGTCAAAACGTGTTTTTCAGCAGAAATAAACACGTTTTGGCAACTTTGGTCACCCCCATGTAAGTTATAGGGCAGGAACAGCACAGTTTTCAAAACGTGTTTTTCAGCCCGAAATAAACGCTTTTTTTCAGCACTTGGAATCACAGTGTAACTGCTTGGCTCAGAAGAGCACACTGAGTCAGCCCTACACCCCAGTGATCAGAAATTGTCAAAACGTGTTTTTCAGCAGAAATAAACACGTTTTGGCAACTTTGGTCACCCCCATGTAAGTTATAGGGCAGGAACAGCACAGTTTTCAAAACGTGTTTTTCAGCCCGAAATAAACGCGTTTTCTCAGCCCTTAGAATCATAGTGTAACTGCCTGGCTCAGAAGAGCACACTGACTCAGCCCTTAACCCCAGTGTGCAGAAATTGTCAAAACGTGTTTTTCAGCAGAAATAAACACGTTTTGGCAACTTTGGTCACCCCCATGTAAGTTATAGGGCAGGAACAGCACAGTTTTCAAAACGTGTTTTTCAGCCCGAAATAAACGCTTTTTCTCATCCCTTGGAATCGCAGTGTAACTGCCTGGCTCAGAAGAGCACACAGAGTCAGCCCTTAACCCCAGTGATCAGAAATTGTCAAAACATGTTTTTCAGCAGAAATAAACACGTTTTGGCAACTTTGGTCAACCCCATGTAAGTTATAGGGCAGGAACAGCACAGTTTTCAAAACGTTTTCAGAAGAGCACACTGAGTCAGCCCTTAACCCCAGTGATCAGAAATTGTCAAAACGTGTTTTTCAGCAGAAATAAACACGTTTTGGCAACTTTGGTCAACCCCATGTAAGTTATAGGGCAGGAACAGCACAGTTTTCAAAACTTGTTTTTCAGCCCGAAATAAACGCTTTTTTTCAGCCCTTAGAATCGCAGTGTAACTGCTTGGCTCAGAAGAGCACACAGAGTCAGCCCTTAACCCCAGTGATCAGAAATTGTCAAAACATGTTTTTCAGCAGAAATAAACACGTTTTGGCAACTTTGGTCACCCCCATGTAAGTTATAGGGCAGGAACAGCACAGTTTTCAAAACGTGTTTTTCAGCCCGAAATAAACGCGTTTTCTCAGCCCTTAGAATCGCAGTGTAACTGCTTGGCTCAGAAGAGCACACAGAGTCAGCCCTTAACCCCAGTGATCAGAAATTGTCAAAACATGTTTTTCAGCAGAAATAAACACGTTTTGGCAACTTTGGTCACCCCCATGTAAGTTATAGGGCAGGAACAGCAGAGTTTTCAAAACGTGTTTTTCAGCCCGAAATAAACGCTTTTTTTCAGCACTTGGAATCACAGTGTAACTGCTTGGCTCAGAAGAGCACACTGAGTCAGCCCTTAACCCCAGTGATCAGAAATTGTCAAAACGTGTTTTTCAGCAGAAATAAACACGTTTTGGCAACTTTGGTCACCCCCATGTAAGTTATAGGGCAGGAACAACACAGTTTTCAAAACGTGTTTTTCAGCCCGAAATAAACGCGTTTTCTCAGCCCTTGGAATCGCAGTGTAACTGCCTGGCTCAGAAGAGCACACTGACTCAGCCCTTAACCCCAGTGTGCAGAAATTGTCAAAACGTGTTTTTCAGCAGAAATAAACACGTTTTGGCAACTTTGGTCAACCCCATGTAAGTTATAGGGCAGGAACAGCACAGTTTTCAAAACGTGTTTTTCAGCCCGAAATAAACGCTTTTTTTCAGCACTTGGAATCACAGTGTAACTGCTTGGCTCAGAAGAGCACACTGAGTCAGCCCTACACCCCAGTGATCAGAAATTGTCAAAACGTGTTTTTCAGCAGAAATAAACACGTTTTGGCAACTTTGGTCACCCCCATGTAAGTTATAGGGCAGGAACAGCACAGTTTTCAAAACGTGTTTTTCAGCCCGAAATAAACGCGTTTTCTCAGCCCTTAGAATCGTAGTGTAACTGCCTGGCTCAGAAGAGCACACAGAGTCAGCCCTTAACCCCAGTGATCAGAAATTGTCAAAACATGTTTTTCAGCAGAAATAAACACGTTTTGGCAACTTTGGTCACCCCCATGTAAGTTATAGGGCAGGAACAGCACAGTTTTCAAAACGTGTTTTTCAGCCCGAAATAAACGCGTTTTCTCAGCCCTTAGAATCGCAGTGTAACTGCTTGGCTCAGAAGAGCACACAGAGTCAGCCCTTAACCCCAGTGATCAGAAATTGTCAAAACATGTTTTTCAGCAGAAATAAACACGTTTTGGCAACTTTGGTCACCCCCATGTAAGTTATAGGGCAGGAACAGCACAGTTTTCAAAACGTGTTTTTCAGCCCGAAATAAACGCCTTTTTTCAGCACTTGGAATCACAGTGTAACTGCTTGGCTCAGAAGAGCACACTGAGTCAGCCCTTAACCCCAGTGATCAGAAATTGTCAAAACGTGTTTTTCAGCAGAAATAAACACGTTTTGGCAACTTTGGTCAACCCCATGTAAGTTATAGGGCAGGAACAGCACAGTTTTCAAAACGTGTTTTTCAGCCCGAAATAAACGCTTTTTTTCAGCACTTGGAATCACAGTGTAACTGCTTGGCTCAGAAGAGCACACTGAGTCAGCCCTACACCCCAGTGATCAGAAATTGTCAAAACGTGTTTTTCAGCAGAAATAAACACGTTTTGGCAACTTTGGTCACCCCCATGTAAGTTATAGGGCAGGAACAGCACAGTTTTCAAAACGTGTTTTTCAGCCCGAAATAAACGCGTTTTCTCAGCCCTTAGAATCGTAGTGTAACTGCCTGGCTCAGAAGAGCACACTGACTCAGCCCTTAACCCCAGTGTGCAGAAATTGTCAAAACGTGTTTTTCAGCAGAAATAAACACGTTTTGGCAACTTTGGTCACCCCCATGTAAGTTATAGGGCAGGAACAGCACAGTTTTCAAAACGTGTTTTTCAGCCCGAAATAAACGCTTTTTCTCAGCCCTTGGAATCGCAGTGTAACTGCCTGGCTCCGAAGAGCACACTGAGTCAGCCCTTAACCCCAGTGATCAGAAATTGTCAAAACTTGTTTTTCAGCAGAAATAAACACGTTTTGGCAACTTTGGTCACCCCCATGTAAGTTATAGGGCAGGAACAGCACAGTTTTCAAAACGTGTTTTTCAGCCCGAAATAAACGCGTTTTCTCAGCCCTTGGAATCGCAGTGTAACTGCCTGGCTCAGAAGAGCACACTGACTCAGCCCTTAACCCCAGTGTGCAGAAATTGTCAAAACGTGTTTTTCAGCAGAAATAAACACGTTTTGGCAACTTTGGTCAACCCCATGTAAGTTATAGGGCAGGAACAGCACAGTTTTCAAAACGTGTTTTTCAGCCCGAAATAAACGCTTTTTTTCAGCACTTGGAATCACAGTGTAACTGCTTGGCTCAGAAGAGCACACTGAGTCAGCCCTTAACCCCAGTGATCAGAAATTGTCAAAACGTGTTTTTCAGCAGAAATAAACACGTTTTGGCAACTTTGGTCACCCCCATGTAAGTTATAGGGCAGGAACAGCACAGTTTTCAAAACGTGTTTTTCAGCCCGAAATAAACGCGTTTTCTCAGCCCTTAGAATCGCAGTGTAACTGCTTGGCTCAGAAGAGCACACAGAGTCAGCCCTTAACCCCAGTGATCAGAAATTGTCAAAACATGTTTTTCAGCAGAAATAAACACGTTTTGGCAACTTTGGTCACCCCCATGTAAGTTATAGGGCAGGAACAGCACAGTTTTCAAAACGTGTTTTTCAGCCCGAAATAAACGCTTTTTTTCAGCACTTGGAATCACAGTGTAACTGCTTGGCTCAGAAGAGCACACTGAGTCAGCCCTTAACCCCAGTGATCAGAAATTGTCAAAACGTGTTTTTCAGCAGAAATAAACACGTTTTGGCAACTTTGGTCACCCCCATGTAAGTTATAGGGCAGGAACAACACAGTTTTCAAAACGTGTTTTTCTGCCCGAAATAAACGCGTTTTCTCAGCCCTTGGAATCGCAGTGTAACTGCCTGGCTCAGAAGAGCACACTGACTCAGCCCTTAACCCCAGTGTGCAGAAATTGTCAAAACGTGTTTTTCAGCAGAAATAAACACGTTTTGGCAACTTTGGTCAACCCCATGTAAGTTATAGGGCAGGAACAGCACAGTTTTCAAAACGTGTTTTTCAGCCCGAAATAAACGCTTTTTTTCAGCACTTGGAATCACAGTGTAACTGCTTGGCTCAGAAGAGCACACTGAGTCAGCCCTTAACCCCAGTGATCAGAAATTGTCAAAACGTGTTTTTCAGCAGAAATAAACACGTTTTGGCAACTTTGGTCACCCCCATGTAAGTTATAGGGCAGGAACAGCACAGTTTTCAAAACGTGTTTTTCAGTCCGAAATAAACGCGTTTTCTCAGCCCTTAGAATCGCAGTGTAACTGCCTGGCTCAGAAGAGCACACTGACTCAGCCCTTAACCCCAGTGTGCAGAAATTGTCAAAACGTGTTTTTCAGCAGAAATAAACACGTTTTGGCAACTTTGGTCACCCCCATGTAAGTTATAGGGCAGGAACAGCACAGTTTTCAAAACGTGTTTTTCAGCCCGAAATAAACGCTTTTTTTCAGCACTTGGAATCACAGTGTAACTGCTTGGCTCAGAAGAGCACACTGAGTCAGCCCTACACCCCAGTGATCAGAAATTGTCAAAACGTGTTTTTCAGCAGAAATAAACACGTTTTGGCAACTTTGGTCACCCCCATGTAAGTTATAGGGCAGGAACAGCACAGTTTTCAAAACGTGTTTTTCAGCCCGAAATAAACGCGTTTTCTCAGCCCTTAGAATCATAGTGTAACTGCCTGGCTCAGAAGAGCACACTGACTCAGCCCTTAACCCCAGTGTGCAGAAATTGTCAAAACGTGTTTTTCAGCAGAAATAAACACGTTTTGGCAACTTTGGTCACCCCCATGTAAGTTATAGGGCAGGAACAGCACAGTTTTCAAAACGTGTTTTTCAGCCCGAAATAAACGCTTTTTCTCATCCCTTGGAATCGCAGTGTAACTGCCTGGCTCAGAAGAGCACACTGAGTCAGCCCTTAACCCCAGTGATCAGAAATTGTCAAAACGTGTTTTTCAGCAGAAATAAACACGTTTTGGCAACTTTGGTCACCCCCATGTAAGTTATAGGGAAGGAACAACACAGTTTTCAAAACGTGTTTTTCAGCCCGAAATAAACGCGTTTTCTCAGCCCTTGGAATCGCAGTGTAACTGCCTGGCTCAGAAGAGCACACTGACTCAGCCCTTAACCCCAGTGTGCAGAAATTGTCAAAACGTGTTTTTCAGCAGAAATAAACACGTTTTGGCAACTTTGGTCACCCCAATGTAAGTTATAGGGCAGGAACAGCACAGTTTTCAAAACGTGTTTTTCAGCCCGAAATAAACGCTTTTTTTCAGCACTTGGAATCACAGTGTAACTGCTTGGCTCAGAAGAGCACACTGAGTCAGCCCTACACCCCAGTGATCAGAAATTGTCAAAACGTGTTTTTCAGCAGAAATAAACACGTTTTGGCAACTTTGGTCACCCCCATGTAAGTTATAGGGCAGGAACAGCACAGTTTTCAAAACGTGTTTTTCAGCCCGAAATAAACGCTTTTTCTCATCCCTTGGAATCGCAGTGTAACTGCCTGGCTCAGAAGAGCACACAGAGTCAGCCCTTAACCCCAGTGATCAGAAATTGTCAAAACATGTTTTTCAGCAGAAATAAACACGTTTTGGCAACTTTGGTCAACCCCATGTAAGTTATAGGGCAGGAACAGCACAGTTTTCAAAACGTTTTCAGAAGAGCACACTGAGTCAGCCCTTAACCCCAGTGATCAGAAATTGTCAAAACGTGTTTTTCAGCAGAAATAAACACGTTTTGGCAACTTTGGTCAACCCCATGTAAGTTATAGGGCAGGAACAGCACAGTTTTCAAAACTTGTTTTTCAGCCCGAAATAAACGCTTTTTTTCAGCCCTTAGAATCGCAGTGTAACTGCTTGGCTCAGAAGAGCACACAGAGTCAGCCCTTAACCCCAGTGATCAGAAATTGTCAAAACATGTTTTTCAGCAGAAATAAACACGTTTTGGCAACTTTGGTCACCCCCATGTAAGTTATAGGGCAGGAACAGCACAGTTTTCAAAACGTGTTTTTCAGCCCGAAATAAACGCGTTTTCTCAGCCCTTAGAATCGCAGTGTAACTGCTTGGCTCAGAAGAGCACACAGAGTCAGCCCTTAACCCCAGTGATCAGAAATTGTCAAAACATGTTTTTCAGCAGAAATAAACACGTTTTGGCAACTTTGGTCACCCCCATGTAAGTTATAGGGCAGGAACAGCAGAGTTTTCAAAACGTGTTTTTCAGCCCGAAATAAACGCTTTTTTTCAGCACTTGGAATCACAGTGTAACTGCTTGGCTCAGAAGAGCACACTGAGTCAGCCCTTAACCCCAGTGATCAGAAATTGTCAAAACGTGTTTTTCAGCAGAAATAAACACGTTTTGGCAACTTTGGTCACCCCCATGTAAGTTATAGGGCAGGAACAACACAGTTTTCAAAACGTGTTTTTCAGCCCGAAATAAACGCGTTTTCTCAGCCCTTGGAATCGCAGTGTAACTGCCTGGCTCAGAAGAGCACACTGACTCAGCCCTTAACCCCAGTGTGCAGAAATTGTCAAAACGTGTTTTTCAGCAGAAATAAACACGTTTTGGCAACTTTGGTCAACCCCATGTAAGTTATAGGGCAGGAACAGCACAGTTTTCAAAACGTGTTTTTCAGCCCGAAATAAACGCTTTTTTTCAGCACTTGGAATCACAGTGTAACTGCTTGGCTCAGAAGAGCACACTGAGTCAGCCCTACACCCCAGTGATCAGAAATTGTCAAAACGTGTTTTTCAGCAGAAATAAACACGTTTTGGCAACTTTGGTCACCCCCATGTAAGTTATAGGGCAGGAACAGCACAGTTTTCAAAACGTGTTTTTCAGCCCGAAATAAACGCGTTTTCTCAGCCCTTAGAATCGTAGTGTAACTGCCTGGCTCAGAAGAGCACACAGAGTCAGCCCTTAACCCCAGTGATCAGAAATTGTCAAAACATGTTTTTCAGCAGAAATAAACACGTTTTGGCAACTTTGGTCACCCCCATGTAAGTTATAGGGCAGGAACAGCACAGTTTTCAAAACGTGTTTTTCAGCCCGAAATAAACGCGTTTTCTCAGCCCTTAGAATCGCAGTGTAACTGCTTGGCTCAGAAGAGCACACTGAGTCAGCCCTTAACCCCAGTGATCAGAAATTGTCAAAACGTGTTTTTCAGCAGAAATAAACACGTTTTGGCAACTTTGGTCAACCCCATGTAAGTTATAGGGCAGGAACAGCACAGTTTTCAAAACGTGTTTTTCAGCCCGAAATAAACGCTTTTTTTCAGCACTTGGAATCACAGTGTAACTGCTTGGCTCAGAAGAGCACACTGAGTCAGCCCTACACCCCAGTGATCAGAAATTGTCAAAACGTGTTTTTCAGCAGAAATAAACACGTTTTGGCAACTTTGGTCACCCCCATGTAAGTTATAGGGCAGGAACAGCACAGTTTTCAAAACGTGTTTTTCAGCCCGAAATAAACGCGTTTTCTCAGCCCTTAGAATCGTAGTGTAACTGCCTGGCTCAGAAGAGCACACTGACTCAGCCCTTAACCCCAGTGTGCAGAAATTGTCAAAACGTGTTTTTCAGCAGAAATAAACACGTTTTGGCAACTTTGGTCACCCCCATGTAAGTTATAGGGCAGGAACAGCACAGTTTTCAAAACGTGTTTTTCAGCCCGAAATAAACGCTTTTTCTCAGCCCTTGGAATCGCAGTGTAACTGCCTGGCTCCGAAGAGCACACTGAGTCAGCCCTTAACCCCAGTGTGCAGAAATTGTCAAAACGTGTTTTTCAGCAGAAATAAACACGTTTTGGCAACTTTGGTCAACCCCATGTAAGTTATAGGGCAGGAACAGCACAGTTTTCAAAACGTGTTTTTCAGCCCGAAATAAACGCTTTTTTTCAGCACTTGGAATCACAGTGTAACTGCTTGGCTCAGAAGAGCACACTGAGTCAGCCCTTAACCCCAGTGATCAGAAATTGTCAAAACGTGTTTTTCAGCAGAAATAAACACGTTTTGGCAACTTTGGTCACCCCCATGTAAGTTATAGGGCAGGAACAGCACAGTTTTCAAAACGTGTTTTTCAGCCCGAAATAAACGCGTTTTCTCAGCCCTTAGAATCGCAGTGTAACTGCTTGGCTCAGAAGAGCACACAGAGTCAGCCCTTAACCCCAGTGATCAGAAATTGTCAAAACATGTTTTTCAGCAGAAATAAACACGTTTTGGCAACTTTGGTCACCCCCATGTAAGTTATAGGGCAGGAACAGCACAGTTTTCAAAACGTGTTTTTCAGCCCGAAATAAACGCTTTTTTTCAGCACTTGGAATCACAGTGTAACTGCTTGGCTCAGAAGAGCACACTGAGTCAGCCCTTAACCCCAGTGATCAGAAATTGTCAAAACGTGTTTTTCAGCAGAAATAAACACGTTTTGGCAACTTTGGTCACCCCCATGTAAGTTATAGGGCAGGAACAACACAGTTTTCAAAACGTGTTTTTCTGCCCGAAATAAACGCGTTTTCTCAGCCCTTGGAATCGCAGTGTAACTGCCTGGCTCAGAAGAGCACACTGACTCAGCCCTTAACCCCAGTGTGCAGAAATTGTCAAAACGTGTTTTTCAGCAGAAATAAACACGTTTTGGCAACTTTGGTCAACCCCATGTAAGTTATAGGGCAGGAACAGCACAGTTTTCAAAACGTGTTTTTCAGCCCGAAATAAACGCTTTTTTTCAGCACTTGGAATCACAGTGTAACTGCTTGGCTCAGAAGAGCACACTGAGTCAGCCCTTAACCCCAGTGATCAGAAATTGTCAAAACGTGTTTTTCAGCAGAAATAAACACGTTTTGGCAACTTTGGTCACCCCCATGTAAGTTATAGGGCAGGAACAGCACAGTTTTCAAAACGTGTTTTTCAGTCCGAAATAAACGCGTTTTCTCAGCCCTTAGAATCGCAGTGTAACTGCCTGGCTCAGAAGAGCACACTGACTCAGCCCTTAACCCCAGTGTGCAGAAATTGTCAAAACGTGTTTTTCAGCAGAAATAAACACGTTTTGGCAACTTTGGTCACCCCCATGTAAGTTATAGGGCAGGAACAGCACAGTTTTCAAAACGTGTTTTTCAGCCCGAAATAAACGCTTTTTTTCAGCACTTGGAATCACAGTGTAACTGCTTGGCTCAGAAGAGCACACTGAGTCAGCCCTACACCCCAGTGATCAGAAATTGTCAAAACGTGTTTTTCAGCAGAAATAAACACGTTTTGGCAACTTTGGTCACCCCCATGTAAGTTATAGGGCAGGAACAGCACAGTTTTCAAAACGTGTTTTTCAGCCCGAAATAAACGCGTTTTCTCAGCCCTTAGAATCATAGTGTAACTGCCTGGCTCAGAAGAGCACACTGACTCAGCCCTTAACCCCAGTGTGCAGAAATTGTCAAAACGTGTTTTTCAGCAGAAATAAACACGTTTTGGCAACTTTGGTCACCCCCATGTAAGTTATAGGGCAGGAACAGCACAGTTTTCAAAACGTGTTTTTCAGCCCGAAATAAACGCTTTTTCTCATCCCTTGGAATCGCAGTGTAACTGCCTGGCTCAGAAGAGCACACTGAGTCAGCCCTTAACCCCAGTGATCAGAAATTGTCAAAACGTGTTTTTCAGCAGAAATAAACACGTTTTGGCAACTTTGGTCACCCCCATGTAAGTTATAGGGAAGGAACAACACAGTTTTCAAAACGTGTTTTTCAGCCCGAAATAAACGCGTTTTCTCAGCCCTTGGAATCGCAGTGTAACTGCCTGGCTCAGAAGAGCACACTGACTCAGCCCTTAACCCCAGTGTGCAGAAATTGTCAAAACGTGTTTTTCAGCAGAAATAAACACGTTTTGGCAACTTTGGTCACCCCAATGTAAGTTATAGGGCAGGAACAGCACAGTTTTCAAAACGTGTTTTTCAGCCCGAAATAAACGCTTTTTTTCAGCACTTGGAATCACAGTGTAACTGCTTGGCTCAGAAGAGCACACTGAGTCAGCCCTACACCCCAGTGATCAGAAATTGTCAAAACGTGTTTTTCAGCAGAAATAAACACGTTTTGGCAACTTTGGTCACCCCCATGTAAGTTATAGGGCAGGAACAGCACAGTTTTCAAAACGTGTTTTTCAGCCCGAAATAAACGCGTTTTCTCAGCCTTTAGAATCGTAGTGTAACTGCCTGGCTCAGAAGAGCACACTGACTCAGCCCTTAACCCCAGTGTGCAGAAATTGTCAAAACATGTTTTTCAGCAGAAATAAACACGTTTTGGCAACTTTGGTCACCCCCATGTAAGTTATAGGGCAGGAACAGCACAGTTTTCAAAACGTGTTTTTCAGCCCGAAATAAACGCGTTTTCTCAGCCCTTAGAATCGCAGTGTAACTGCTTGGCTCAGAAGAGCACACAGAGTCAGCCCTTAACCCCAGTGATCAGAAATTGTCAAAACATGTTTTTCAGCAGAAATAAACACGTTTTGGCAACTTTGGTCACCCCCATGTAAGTTATAGGGCAGGAACAGCAGAGTTTTCAAAACGTGTTTTTCAGCCCGAAATAAACGCTTTTTTTCAGCACTTGGAATCACAGTGTAACTGCTTGGCTCAGAAGAGCACACTGAGTCAGCCCTTAACCCCAGTGATCAGAAATTGTCAAAACGTGTTTTTCAGCAGAAATAAACACGTTTTGGCAACTTTGGTCACCCCCATGTAAGTTATAGGGCAGGAACAACACAGTTTTCAAAACGTGTTTTTCAGCCCGAAATAAACGCGTTTTCTCAGCCCTTGGAATCGCAGTGTAACTGCCTGGCTCAGAAGAGCACACTGACTCAGCCCTTAACCCCAGTGTGCAGAAATTGTCAAAACGTGTTTTTCAGCAGAAATAAACACGTTTTGGCAACTTTGGTCAATCCCATGTAAGTTATAGGGCAGGAACAGCACAGTTTTCAAAACGTGTTTTTCAGTCCGAAATAAACGCGTTTTCTCAGCCCTTAGAATCGCAGTGTAACTGCCTGGCTCAGAAGAGCACACTGACTCAGCCCTTAACCCCAGTGTGCAGAAATTGTCAAAACGTGTTTTTCAGCAGAAATAAACACGTTTTGGCAACTTTGGTCACCCCCATGTAAGTTATAGGGCAGGAACAGCACAGTTTTCAAAACGTGTTTTTCAGCCCGAAATAAACGCTTTTTTTCAGCACTTGGAATCACAGTGTAACTGCTTGGCTCAGAAGAGCACACTGAGTCAGCCCTACACCCCAGTGATCAGAAATTGTCAAAACGTGTTTTTCAGCAGAAATAAACACGTTTTGGCAACTTTGGTCACCCCCATGTAAGTTATAGGGCAGGAACAGCACAGTTTTCAAAACGTGTTTTTCAGCCCGAAATAAACGCGTTTTCTCAGCCCTTAGAATCATAGTGTAACTGCCTGGCTCAGAAGAGCACACTGACTCAGCCCTTAACCCCAGTGTGCAGAAATTGTCAAAACGTGTTTTTCAGCAGAAATAAAAACGTTTTGGCAACTTTGGTCACCCCCATGTAAGTTATAGGGCAGGAACAGCACAGTTTTCAAAACGTGTTTTTCAGCCCGAAATAAACGCTTTTTCTCATCCCTTGGAATCGCAGTGTAACTGCCTGGCTCAGAAGAGCACACTGAGTCAGCCCTTAACCCCAGTGATCAGAAATTGTCAAAACGTGTTTTTCAGCAGAAATAAACACGTTTTGGCAACTTTGGTCTCCCCCATGTAAGTTATATGGCTGGAACAGCACAGTTTTCAAAACGTGTTTTTCAGCCCGAAATAAACGCTTTTTCTCAGCCCTTGGAATCGCAGTGTAACTGCCTGGCTCAGAAGAGCACACTGACTCAGCCCTTAACCCCAGTGATCAGAAATTGTCAAAACTTGTTTTTCAGCAGAAATAAACACGTTTTGGCAACTTTGGTCACCCCCATGTAAGTTATAGGGCAGGAACAGCACAGTTTTCAAAACGTGTTTTTCAGCCCGAAATAAACGCGTTTTCTCAGCCCTTAGAATCGCAGTGTAACTGCTTGGCTCAGAAGAGCACACAGAGTCAGCCCTTAACCCCAGTGATCAGAAATTGTCAAAACATGTTTTTCAGCAGAAATAAACACGTTTTGGCAACTTTGGTCACCCCCATGTAAGTTATAGGGCAGGAACAGCACAGTTTTCAAAACGTGTTTTTCAGCCCGAAATAAACGCGTTTTCTCAGCACTTGGAATCACAGTGTAACTGCTTGGCTCAGAAGAGCACACTGAGTCAGCCCTTAACCCCAGTGATCAGAAATTGTCAAAACGTGTTTTTCAGCAGAAATAAACACGTTTTGGCAACTTTGGTCACCCCCATGTAAGTTATAGGGCAGGAACAACACAGTTTTCAAAACGTGTTTTTCAGCCCGAAATAAACGCGTTTTCTCAGCCCTTGGAATCGCAGTGTAACTGCCTGGCTCAGAAGAGCACACTGACTCAGCCCTTAACCCCAGTGTGCAGAAATTGTCAAAACGTGTTTTTCAGCAGAAATAAACACGTTTTGGCAACTTTGGTCAACCCCATGTAAGTTATAGGGCAGGAACAGCACAGTTTTCAAAACGTGTTTTTCAGCTCGAAATAAACGCTTTTTTTCAGCACTTGGAATCACAGTGTAACTGCTTGGCTCAGAAGAGCACACTGAGTCAGCCCTTAACCCCAGTGATCAGAAATTGTCAAAACGTGTTTTTCAGCAGAAATAAACACGTTTTGGCAACTTTGGTCACCCCCATGTAAGTTATAGGGCAGGAACAGCACAGTTTTCAAAACGTGTTTTTCAGCCCGAAATAAACGCTTTTTTTCAGCACTTGGAATCACAGTGTAACTGCTTGGCTCAGAAGAGCACACTGAGTCAGCCCTTAACCCCAGTGATCAGAAATTGTCAAAACGTGTTTTTCAGCAGAAATAAACACGTTTTGGCAACTTTGGTCACCCCCATGTAAGTTATAGGGCAGGAACAACACAGTTTTCAAAACGTGTTTTTCAGCCCGAAATAAACGCGTTTTCTCAGCCCTTGGAATCGCAGTGTAACTGCCTGGCTCAGAAGAGCACACTGACTCAGCCCTTAACCCCAGTGTGCAGAAATTGTCAAAACGTGTTTTTCAGCAGAAATAAACACGTTTTGGCAACTTTGGTCAACCCCATGTAAGTTATAGGGCATTAACAGCACAGTTTTCAAAACGTGTTTTTCAGCCCGAAATAAACGCTTTTTTTCAGCACTTGGAATCACAGTGTAACTGCTTGGCTCAGAAGAGCACACTGAGTCAGCCCTTAACCCCAGTGATCAGAAATTGTCAAAACGTGTTTTTCAGCAGAAATAAACACGTTTTGGCAACTTTGGTCACCCCCATGTAAGTTATAGGGCAGGAACAGCACAGTTTTCAAAACGTGTTTTTCAGCCCGAAATAAACGCGTTTTCTCAGCCCTTAGAATCGTAGTGTAACTGCCTGGCTCAGAAGAGCACACTGACTCAGCCCTTAACCCCAGTGTGCAGAAATTGTCAAAACGTGTTTTTCAGCAGAAATAAACACGTTTTGGCAACTTTGGTCACCCCCATGTAAGTTATAGGGCAGGAACAGCACAGTTTTCAAAACGTGTTTTTCAGCCCGAAATAAACGCTTTTTCTCAGCCCTTGGAATCGCAGTGTAACTGCCTGGCTCCGAAGAGCACACTGAGTCAGCCCTTAACCCCAGTGATCAGAAATTGTCAAAACGTGTTTTTCAGCAGAAATAAACACGTTTTGGCAACTTTGGTCTCCCCCATGTAAGTTATATGGCTGGAACAGCACAGTTTTCAAAACGTGTTTTTCAGCCCGAAATAAACGCTTTTTCTCAGCCCTTGGAATCGCAGTGTAACTGCCTGGCTCAGAAGAGCACACTGACTCAGCCCTTAACCCCAGTGATCAGAAATTGTCAAAACTTGTTTTTCAGCAGAAATAAACACGTTTTGGCAACTTTGGTCACCCCCATGTAAGTTATAGGGCAGGAACAGCACAGTTTTCAAAACGTGTTTTTCAGCCCGAAATAAACGCGTTTTCTCAGCCCTTAGAATCGCAGTGTAACTGCTTGGCTCAGAAGAGCACACAGAGTCAGCCCTTAACCCCAGTGATCAGAAATTGTCAAAACATGTTTTTCAGCAGAAATAAACACGTTTTGGCAACTTTGGTCACCCCCATGTAAGTTATAGGGCAGGAACAGCACAGTTTTCAAAACGTGTTTTTCAGCCCGAAATAAACGCGTTTTCTCAGCCCTTAGAATCGCAGTGTAACTGCTTGGCTCAGAAGAGCACACAGAGTCAGCCCTTAACCCCAGTGATCAGAAATTGTCAAAACATGTTTTTCAGCAGAAATAAACACGTTTTGGCAACTTTGGTCACCCCCATGTAAGTTATAGGGCAGGAACAGCACAGTTTTCAAAACGTGTTTTTCAGCCCGAAATAAACGCGTTTTCTCAGCCCTTGGAATCGCAGTGTAACTGCCTGGCTCAGAAGAGCACACTGACTCAGCCCTTAACCCCAGTGTGCAGAAATTGTCAAAACGTGTTTTTCAGCAGAAATAAACACGTTTTGGCAACTTTGGTCAACCCCATGTAAGTTATAGGGCAGGAACAGCACAGTTTTCAAAACGTGTTTTTCAGCCCGAAATAAACGCTTTTTTTCAGCACTTGGAATCACAGTGTAACTGCTTGGCTCAGAAGAGCACACTGAGTCAGCCCTACACCCCAGTGATCAGAAATTGTCAAAACGTGTTTTTCAGCAGAAATAAACACGTTTTGGCAACTTTGGTCACCCCCATGTAAGTTATAGGGCAGGAACAGCACAGTTTTCAAAACGTGTTTTTCAGACCGAAATAAACGCTTTTTCTCAGCCCTTGGAATCGCAGTGTAACTGCCTGGCTCCGAAGAGCACACTGAGTCAGCCCTTAACCCCAGTTATCAGAAATTGTCAAAACGTGTTTTTCAGCAGAAATAAACACGTTTTGGCAACTTTGGTCTCCCCCATGTAAGTTATATGGCTGGAACAGCACAGTTTTCAAAACGTGTTTTTCAGCCCGAAATAAACGCTTTTTCTCAGCCCTTGGAATCGCAGTGTAACTGCCTGGCTCAGAAGAGCACACTGACTCAGCCCTTAACCCCAGTGATCAGAAATTGTCAAAACTTGTTTTTCAGCAGAAATAAACACGTTTTGGCAACTTTGGTCACCCCCATGTAAGTTATAGGGCAGGAACAGCACAGTTTTCAAAACGTGTTTTTCAGCCCGAAATAAACGCGTTTTCTCAGCCCTTAGAATCGCAGTGTAACTGCTTGGCTCAGAAGAGCACACAGAGTCAGCCCTTAACCCCAGTGATCAGAAATTGTCAAAACATGTTTTTCAGCAGAAATAAACACGTTTTGGCAACTTTGGTCACCCCCATGTAAGTTATAGGGCAGGAACAGCACAGTTTTCAAAACGTGTTTTTCAGCCCGAAATAAACGCGTTTTCTCAGCCCTTAGAATCGCAGTGTAACTGCTTGGCTCAGAAGAGCACACAGAGTCAGCCCTTAACCCCAGTGATCAGAAATTGTCAAAACATGTTTTTCAGCAGAAATAAACACGTTTTGGCAACTTTGGTCACCCCCATGTAAGTTATAGGGCAGGAACAGCACAGTTTTCAAAACGTGTTTTTCAGCCCGAAATAAACGCGTTTTCTCAGCCCTTGGAATCGCAGTGTAACTGCCTGGCTCAGAAGAGCACACTGACTCAGCCCTTAACCCCAGTGTGCAGAAATTGTCAAAACGTGTTTTTCAGCAGAAATAAACACGTTTTGGCAACTTTGGTCAACCCCATGTAAGTTATAGGGCAGGAACAGCACAGTTTTCAAAACGTGTTTTTCAGCCCGAAATAAACGCTTTTTTTCAGCACTTGGAATCACAGTGTAACTGCTTGGCTCAGAAGAGCACACTGAGTCAGCCCTACACCCCAGTGATCAGAAATTGTCAAAACGTGTTTTTCAGCAGAAATAAACACGTTTTGGCAACTTTGGTCACCCCCATGTAAGTTATAGGGCAGGAACAGCACAGTTTTCAAAACGTGTTTTTCAGCCCGAAATAAACGCTTTTTCTCAGCCCTTGGAATCGCAGTGTAACTGCCTGGCTCCGAAGAGCACACTGAGTCATCCCTTAACCCCAGTTATCAGAAATTGTCAAAACGTGTTTTTCAGCAGAAATAAACACGTTTTGGCAACTTTGGTCTCCCCCATGTAAGTTATATGGCTGGAACAGCACAGTTTTCAAAACGTGTTTTTCAGCCCGAAATAAACGCTTTTTCTCAGCCCTTGGAATCGCAGTGTAACTGCCTGGCTCAGAAGAGCACACTGACTCAGCCCTTAACCCCAGTGATCAGAAATTGTCAAAACTTGTTTTTCAGCAGAAATAAACACGTTTTGGCAACTTTGGTCACCCCCATGTAAGTTATAGGGCAGGAACAGCACAGTTTTCAAAACGTGTTTTTCAGCCCGAAATAAACGCGTTTTCTCAGCCCTTAGAATCGCAGTGTAACTGCCTGGCTCAGAAGAGCACACTGACTCAGCCCTTAACCCCAGTGTGCAGAAATTGTCAAAACGTGTTTTTCAGCAGAAATAAACACGTTTTGGCAACTTTGGTCACCCCCATGTAAGTTATAGGGCAGGAACAGCACAGTTTTCAAAACGTGTTTTTCAGCCCGAAATAAACGCTTTTTCTCAGCCCTTGGAATCGCAGTGTAACTGCCTGGCTCCGAAGAGCACACTGAGTCAGCCCTTAACCCCAGTGATCAGAAATTGTCAAAACGTGTTTTTCAGCAGAAATAAACACGTTTTGGCAACTTTGGTCTCCCCCATGTAAGTTATATGGCTGGAACAGCACAGTTTTCAAAACGTGTTTTTCAGCCCGAAATAAACGCTTTTTCTCAGCCCTTGGAATCGCAGTGTAACTGCCTGGCTCAGAAGAGCACACTGACTCAGCCCTTAACCCCAGTGATCAGAAATTGTCAAAACTTGTTTTTCAGCAGAAATAAACACGTTTTGGCAACTTTGGTCACCCCCATGTAAGTTATAGGGCAGGAACAGCACAGTTTTCAAAACGTGTTTTTCAGCCCGAAATAAACGCGTTTTCTCAGCCCTTAGAATCGCAGTGTAACTGCTTGGCTCAGAAGAGCACACTGAGTCAGCCCTACACCCCAGTGATCAGAAATTGTCAAAACGTGTTTTTCAGCAGAAATAAACACGTTTTGGCAACTTTGGTCACCCCCATGTAAGTTATAGGGCAGGAACAGCACAGTTTTCAAAACGTGTTTTTCAGCCCGAAATAAACGCGTTTTCTCAGCCCTTAGAATCGCAGTGTAACTGCTTGGCTCAGAAGAGCACACAGAGTCAGCCCTTAACCCCAGTGATCAGAAATTGTCAAAACATGTTTTTCAGCAGAAATAAACACGTTTTGGCAACTTTGGTCACCCCCATGTAAGTTATAGGGCAGGAACAGCACAGTTTTCAAAACGTGTTTTTCAGCCCGAAATAAACGCTTTTTTTCAGCACTTGGAATCACAGTGTAACTGCTTGGCTCAGAAGAGCACACTGAGTCAGCCCTTAACCCCAGTGATCAGAAATTGTCAAAACGTGTTTTTCAGCAGAAATAAACACGTTTTGGCAACTTTGGTCACCCCCATGTAAGTTATAGGGCAGGAACAACACAGTTTTCAAAACGTGTTTTTCTGCCCGAAATAAACGCGTTTTCTCAGCCCTTGGAATCGCAGTGTAACTGCCTGGCTCAGAAGAGCACACTGACTCAGCCCTTAACCCCAGTGTGCAGAAATTGTCAAAACGTGTTTTTCAGCAGAAATAAACACGTTTTGGCAACTTTGGTCAACCCCATGTAAGTTATAGGGCAGGAACAGCACAGTTTTCAAAACGTGTTTTTCAGCCCGAAATAAACGCTTTTTTTCAGCACTTGGAATCACAGTGTAACTGCTTGGCTCAGAAGAGCACACTGAGTCAGCCCTTAACCCCAGTGATCAGAAATTGTCAAAACGTGTTTTTCAGCAGAAATAAACACGTTTTGGCAACTTTGGTCACCCCCATGTAAGTTATAGGGCAGGAACAGCACAGTTTTCAAAACGTGTTTTTCAGCCCGAAATAAACGCGTTTTCTCAGCCCTTAGAATCGCAGTGTAACTGCCTGGCTCAGAAGAGCACACTGACTCAGCCCTTAACCCCAGTGTGCAGAAATTGTCAAAACGTGTTTTTCAGCAGAAATAAACACGTTTTGGCAACTTTGGTCACCCCCATGTAAGTTATAGGGCAGGAACAGCACAGTTTTCAAAACGTGTTTTTCAGCCCGAAATAAACGCTTTTTTTCAGCACTTGGAATCACAGTGTAACTGCTTGGCTCAGAAGAGCACACTGAGTCAGCCCTACACCCCAGTGATCAGAAATTGTCAAAACGTGTTTTTCAGCAGAAATAAACACGTTTTGGCAACTTTGGTCACCCCCATGTAAGTTATAGGGCAGGAACAGCACAGTTTTCAAAACGTGTTTTTCAGCCCGAAATAAACGCTTTTTTTCAGCACTTGGAATCACAGTGTAACTGCTTGGCTCAGAAGAGCACACTGAGTCAGCCCTTAACCCCAGTGATCAGAAATTGTCAAAACGTGTTTTTGAGCAGAAATAAACACGTTTTGGCAACTTTGGTCACCCCCATGTAAGTTATAGGGCAGGAACAACACAGTTTTCAAAACGTGTTTTTCAGCCCGAAATAAACGCGTTTTCTCAGCCCTTGGAATCGCAGTGTAACTGCCTGGCTCAGAAGAGCACACTGACTCAGCCCTTAACCCCAGTGTGCAGAAATTGTCAAAACGTGTTTTTCAGCAGAAATAAACACGTTTTGGCAACTTTGGTCAACCCCATGTAAGTTATAGGGCAGGAACAGCACAGTTTTCAAAACGTGTTTTTCAGCTCGAAATAAACGCTTTTTTTCAGCACTTGGAATCACAGTGTAACTGCTTGGCTCAGAAGAGCACACTCAGTCAGCCCTTAACCCCAGTGATCAGAAATTCTCAAAACGTGTTTTTCAGCAGAAATAAACACGTTTTGGCAACTTTGGTCACCCCCATGTAAGTTATAGGGCAGGAACAGCACAGTTTTCAAAACGTGTTTTTCAGCCCGAAATAAACGCTTTTTTTCAGCACTTGGAATCACAGTGTAACTGCTTGGCTCAGAAGAGCACACTGAGTCAGCCCTTAACCCCAGTGATCAGAAATTGTCAAAACGTGTTTTTCAGCAGAAATAAACACGTTTTGGCAACTTTGGTCACCCCCATGTAAGTTATAGGGCAGGAACAACACAGTTTTCAAAACGTGTTTTTCAGCCCGAAATAAACGCGTTTTCTCAGCCCTTAGAATCGCAGTGTAACTGCTTGGCTCAGAAGAGCACACAGAGTCAGCCCTTAACCCCAGTGATCAGAAATTGTCAAAACATGTTTTTCAGCAGAAATAAACACGTTTTGGCAACTTTGGTCACCCCCATGTAAGTTATAGGGCAGGAACAGCACAGTTTTCAAAACGTGTTTTTCAGCCCGAAATAAACGCTTTTTTTCAGCACTTGGAATCACAGTGTAACTGCTTGGCTCAGAAGAGCACACTGAGTCAGCCCTTAACCCCAGTGATCAGAAATTGTCAAAACGTGTTTTTCAGCAGAAATAAACACGTTTTGGCAACTTTGGTCACCCCCATGTAAGTTATAGGGCAGGAACAACACAGTTTTCAAAACGTGTTTTTCTGCCCGAAATAAACGCGTTTTCTCAGCCCTTGGAATCGCAGTGTAACTGCCTGGCTCAGAAGAGCACACTGACTCAGCCCTTAACCCCAGTGTGCAGAAATTGTCAAAACGTGTTTTTCAGCAGAAATAAACACGTTTTGGCAACTTTGGTCAACCCCATGTAAGTTATAGGGCAGGAACAGCACAGTTTTCAAAACGTGTTTTTCAGCCCGAAATAAACGCTTTTTTTCAGCACTTGGAATCACAGTGTAACTGCTTGGCTCAGAAGAGCACACTGAGTCAGCCCTTAACCCCAGTGATCAGAAATTGTCAAAACGTGTTTTTCAGCAGAAATAAACACGTTTTGGCAACTTTGGTCACCCCCATGTAAGTTATAGGGCAGGAACAGCACAGTTTTCAAAACGTGTTTTTCAGTCCGAAATAAACGCGTTTTCTCAGCCCTTAGAATCGCAGTGTAACTGCCTGGCTCAGAAGAGCACACTGACTCAGCCCTTAACCCCAGTGTGCAGAAATTGTCAAAACGTGTTTTTCAGCAGAAATAAACACGTTTTGGCAACTTTGGTCACCCCCATGTAAGTTATAGGGCAGGAACAGCACAGTTTTCAAAACGTGTTTTTCAGCCCGAAATAAACGCTTTTTTTCAGCACTTGGAATCACAGTGTAACTGCTTGGCTCAGAAGAGCACACTGAGTCAGCCCTACACCCCAGTGATCAGAAATTGTCAAAACGTGTTTTTCAGCAGAAATAAACACGTTTTGGCAACTTTGGTCACCCCCATGTAAGTTATAGGGCAGGAACAGCACAGTTTTCAAAACGTGTTTTTCAGCCCGAAATAAACGCGTTTTCTCAGCCCTTAGAATCGTAGTGTAACTGCCTGGCTCAGAAGAGCACACTGACTCAGCCCTTAACCCCAGTGTGCAGAAATTGTCAAAACGTGTTTTTCAGCAGAAATAAACACGTTTTGGCAACTTTGGTCACCCCCATGTAAGTTATAGGGCAGGAACAGCACAGTTTTCAAAACGTGTTTTTCAGCCCGAAATAAACGCTTTTTCTCATCCCTTGGAATCGCAGTGTAACTGCCTGGCTCAGAAGAGCACACTGAGTCAGCCCTTAACCCCAGTGATCAGAAATTGTCAAAACGTGTTTTTCAGCAGAAATAAACACGTTTTGGCAACTTTGGTCTCCCCCATGTAAGTTATATGGCTGGAACAGCACAGTTTTCAAAACGTGTTTTTCAGCCCGAAATAAACGCTTTTTCTCAGCCCTTGGAATCGCAGTGTAACTGCCTGGCTCAGAAGAGCACACTGACTCAGCCCTTAACCCCAGTGCTCAGAAATTGTCAAAACTTGTTTTTCAGCAGAAATAAACACGTTTTGGCAACTTTGGTCACCCCCATGTAAGTTATAGGGCAGGAACAGCACAGTTTTCAAAACGTGTTTTTCAGCCCGAAATAAACGCGTTTTCTCAGCCCTTAGAATCGCAGTGTAACTGCTTGGCTCAGAAGAGCACACAGAGTCAGCCCTTAACCCCAGTGATCAGAAATTGTCAAAACGTGTTTTTCAGCAGAAATAAACACGTTTTGGCAACTTTGGTCACCCCCATGTAAGTTATAGGGCAGGAACAGCACAGTTTTAAAAACGTGTTTTTCAGCCTGAAATAAACGCGTTTTCTCAGCCCTTGGAATCGCAGTGTAACTGCCTGGCTCAGAAGAGCACACTGACTCAGCCCTTAACCCCAGTGTGCAGAAATTGTCAAAACGTGTTTTTCAGCAGAAATAAACACGTTTTGGCAACTTTGGTCAACCCCATGTAAGTTATAGGGCAGGAACAGCACAGTTTTCAAAACGTGTTTTTCAGCCCGAAATAAACGCTTTTTTTCAGCACTTGGAATCACAGTGTAACTGCTTGGCTCAGAAGAGCACACTGAGTCAGCCCTTAACCCCAGTGATCAGAAATTGTCAAAACGTGTTTTTCAGCAGAAATAAACACGTTTTGGCAACTTTGGTCACCCCCAAGTAAGTTATAGGGCAGGAACAACACAGTTTTCAAAACGTGTTTTTCTGCCCGAAATAAACGCGTTTTCTCAGCCCTTGGAATCGCAGTGTAACTGCCTGGCTCAGAAGAGCACACTGACTCAGCCCTTAACCCCAGTGTGCAGAAATTGTCAAAACGTGTTTTTCAGCAGAAATAAACACGTTTTGGCAACTTTGGTCAACCCCATGTAAGTTATAGGGCAGGAACAGCACAGTTTTCAAAACGTGTTTTTCAGCCCGAAATAAACGCTTTTTTTCAGCACTTGGAATCACAGTGTAACTGCTTGGCTCAGAAGAGCACACTGAGTCAGCCCTTAACCCCAGTGATCAGAAATTGTCAAAACGTGTTTTTCAGCAGAAATAAACACGTTTTGGCAACTTTGGTCACCCCCATGTAAGTTATAGGGCAGGAACAGCACAGTTTTCAAAACGTGTTTTTCAGCCCGAAATAAACGCGTTTTCTCAGCCCTTAGAATCGCAGTGTAACTGCCTGGCTCAGAAGAGCACACTGACTCAGCCCTTAACCCCAGTGTGCAGAAATTGTCAAAACGTGTTTTTCAGCAGAAATAAACACGTTTTGGCAACTTTGGTCACCCCCATGTAAGTTATAGGGCAGGAACAGCACAGTTTTCAAAACGTATTTTTCAGCCCGAAATAAACGCTTTTTTTCAGCACTTGGAATCACAGTGTAACTGCTTGGCTCAGAAGAGCACACTGAGTCAGCCCTACACCCCAGTGATCAGAAATTGTCAAAACGTCTTTTTCAGCAGAAATAAACACGTTTTGGCAACTTTGGTCACCCCCATGTAAGTTATAGGGCAGGAACAGCACAGTTTTCAAAACGTGCTTTTCAGCCCGAAATAAACGCTTTTTTTCAGCACTTGGAATCACAGTGTAACTGCTTGGCTCAGAAGAGCACACTGAGTCAGCCCTTAACCCCAGTGATCAGAAATTGTCAAAACGTGTTTTTCAGCAGAAATAAACACGTTTTGGCAACTTTGGTCACCCCCATGTAAGTTATAGGGCAGGAACAACACAGTTTTCAAAACGTGTTTTTCAGCCCGAAATAAACGCGTTTTCTCAGCCCTTGGAATCGCAGTGTAACTGCCTGGCTCAGAAGAGCACACTGACTCAGCCCTTAACCCCAGTGTGCAGAAATTGTCAAAACGTGTTTTTCAGCAGAAATAAACACGTTTTGGCAACTTTGGTCAACCCCATGTAAGTTATAGGGCAGGAACAGCACAGTTTTCAAAACGTGTTTTTCAGCCCGAAATAAACGCTTTTCATCAGCACTTGGAATAACAGTGTAACTGCTTGGCTCAGAGAAGCACACTGAGTCAGCCCTTAACCCCAGTGATCAGAAATTGTCAAAACGTGTTTTTCAGCAGAAATAAACACGTTTTGGCAACTTTGGTCACCCCCATGTAAGTTATAGGGCAGGAACAGCACAGTTTTCAAAACGTGTTTTTCAGCCCGAAATAAACGCGTTTTCTCAGCCCTTGGAATCGCAGTGTAACTGCCTGGCTCAGAAGAGCACACTGACTCAGCCCTTAACCCCAGTGATCAGAAATTGTGAAAACGTGTTTTTCAGCAGAAATAAACACGTTTTGGCAACTTTGGTCTCCCCCATGTAAGTTATATGGCTGGAACAGCACAGTTTTCAAAACGTGTTTTTCAGCCCGAAATAAACGCTTTTTCTCAGCCCTTGGAATCGCAGTGTAACTGCCTGGCTCAGAAGAGCACACTGACTCAGCCCTTAACCCCAGTGATCAGAAATTGTCAAAACTTGTTTTTCAGCAGAAATAAACACGTTTTGGCAACTTTGGTCACCCCCATGTAAGTTATAGGGCAGGAACAGCACAGTTTTCAAAACGTGTTTTTCAGCCCGAAATAAACGCGTTTTCTCAGCCCTTAGAATCGCAGTGTAACTGCTTGGCTCAGAAGAGCACACAGAGTCAGCCCTTAACCCCAGTGATCAGAAATTGTCAAAACATGTTTTTCAGCAGAAATAAACACGTTTTGGCAACTTTGGTCACCCCCATGTAAGTTATAGGGCAGGAACAGCACAGTTTTCAAAACGTGTTTTTCAGCCCGAAATAAACGCGTTTTCTCAGCCCTTAGAATCGCAGTGTAACTGCTTGGCTCAGAAGAGCACACAGAGTCAGCCCTTAACCCCAGTGATCAGAAATTGTCAAAACATGTTTTTCAGCAGAAATAAACACGTTTTGGCAACTTTGGTCACCCCCATGTAAGTTATAGGGCAGGAACAGCACAGTTTTCAAAACGTGTTTTTCAGCCCGAAATAAACGCTTTTTTTCAGCACTTGGAATCACAGTGTAACTGCTTGGCTCAGAAGAGCACACTGAGTCAGCCCTTAACCCCAGTGATCAGAAATTGTCAAAACGTGTTTTTCAGCAGAAATAAACACGTTTTGGCAACTTTGGTCACCCCCATGTAAGTTATAGGGCAGGAACAACACAGTTTTCAAAACGTGTTTTTCAGCCCGAAATAAACGCGTTTTCTCAGCCCTTGGAATCGCAGTGTAACTGCCTGGCTCAGAAGAGCACACTGACTCAGCCCTTAACCCCAGTGTGCAGAAATTGTCAAAACGTGTTTTTCAGCAGAAATAAACACGTTTTGGCAACTTTGGTCAACCCCATGTAAGTTATAGGGCAGGAACAGCACAGTTTTCAAAACGTGTTTTTCAGCCCGAAATAAACGCTTTTTTTCAGCACTTGGAATCACAGTGTAACTGCTTGGCTCAGAAGAGCACACTGAGTCAGCCCTACACCCCAGTGATCAGAAATTGTCAAAACGTGTTTTTCAGCAGAAATAAACACGTTTTGGCAACTTTGGTCACCCCCATGTAAGTTATAGGGCAGGAACAGCACAGTTTTCAAAACGTGTTTTTCAGCCCGAAATAAACGCGTTTTCTCAGCCCTTAGAATCGCAGTGTAACTGCTTGGCTCAGAAGAGCACACAGAGTCAGCCCTTAACCCCAGTGATCAGAAATTGTCAAAACATGTTTTTCAGCAGAAATAAACACGTTTTGGCAACTTTGGTCACCCCCATGTAAGTTATAGGGCAGGAACAGCACAGTTTTCAAAACGTGTTTTTCAGCCCGAAATAAACGCGTTTTCTCAGCCCTTAGAATCGCAGTGTAACTGCTTGGCTCAGAAGAGCACACAGAGTCAGCCCTTAACCCCAGTGATCAGAAATTGTCAAAACATGTTTTTCAGCAGAAATAAACACGTTTTGGCAACTTTGGTCACCCCCATGTAAGTTATAGGGCAGGAACAGCACAGTTTTCAAAACGTGTTTTTCAGCCCGAAATAAACGCGTTTTCTCAGCCCTTGGAATCGCAGTGTAACTGCCTGGCTCAGAAGAGCACACTGACTCAGCCCTTAACCCCAGTGTGCAGAAATTGTCAAAACGTGTTTTTCAGCAGAAATAAACACGTTTTGGCAACTTTGGTCAACCCCATGTAAGTTATAGGGCAGGAACAGCACAGTTTTCAAAACGTGTTTTTCAGCCCGAAATAAACGCTTTTTTTCAGCACTTGGAATCACAGTGTAACTGCTTGGCTCAGAAGAGCACACTGAGTCAGCCCTACACCCCAGTGATCAGAAATTGTCAAAACGTGTTTTTCAGCAGAAATAAACACGTTTTGGCAACTTTGGTCACCCCCATGTAAGTTATAGGGCAGGAACAGCACAGTTTTCAAAACGTGTTTTTCAGACCGAAATAAACGCTTTTTCTCAGCCCTTGGAATCGCAGTGTAACTGCCTGGCTCCGAAGAGCACACTGAGTCAGCCCTTAACCCCAGTTATCAGAAATTGTCAAAACGTGTTTTTCAGCAGAAATAAACACGTTTTGGCAACTTTGGTCTCCCCCATGTAAGTTATATGGCTGGAACAGCACAGTTTTCAAAACGTGTTTTTCAGCCCGAAATAAACGCTTTTTCTCAGCCCTTGGAATCGCAGTGTAACTGCCTGGCTCAGAAGAGCACACTGACTCAGCCCTTAACCCCAGTGATCAGAAATTGTCAAAACTTGTTTTTCAGCAGAAATAAACACGTTTTGGCAACTTTGGTCACCCCCATGTAAGTTATAGGGCAGGAACAGCACAGTTTTCAAAACGTGTTTTTCAGCCCGAAATAAACGCGTTTTCTCAGCCCTTAGAATCGCAGTGTAACTGCTTGGCTCAGAAGAGCACACAGAGTCAGCCCTTAACCCCAGTGATCAGAAATTGTCAAAACATGTTTTTCAGCAGAAATAAACACGTTTTGGCAACTTTGGTCACCCCCATGTAAGTTATAGGGCAGGAACAGCACAGTTTTCAAAACGTGTTTTTCAGCCCGAAATAAACGCGTTTTCTCAGCCCTTGGAATCGCAGTGTAACTGCCTGGCTCAGAAGAGCACACTGACTCAGCCCTTAACCCCAGTGTGCAGAAATTGTCAAAACGTGTTTTTCAGCAGAAATAAACACGTTTTGGCAACTTTGGTCAACCCCATGTAAGTTATAGGGCAGGAACAGCACAGTTTTCAAAACGTGTTTTTCAGCCCGAAATAAACGCTTTTTTTCAGCACTTGGAATCACAGTGTAACTGCTTGGCTCAGAAGAGCACACTGAGTCAGCCCTACACCCCAGTGATCAGAAATTGTCAAAACGTGTTTTTCAGCAGAAATAAACACGTTTTGGCAACTTTGGTCACCCCCATGTAAGTTATAGGGCAGGAACAGCACAGTTTTCAAAACGTGTTTTTCAGCCCGAAATAAACGCTTTTTCTCAGCCCTTGGAATCGCAGTGTAACTGCCTGGCTCCGAAGAGCACACTGAGTCATCCCTTAACCCCAGTTATCAGAAATTGTCAAAACGTGTTTTTCAGCAGAAATAAACACGTTTTGGCAACTTTGGTCTCCCCCATGTAAGTTATATGGCTGGAACAGCACAGTTTTCAAAACGTGTTTTTCAGCCCGAAATAAACGCTTTTTCTCAGCCCTTGGAATCGCAGTGTAACTGCCTGGCTCAGAAGAGCACACTGACTCAGCCCTTAACCCCAGTGATCAGAAATTGTCAAAACGTGTTTTTCAGCAGAAATAAACACGTTTTGGCAACTTTGGTCACCCCCATGTAAGTTATAGGGCAGGAACAGCACAGTTTTCAAAACGTGTTTTTCAGCCCGAAATAAACGCTTTTTTTCAGCACTTGGAATCACAGTGTAACTGCTTGGCTCAGAAGAGCACACTGAGTCAGCCCTTAACCCCAGTGATCAGAAATTGTCAAAACGTGTTTTTCAGCAGAAATAAACACGTTTTGGCAACTTTGGTCACCCCCATGTAAGTTATAGGGCAGGAACAACACAGTTTTCAAAACGTGTTTTTCAGCCCGAAATAAACGCGTTTTCTCAGCCCTTGGAATCGCAGTGTAACTGCCTGGCTCAGAAGAGCACACTGACTCAGCCCTTAACCCCAGTGTGCAGAAATTGTCAAAACGTGTTTTTCAGCAGAAATAAACACGTTTTGGCAACTTTGGTCAACCCCATGTAAGTTATAGGGCATTAACAGCACAGTTTTCAAAACGTGTTTTTCAGCCCGAAATAAACGCTTTTTTTCAGCACTTGGAATCACAGTGTAACTGCTTGGCTCAGAAGAGCACACTGAGTCAGCCCTTAACCCCAGTGATCAGAAATTGTCAAAACGTGTTTTTCAGCAGAAATAAACACGTTTTGGCAACTTTGGTCACCCCCATGTAAGTTATAGGGCAGGAACAGCACAGTTTTCAAAACGTGTTTTTCAGCCCGAAATAAACGCGTTTTCTCAGCCCTTAGAATCGTAGTGTAACTGCCTGGCTCAGAAGAGCACACTGACTCAGCCCTTAACCCCAGTGTGCAGAAATTGTCAAAACGTGTTTTTCAGCAGAAATAAACACGTTTTGGCAACTTTGGTCACCCCCATGTAAGTTATAGGGCAGGAACAGCACAGTTTTCAAAACGTGTTTTTCAGCCCGAAATAAACGCTTTTTCTCAGCCCTTGGAATCGCAGTGTAACTGCCTGGCTCCGAAGAGCACACTGAGTCAGCCCTTAACCCCAGTGATCAGAAATTGTCAAAACGTGTTTTTCAGCAGAAATAAACACGTTTTGGCAACTTTGGTCTCCCCCATGTAAGTTATATGGCTGGAACAGCACAGTTTTCAAAACGTGTTTTTCAGCCCGAAATAAACGCTTTTTCTCAGCCCTTGGAATCGCAGTGTAACTGCCTGGCTCAGAAGAGCACACTGACTCAGCCCTTAACCCCAGTGATCAGAAATTGTCAAAACTTGTTTTTCAGCAGAAATAAACACGTTTTGGCAACTTTGGTCACCCCCATGTAAGTTATAGGGCAGGAACAGCACAGTTTTCAAAACGTGTTTTTCAGCCCGAAATAAACGCGTTTTCTCAGCCCTTAGAATCGCAGTGTAACTGCTTGGCTCAGAAGAGCACACAGAGTCAGCCCTTAACCCCAGTGATCAGAAATTGTCAAAACATGTTTTTCAGCAGAAATAAACACGTTTTGGCAACTTTGGTCACCCCCATGTAAGTTATAGGGCAGGAACAGCACAGTTTTCAAAACGTGTTTTTCAGCCCGAAATAAACGCGTTTTCTCAGCCCTTGGAATCGCAGTGTAACTGCCTGGCTCAGAAGAGCACACTGACTCAGCCCTTAACCCCAGTGTGCAGAAATTGTCAAAACGTGTTTTTCAGCAGAAATAAACACGTTTTGGCAACTTTGGTCAACCCCATGTAAGTTATAGGGCAGGAACAGCACAGTTTTCAAAACGTGTTTTTCAGCCCGAAATAAACGCTTTTTTTCAGCACTTGGAATCACAGTGTAACTGCTTGGCTCAGAAGAGCACACTGAGTCAGCCCTACACCCCAGTGATCAGAAATTGTCAAAACGTGTTTTTCAGCAGAAATAAACACGTTTTGGCAACTTTGGTCACCCCCATGTAAGTTATAGGGCAGGAACAGCACAGTTTTCAAAACGTGTTTTTCAGCCCGAAATAAACGCGTTTTCTCAGCCCTTAGAATCGTAGTGTAACTGCCTGGCTCAGAAGAGCACACAGAGTCAGCCCTTAACCCCAGTGATCAGAAATTGTCAAAACATGTTTTTCAGCAGAAATAAACACGTTTTGGCAACTTTGGTCACCCCCATGTAAGTTATAGGGCAGGAACAGCACAGTTTTCAAAACGTGTTTTTCAGCCCGAAATAAACGCGTTTTCTCAGCCCTTAGAATCGCAGTGTAACTGCTTGGCTCAGAAGAGCACACAGAGTCAGCCCTTAACCCCAGTGATCAGAAATTGTCAAAACATGTTTTTCAGCAGAAATAAACACGTTTTGGCAACTTTGGTCACCCCCATGTAAGTTATAGGGCAGGAACAGCACAGTTTTCAAAACGTGTTTTTCAGCCCGAAATAAACGCTTTTTTTCAGCACTTGGAATCACAGTGTAACTGCTTGGCTCAGAAGAGCACACTGAGTCAGCCCTACACCCCAGTGATCAGAAATTGTCAAAACGTGTTTTTCAGCAGAAATAAACACGTTTTGGCAACTTTGGTCACCCCCATGTAAGTTATAGGGCAGGAACAGCACAGTTTTCAAAACGTGTTTTTCAGCCCGAAATAAACGCTTTTTTTCAGCACTTGGAATCACAGTGTAACTGCTTGGCTCAGAGGAGCACACTGAGTCAGCCCTTAACCCCAGTGATCAGAAATTGTCAAAACGTGTTTTTCAGCAGAAATAAACACGTTTTGGCAACTTTGGTCACCCCCATGTAAGTTATAGGGCAGGAACAACACAGTTTTCAAAACGTGTTTTTCAGCCCGAAATAAACGCGTTTTCTCAGCCCTTGGAATCGCAGTGTAACTGCCTGGCTCAGAAGAGCACACTGACTCAGCCCTTAACCCCAGTGTGCAGAAATTGTCAAAACGTGTTTTTCAGCAGAAATAAACACGTTTTGGCAACTTTGGTCAACCCCATGTAAGTTATAGGGCAGGAACAGCACAGTTTTCAAAACGTGTTTTTCAGCTCGAAATAAACGCTTTTTTTCAGCACTTGGAATCACAGTGTAACTGCTTGGCTCAGAAGAGCACACTGAGTCAGCCCTTAACCCCAGTGATCAGAAATTGTCAAAACGTGTTTTTCAGCAGAAATAAACACGTTTTGGCAACTTTGGTCACCCCCATGTAAGTTATAGGGCAGGAACAGCACAGTTTTCAAAACGTGTTTTTCAGCCCGAAATAAACGCTTTTTTTCAGCACTTGGAATCACAGTGTAACTGCTTGGCTCAGAAGAGCACACTGAGTCAGCCCTTAACCCCAGTGATCAGAAATTGTCAAAACGTGTTTTTCAGCAGAAATAAACACGTTTTGGCAACTTTGGTCACCCCCATGTAAGTTATAGGGCAGGAACAACACAGTTTTCAAAACGTGTTTTTCAGCCCGAAATAAACGCGTTTTCTCAGCCCTTGGAATCGCAGTGTAACTGCCTGGCTCAGAAGAGCACACTGACTCAGCCCTTAACCCCAGTGTGCAGAAATTGTCAAAACGTGTTTTTCAGCAGAAATAAACACGTTTTGGCAACTTTGGTCAACCCCATGTAAGTTATAGGGCATTAACAGCACAGTTTTCAAAACGTGTTTTTCAGCCCGAAATAAACGCTTTTTTTCAGCACTTGGAATCACAGTGTAACTGCTTGGCTCAGAAGAGCACACTGAGTCAGCCCTTAACCCCAGTGATCAGAAATTGTCAAAACGTGTTTTTCAGCAGAAATAAACACGTTTTGGCAACTTTGGTCACCCCCATGTAAGTTATAGGGCAGGAACAGCACAGTTTTCAAAACGTGTTTTTCAGCCCGAAATAAACGCGTTTTCTCAGCCCTTAGAATCGTAGTGTAACTGCCTGGCTCAGAAGAGCACACTGACTCAGCCCTTAACCCCAGTGTGCAGAAATTGTCAAAACGTGTTTTTCAGCAGAAATAAACACGTTTTGGCAACTTTGGTCTCCCCCATGTAAGTTATATGGCTGGAACAGCACAGTTTTCAAAACGTGTTTTTCAGCCCGAAATAAACGCTTTTTCTCAGCCCTTGGAATCGCAGTGTAACTGCCTGGCTCAGAAGAGCACACTGACTCAGCCCTTAACCCCAGTGATCAGAAATTGTCAAAACTTGTTTTTCAGCAGAAATAAACACGTTTTGGCAACTTTGGTCACCCCCATGTAAGTTATAGGGCAGGAACAGCACAGTTTTCAAAACGTGTTTTTCAGCCCGAAATAAACGCGTTTTCTCAGCCCTTAGAATCGCAGTGTAACTGCTTGGCTCAGAAGAGCACACAGAGTCAGCCCTTAACCCCAGTGATCAGAAATTGTCAAAACATGTTTTTCAGCAGAAATAAACACGTTTTGGCAACTTTGGTCACCCCCATGTAAGTTATAGGGCAGGAACAGCACAGTTTTCAAAACGTGTTTTTCAGCCCGAAATAAACGCGTTTTCTCAGCCCTTGGAATCGCAGTGTAACTGCCTGGCTCAGAAGAGCACACTGACTCAGCCCTTAACCCCAGTGTGCAGAAATTGTCAAAACGTGTTTTTCAGCAGAAATAAACACGTTTTGGCAACTTTGGTCAACCCCATGTAAGTTATAGGGCAGGAACAGCACAGTTTTCAAAACGTGTTTTTCAGCCCGAAATAAACGCTTTTTTTCAGCACTTGGAATCACAGTGTAACTGCTTGGCTCAGAAGAGCACACTGAGTCAGCCCTACACCCCAGTGATCAGAAATTGTCAAAACGTGTTTTTCAGCAGAAATAAACACGTTTTGGCAACTTTGGTCACCCCCATGTAAGTTATAGGGCAGGAACAGCACAGTTTTCAAAACGTGTTTTTCAGCCCGAAATAAACGCTTTTTCTCAGCCCTTGGAATCGCAGTGTAACTGCCTGGCTCCGAAGAGCACACTGAGTCAGCCCTTAACCCCAGTTATCAGAAATTGTCAAAACGTGTTTTTCAGCAGAAATAAACACGTTTTGGCAACTTTGGTCTCCCCCATGTAAGTTATATGGCTGGAACAGCACAGTTTTCAAAACGTGTTTTTCAGCCCGAAATAAACGCTTTTTCTCAGCCCTTGGAATCGCAGTGTAACTGCCTGGCTCAGAAGAGCACACTGACTCAGCCCTTAACCCCAGTGATCAGAAATTGTCAAAACTTGTTTTTCAGCAGAAATAAACACGTTTTGGCAACTTTGGTCACCCCCATGTAAGTTATAGGGCAGGAACAGCACAGTTTTCAAAACGTGTTTTTCAGCCCGAAATAAACGCGTTTTCTCAGCCCTTAGAATCGCAGTGTAACTGCCTGGCTCAGAAGAGCACACTGACTCAGCCCTTAACCCCAGTGTGCAGAAATTGTCAAAACGTGTTTTTCAGCAGAAATAAACACGTTTTGGCAACTTTGGTCACCCCCATGTAAGTTATAGGGCAGGAACAGCACAGTTTTCAAAACGTGTTTTTCAGCCCGAAATAAACGCTTTTTCTCAGCCCTTGGAATCGCAGTGTAACTGCCTGGCTCCGAAGAGCACACTGAGTCAGCCCTTAACCCCAGTGATCAGAAATTGTCAAAACGTGTTTTTCAGCAGAAATAAACACGTTTTGGCAACTTTGGTCTCCCCCATGTAAGTTATATGGCTGGAACAGCACAGTTTTCAAAACGTGTTTTTCAGCCCGAAATAAACGCTTTTTCTCAGCCCTTGGAATCGCAGTGTAACTGCCTGGCTCAGAAGAGCACACTGACTCAGCCCTTAACCCCAGTGATCAGAAATTGTCAAAACTTGTTTTTCAGCAGAAATAAACACGTTTTGGCAACTTTGGTCACCCCCATGTAAGTTATAGGGCAGGAACAGCACATTTTTCAAAACGTGTTTTTCAGCCCGAAATAAACGCGTTTTCTCAGCCCTTAGAATCGCAGTGTAACTGCCTGGCTCAGAAGAGCACACTGACTCAGCCCTTAACCCCAGTGTGCAGAAATTGTCAAAACGTGTTTTTCAGCAGAAATAAACACGTTTTGGCAACTTTGGTCACCCCCATGTAAGTTATAGGGCAGGAACAGCACAGTTTTCAAAACGTGTTTTTCAGCCCGAAATAAACGCTTTTTCTCAGCCCTTGGAATCGCAGTGTAACTGCCTGGCTCCGAAGAGCACACTGAGTCAGCCCTTAACCCCAGTGATCAGAAATTGTCAAAACGTGTTTTTCAGCAGAAATAAACACGTTTTGGCAACTTTGGTCTCCCCCATGTAAGTTATATGGCTGGAACAGCACAGTTTTCAAAACGTGTTTTTCAGCCCGAAATAAACGCTTTTTCTCAGCCCTTGGAATCGCAGTGTAACTGCCTGGCTCAGAAGAGCACACTGACTCAGCCCTTAACCCCAGTGATCAGAAATTGTCAAAACTTGTTTTTCAGCAGAAATAAACACGTTTTGGCAACTTTGGTCACCCCCATGTAAGTTATAGGGCAGGAACAGCACAGTTTTCAAAACGTGTTTTTCAGCCCGAAATAAACGCGTTTTCTCAGCCTTAGAATCGCAGTGTAACTGCTTGGCTCAGAAGAGCACACAGAGTCAGCCCTTAACCCCAGTGATCAGAAATTGTCAAAACATGTTTTTCAGCAGAAATAAACACGTTTTGGCAACTTTGGTCACCCCCATGTAAGTTATAGGGCAGGAACAGCACAGTTTTCAAAACGTGTTTTTCAGCCCGAAATAAACGCGTTTTCTCAGCCCTTAGAATCGCAGTGTAACTGCTTGGCTCAGAAGAGCACACAGAGTCAGCCCTTAACCCCAGTGATCAGAAATTGTCAAAACATGTTTTTCAGCAGAAATAAACACGTTTTGGCAACTTTGGTCACCCCCATGTAAGTTATAGGGCAGGAACAGCACAGTTTTCAAAACGTGTTTTTCAGCCCGAAATAAACGCTTTTTTTCAGCACTTGGAATCACAGTGTAACTGCTTGGCTCAGAAGAGCACACAGAGTCAGCCCTACACCCCAGTGATCAGAAATTGTCAAAACGTGTTTTTCAGCAGAAATAAACACGTTTTGGCAACTTTGGTCAACCCCATGTAAGTTATAGGGCAGGAACTGCACAGTTTTCAAAACGTGTTTTTCAGCCCGAAATAAACGCTTTTTTTCAGCACTTGGAATCACAGTGTAACTGCTTGGCTCAGAAGAGCACACTGAGTCAGCCCTTAACCCCAGTGATCAGAAATTGTCAAAACGTGTTTTTCAGCAGAAATAAACACGTTTTGGCAACTTTGGTCACCCCCATGTAAGTTATAGGGCAGGAACAGCACAGTTTTCAAAACGTGTTTTTCAGCCCGAAATAAACGCGTTTTCTCAGCCCTTAGAATCGCAGTGTAACTGCCTGGCTCAGAAGAGCACACTGACTCAGCCCTTAACCCCAGTGTGCAGAAATTGTCAAAACGTGTTTTTCAGCAGAAATAAACACGTTTTGGCAACTTTGGTCAACCCCATGTAAGTTATAGGGCAGGAACAGCACAGTTTTCAAAACGTGTTTTTCAGCCCGAAATAAACGCTTTTTTTCAGCACTTGGAATCACAGTGTAACTGCTTGGCTCAGAAGAGCACACTGAGTCAGCCCTACACCCCAGTGATCAGAAATTGTCAAAACGTGTTTTTCAGCAGAAATAAACACGTTTTGGCAACTTTGGTCACCCCCATGTAAGTTATAGGGCAGGAACAGCACAGTTTTCAAAACGTGTTTTTCAGCCCGAAATAAACGCTTTTTTTCAGCACTTGGAATCACAGTGTAACTGCTTGGCTCAGAAGAGCACACTGAGTCAGCCCTTAACCCCAGTGATCAGAAATTGTCAAAACGTGTTTTTCAGCAGAAATAAACACGTTTTGGCAACTTTGGTCACCCCCATGTAAGTTATAGGGCAGGAACAACACAGTTTTCAAAACGTGTTTTTCAGCCCGAAATAAACGCGTTTTCTCAGCCCTTGGAATCGCAGTGTAACTGCCTGGCTCAGAAGAGCACACTGACTCAGCCCTTAACCCCAGTGTGCAGAAATTGTCAAAACGTGTTTTTCAGCAGAAATAAACACGTTTTGGCAACTTTGGTCAACCCCATGTAAGTTATAGGGCAGGAACAGCACAGTTTTCAAAACGTGTTTTTCAGCTCGAAATAAACGCTTTTTTTCAGCACTTGGAATCACAGTGTAACTGCTTGGCTCAGAAGAGCACACTGAGTCAGCCCTTAACCCCAGTGATCAGAAATTGTCAAAACGTGTTTTTCAGCAGAAATAAACACGTTTTGGCAACTTTGGTCACCCCCATGTAAGTTATAGGGCAGGAACAGCACAGTTTTCAAAACGTGTTTTTCAGCCCGAAATAAACGCTTTTTTTCAGCACTTGGAATCACAGTGTAACTGCTTGGCTCAGAAGAGCACACTGAGTCAGCCCTTAACCCCAGTGATCAGAAATTGTCAAAACGTGTTTTTCAGCAGAAATAAACACGTTTTGGCAACTTTGGTCACCCCCATGTAAGTTATAGGGCAGGAACAACACAGTTATCAAAACGTGTTTTTCAGCCCGAAATAAACGCGTTTTCTCAGCCCTTGGAATCGCAGTGTAACTGCCTGGCTCAGAAGAGCACACTGACTCAGCCCTTAACCCCAGTGTGCAGAAATTGTCAAAACGTGTTTTTCAGCAGAAATAAACACGTTTTGGCAACTTTGGTCAACCCCATGTAAGTTATAGGGCATTAACAGCACAGTTTTCAAAACGTGTTTTTCAGCCCGAAATAAACGCTTTTTTTCAGCACTTGGAATCACAGTGTAACTGCTTGGCTCAGAAGAGCACACTGAGTCAGCCCTTAACCCCAGTGATCAGAAATTGTCAAAACGTGTTTTTCAGCAGAAATAAACACGTTTTGGCAACTTTGGTCACCCCCATGTAAGTTATAGGGCAGGAACAGCACAGTTTTCAAAACGTGTTTTTCAGCCCGAAATAAACGCGTTTTCTCAGCCCTTAGAATCGTAGTGTAACTGCCTGGCTCAGAAGAGCACACTGACTCAGCCCTTAACCCCAGTGTGCAGAAATTGTCAAAACGTGTTTTTCAGCAGAAATAAACACGTTTTGGCAACTTTGGTCACCCCCATGTAAGTTATAGGGCAGGAACAGCACAGTTTTCAAAACGTGTTTTTCAGCCCGAAATAAACGCTTTTTCTCAGCCCTTGGAATCGCAGTGTAACTGCCTGGCTCCGAAGAGCACACTGAGTCAGCCCTTAACCCCAGTGATCAGAAATTGTCAAAACGTGTTTTTCAGCAGAAATAAACACGTTTTGGCAACTTTGGTCTCCCCCATGTAAGTTATATGGCTGGAACAGCACAGTTTTCAAAACGTGTTTTTCAGCCCGAAATAAACGCTTTTTCTCAGCCCTTGGAATCGCAGTGTAACTGCCTGGCTCAGAAGAGCACACTGACTCAGCCCTTAACCCCAGTGATCAGAAATTGTCAAAACTTGTTTTTCAGCAGAAATAAACACGTTTTGGCAACTTTGGTCACCCCCATGTAAGTTATAGGGCAGGAACAGCACAGTTTTCAAAACGTGTTTTTCAGCCCGAAATAAACGCGTTTTCTCAGCCCTTAGAATCGCAGTGTAACTGCTTGGCTCAGAAGAGCACACAGAGTCAGCCCTTAACCCCAGTGATCAGAAATTGTCAAAACATGTTTTTCAGCAGAAATAAACACGTTTTGGCAACTTTGGTCACCCCCATGTAAGTTATAGGGCAGGAACAGCACAGTTTTCAAAACGTGTTTTTCAGCCCGAAATAAACGCGTTTTCTCAGCCCTTAGAATCGCAGTGTAACTGCTTGGCTCAGAAGAGCACACAGAGTCAGCCCTTAACCCCAGTGATCAGAAATTGTCAAAACATGTTTTTCAGCAGAAATAAACACGTTTTGGCAACTTTGGTCACCCCCATGTAAGTTATAGGGCAGGAACAGCACAGTTTTCAAAACGTGTTTTTCAGCCCGAAATAAACGCGTTTTCTCAGCCCTTGGAATCGCAGTGTAACTGCCTGGCTCAGAAGAGCACACTGACTCAGCCCTTAACCCCAGTGTGCAGAAATTGTCAAAACGTGTTTTTCAGCAGAAATAAACACGTTTTGGCAACTTTGGTCAACCCCATGTAAGTTATAGGGCAGGAACAGCACAGTTTTCAAAACGTGTTTTTCAGCCCGAAATAAACGCTTTTTTTCAGCACTTGGAATCACAGTGTAACTGCTTGGCTCAGAAGAGCACACTGAGTCAGCCCTACACCCCAGTGATCAGAAATTGTCAAAACGTGTTTTTCAGCAGAAATAAACACGTTTTGGCAACTTTGGTCACCCCCATGTAAGTTATAGGGCAGGAACAGCACAGTTTTCAAAACGTGTTTTTCAGCCCGAAATAAACGCGTTTTCTCAGCCCTTAGAATCGTAGTGTAACTGCCTGGCTCAGAAGAGCACACAGAGTCAGCCCTTAACCCCAGTGATCAGAAATTGTCAAAACATGTTTTTCAGCAGAAATAAACACGTTTTGGCAACTTTGGTCACCCCCATGTAAGTTATAGGGCAGGAACAGCACAGTTTTCAAAACGTGTTTTTCAGCCCGAAATAAACGCGTTTTCTCAGCCCTTAGAATCGCAGTGTAACTGCTTGGCTCAGAAGAGCACACAGAGTCAGCCCTTAACCCCAGTGATCAGAAATTGTCAAAACATGTTTTTCAGCAGAAATAAACACGTTTTGGCAACTTTGGTCACCCCCATGTAAGTTATAGGGCAGGAACAGCACAGTTTTCAAAACGTGTTTTTCAGCCCGAAATAAACGCTTTTTTTCAGCACTTGGAATCACAGTGTAACTGCTTGGCTCAGAAGAGCACACTGAGTCAGCCCTTAACCCCAGTGATCAGAAATTGTCAAAACGTGTTTTTCAGCAGAAATAAACACGTTTTGGCAACTTTGGTCACCCCCATGTAAGTTATAGGGCAGGAACAACACAGTTTTCAAAACGTGTTTTTCAGCCCGAAATAAACGCGTTTTCTCAGCCCTTGGAATCGCAGTGTAACTGCCTGGCTCAGAAGAGCACACTGACTCAGCCCTTAACCCCAGTGTGCAGAAATTGTCAAAACGTGTTTTTCAGCAGAAATAAACACGTTTTGGCAACTTTGGTCAACCCCATGTAAGTTATAGGGCAGGAACAGCACAGTTTTCAAAACGTGTTTTTCAGCCCGAAATAAACGCTTTTTTTCAGCACTTGGAATCACAGTGTAACTGCTTGGCTCAGAAGAGCACACTGAGTCAGCCCTACACCCCAGTGATCAGAAATTGTCAAAACGTGTTTTTCAGCAGAAATAAACACGTTTTGGCAACTTTGGTCACCCCCATGTAAGTTATAGGGCAGGAACAGCACAGTTTTCAAAACGTGTTTTTCAGCCCGAAATAAACGCGTTTTCTCAGCCCTTAGAATCGCAGTGTAACTGCTTGGCTCAGAAGAGCACACAGAGTCAGCCCTTAACCCCAGTGATCAGAAATTGTCAAAACATGTTTTTCAGCAGAAATAAACACGTTTTGGCAACTTTGGTCACCCCCATGTAAGTTATAGGGCAGGAACAGCACAGTTTTCAAAACGTGTTTTTCAGCCCGAAATAAACGCTTTTTCTCAGCCCTTGGAATCGCAGTGTAACTGCCTGGCTCAGAAGAGCACACTGACTCAGCCCTTAACCCCAGTGATCAGAAATTGTCAAAACTTGTTTTTCAGCAGAAATAAACACGTTTTGGCAACTTTGGTCACCCCCATGTAAGTTATAGGGCAGGAACAGCACAGTTTTCAAAACGTGTTTTTCAGCCCGAAATAAACGCGTTTTCTCAGCCCTTAGAATCGCAGTGTAACTGCTTGGCTCAGAAGAGCACACAGAGTCAGCCCTTAACCCCAGTGATCAGAAATTGTCAAAACATGTTTTTCAGCAGAAATAAACACGTTTTGGCAACTTTGGTCACCCCCATGTAAGTTATAGGGCAGGAACAGCACAGTTTTCAAAACGTGTTTTTCAGCCCGAAATAAACGCGTTTTCTCAGCCCTTAGAATCGCAGTGTAACTGCTTGGCTCAGAAGAGCACACAGAGTCAGCCCTTAACCCCAGTGATCAGAAATTGTCAAAACATGTTTTTCAGCAGAAATAAACACGTTTTGGCAACTTTGGTCACCCCCATGTAAGTTATAGGGCAGGAACAGCACAGTTTTCAAAACGTGTTTTTCAGCCCGAAATAAACGCGTTTTCTCAGCCCTTGGAATCGCAGTGTAACTGCCTGGCTCAGAAGAGCACACTGACTCAGCCCTTAACCCCAGTGTGCAGAAATTGTCAAAACGTGTTTTTCAGCAGAAATAAACACGTTTTGGCAACTTTGGTCAACCCCATGTAAGTTATAGGGCAGGAACAGCACAGTTTTCAAAACGTGTTTTTCAGCCCGAAATAAACGCTTTTTTTCAGCACTTGGAATCACAGTGTAACTGCTTGGCTCAGAAGAGCACACTGAGTCAGCCCTTAACCCCAGTGATCAGAAATTGTCAAAACGTGTTTTTCAGCAGAAATAAACACGTTTTGGCAACTTTGGTCACCCCCATGTAAGTTATAGGGCAGGAACAACACAGTTTTCAAAACGTGTTTTTCAGCCCGAAATAAACGCGTTTTCTCAGCCCTTGGAATCGCAGTGTAACTGCCTGGCTCAGAAGAGCACACTGACTCAGCCCTTAACCCCAGTGTGCAGAAATTGTCAAAACGTGTTTTTCAGCAGAAATAAACACGTTTTGGCAACTTTGGTCAACCCCATGTAAGTTATAGGGCAGGAACAGCACAGTTTTCAAAACGTGTTTTTCAGCCCGAAATAAACGCTTTTTTTCAGCACTTGGAATCACAGTGTAACTGCTTGGCTCAGAAGAGCACACTGAGTCAGCCCTACACCCCAGTGATCAGAAATTGTCAAAACGTGTTTTTCAGCAGAAATAAACACGTTTTGGCAACTTTGGTCACCCCCATGTAAGTTATAGGGCAGGAACAGCACAGTTTTCAAAACGTGTTTTTCAGCCCGAAATAAACGCGTTTTCTCAGCCCTTAGAATCGCAGTGTAACTGCTTGGCTCAGAAGAGCACACAGAGTCAGCCCTTAACCCCAGTGATCAGAAATTGTCAAAACATGTTTTTCAGCAGAAATAAACACGTTTTGGCAACTTTGGTCACCCCCATGTAAGTTATAGGGCAGGAACAGCACAGTTTTCAAAACGTGTTTTTCAGCCCGAAATAAACGCTTTTTTTCAGCACTTGGAATCACAGTGTAACTGCTTGGCTCAGAAGAGCACACTGAGTCAGCCCTTAACCCCAGTGTGCAGAAATTGTCAAAACGTGTTTTTCAGCAGAAATAAACACGTTTTGGCAACTTTGGTCAACCCCATGTAAGTTATAGGGCAGGAACAGCACAGTTTTCAAAACGTGTTTTTCAGCCCGAAATAAACGCTTTTTTTCAGCACTTGGAATCACAGTGTAACTGCTTGGCTCAGAAGAGCACACTGAGTCAGCCCTTAACCCCAGTGATCAGAAATTGTCAAAACGTGTTTTTCAGCAGAAATAAACACGTTTTGGCAACTTTGGTCACCCCCATGTAAGTTATAGGGCAGGAACAGCACAGTTTTCAAAACGTGTTTTTCAGCCCGAAATAAACGCGTTTTCTCAGCCCTTAGAATCGCAGTGTAACTGCCTGGCTCAGAAGAGCACACTGACTCAGCCCTTAACCCCAGTGTGCAGAAATTGTCAAAACGTGTTTTTCAGCAGAAATAAACACGTTTTGGCAACTTTGGTCACCCCCATGTAAGTTATAGGGCAGGAACAGCACAGTTTTCAAAACGTGTTTTTCAGCCCGAAATAAACGCTTTTTTTCAGCACTTGGAATCACAGTGTAACTGCTTGGCTCAGAAGAGCACACTGAGTCAGCCCTACACCCCAGTGATCAGAAATTGTCAAAACGTGTTTTTCAGCAGAAATAAACACGTTTTGGCAACTTTGGTCACCCCCATGTAAGTTATAGGGCAGGAACAGCACAGTTTTCAAAACGTGTTTTTCAGCCCGAAATAAACGCTTTTTTTCAGCACTTGGAATCACAGTGTAACTGCTTGGCTCAGAAGAGCACACTGAGTCAGCCCTTAACCCCAGTGATCAGAAATTGTCAAAACGTGTTTTTCAGCAGAAATAAACACGTTTTGGCAACTTTGGTCACCCCCATGTAAGTTATAGGGCAGGAACAACACAGTTTTCAAAACGTGTTTTTCAGCCCGAAATAAACGCGTTTTCTCAGCCCTTGGAATCGCAGTGTAACTGCCTGGCTCAGAAGAGCACACTGACTCAGCCCTTAACCCCAGTGTGCAGAAATTGTCAAAACGTGTTTTTCAGCAGAAATAAACACGTTTTGGCAACTTTGGTCAACCCCATGTAAGTTATAGGGCAGGAACAGCACAGTTTTCAAAACGTGTTTTTCAGCTCGAAATAAACGCTTTTTTTCAGCACTTGGAATCACAGTGTAACTGCTTGGCTCAGAAGAGCACATTGAGTCAGCCCTTAACCCCAGTGATCAGAAATTGTCAAAACGTGTTTTTCAGCAGAAATAAACACGTTTTGGCAACTTTGGTCACCCCCATGTAAGTTATAGGGCAGGAACAGCACAGTTTTCAAAACGTGTTTTTCAGCCCGAAATAAACGCTTTTTTTCAGCACTTGGAATCACAGTGTAACTGCTTGGCTCAGAAGAGCACACTGAGTCAGCCCTTAACCCCAGTGATCAGAAATTGTCAAAACGTGTTTTTCAGCAGAAATAAACACGTTTTGGCAACTTTGGTCACCCCCATGTAAGTTATAGGGCAGGAACAACACAGTTTTCAAAACGTGTTTTTCAGCCCGAAATAAACGCGTTTTCTCAGCCCTTGGAATCGCAGTGTAACTGCTTGGCTCAGAAGAGCACACAGAGTCAGCCCTTAACCCCAGTGATCAGAAATTGTCAAAACATGTTTTTCAGCAGAAATAAACACGTTTTGGCAACTTTGGTCACCCCCATGTAAGTTATAGGGCAGGAACAGCACAGTTTTCAAAACGTGTTTTTCAGCCCGAAATAAACGCGTTTTCTCAGCCCTTGGAATCGCAGTGTAACTGCCTGGCTCAGAAGAGCACACTGACTCAGCCCTTAACCCCAGTGTGCAGAAATTGTCAAAACGTGTTTTTCAGCAGAAATAAACACGTTTTGGCAACTTTGGTCAACCCCATGTAAGTTATAGGGCAGGAACAGCACAGTTTTCAAAACGTGTTTTTCAGCCCGAAATAAACGCTTTTTTTCAGCACTTGGAATCACAGTGTAACTGCTTGGCTCAGAAGAGCACACTGAGTCAGCCCTACACCCCAGTGATCAGAAATTGTCAAAACGTGTTTTTCAGCAGAAATAAACACGTTTTGGCAACTTTGGTCACCCCCATGTAAGTTATAGGGCAGGAACAGCACAGTTTTCAAAACGTGTTTTTCAGCCCGAAATAAACGCTTTTTCTCAGCCCTTGGAATCGCAGTGTAACTGCCTGGCTCCGAAGAGCACACTGAGTCAGCCCTTAACCCCAGTTATCAGAAATTGTCAAAACGTGTTTTTCAGCAGAAATAAACACGTTTTGGCAACTTTGGTCTCCCCCATGTAAGTTATATGGCTGGAACAGCACAGTTTTCAAAACGTGTTTTTCAGCCCGAAATAAACGCTTTTTCTCAGCCCTTGGAATCGCAGTGTAACTGCCTGGCTCAGAAGAGCACACTGACTCAGCCCTTAACCCCAGTGATCAGAAATTGTCAAAACTTGTTTTTCAGCAGAAATAAACACGTTTTGGCAACTTTGGTCACCCCCATGTAAGTTATAGGGCAGGAACAGCACAGTTTTCAAAACGTGTTTTTCAGCCCGAAATAAACGCGTTTTCTCAGCCCTTAGAATCGCAGTGTAACTGCCTGGCTCAGAAGAGCACACTGACTCAGCCCTTAACCCCAGTGTGCAGAAATTGTCAAAACGTGTTTTTCAGCAGAAATAAACACGTTTTGGCAACTTTGGTCACCCCCATGTAAGTTATAGGGCAGGAACAGCACAGTTTTCAAAACGTGTTTTTCAGCCCGAAATAAACGCTTTTTCTCAGCCCTTGGAATCGCAGTGTAACTGCCTGGCTCCGAAGAGCACACTGAGTCAGCCCTTAACCCCAGTGATCAGAAATTGTCAAAACGTGTTTTTCAGCAGAAATAAACACGTTTTGGCAACTTTGGTCTCCCCCATGTAAGTTATATGGCTGGAACAGCACAGTTTTCAAAACGTGTTTTTCAGCCCGAAATAAACGCTTTTTCTCAGCCCTTGGAATCGCAGTGTAACTGCCTGGCTCAGAAGAGCACACTGACTCAGCCCTTAACCCCAGTGATCAGAAATTGTCAAAACGTGTTTTTCAGCAGAAATAAACACGTTTTGGCAACTTTGGTCACCCCCATGTAAGTTATAGGGCAGGAACAGCACAGTTTTCAAAACGTGTTTTTCAGCCCGAAATAAACGCGTTTTCTCAGCCCTTAGAATCGTAGTGTAACTGCCTGGCTCAGAAGAGCACACAGAGTCAGCCCTTAACCCCAGTGATCAGAAATTGTCAAAACATGTTTTTCAGCAGAAATAAACACGTTTTGGCAACTTTGGTCACCCCCATGTAAGTTATAGGGCAGGAACAGCACAGTTTTCAAAACGTGTTTTTCAGCCCGAAATAAACGCGTTTTCTCAGCCCTTAGAATCGCAGTGTAACTGCTTGGCTCAGAAGAGCACACAGAGTCAGCCCTTAACCCCAGTGATCAGAAATTTTCAAAACATGTTTTTCAGCAGAAATAAACACGTTTTGGCAACTTTGGTCACCCCCATGTAAGTTATAGGGCAGGAACAGCACAGTTTTCAAAACGTGTTTTTCAGCCCGAAATAAACGCTTTTTTTCAGCACTTGGAATCACAGTGTAACTGCTTGGCTCAGAAGAGCACACTGAGTCAGCCCTTAACCCCAATGATCAGAAATTGTCAAAACGTGTTTTTCAGCAGAAATAAACACGTTTTGGCAACTTTGGTCACCCCCATGTAAGTTATAGGGCAGGAACAACACAGTTTTCAAAACGTGTTTTTCTGCCCGAAATAAACGCGTTTTCTCAGCCCTTGGAATCGCAGTGTAACTGCCTGGCTCAGAAGAGCACACTGACTCAGCCCTTAACCCCAGTGTGCAGAAATTGTCAAAACGTGTTTTTCAGCAGAAATAAACACGTTTTGGCAACTTTGGTCAACCCCATGTAAGTTATAGGGCAGGAACAGCACAGTTTTCAAAACGTGTTTTTCAGCCCGAAATAAACGCTTTTTTTCAGCACTTGGAATCACAGTGTAACTGCTTGGCTCAGAAGAGCACACTGAGTCAGCCCTTAACCCCAGTGATCAGAAATTGTCAAAACGTGTTTTTCAGCAGAAATAAACACGTTTTGGCAACTTTGGTCACCCCCATGTAAGTTATAGGGCAGGAACAGCACAGTTTTCAAAACGTGTTTTTCAGTCCGAAATAAACGCGTTTTCTCAGCCCTTAGAATCGCAGTGTAACTGCCTGGCTCAGAAGAGCACACTGACTCAGCCCTTAACCCGAGTGTGCAGAAATTGTCAAAACGTGTTTTTCAGCAGAAATAAACACGTTTTGGCAACTTTGGTCACCCCCATGTAAGTTATAGGGCAGGAACAGCCAAGTTTTCAAAACGTGTTTTTCAGCCCGAAATAAACGCTTTTTTTCAGCACTTGGAATCACAGTGTAACTGCTTGGCTCAGAAGAGCACACTGAGTCAGCCCTACACCCCAGTGATCAGAAATTGTCAAAACGTGTTTTTCAGCAGAAATAAACACGTTTTGGCAACTTTGGTCACCCCCATGTAAGTTATAGGGCAGGAACAGCACAGTTTTCAAAACGTGTTTTTCAGCCCGAAATAAACGCGTTTTCTCAGCCCTTAGAATCGTAGTGTAACTGCCTGGCTCAGAAGAGCACACTGACTCAGCCCTTAACCCCAGTGTGCAGAAATTGTCAAAACGTGTTTTTCAGCAGAAATAAACACGTTTTGGCAACTTTGGTCACCCCCATGTAAGTTATAGGGCAGGAACAGCACAGTTTTCAAAACGTGTTTTTCAGCCCGAAATAAACGCTTTTTCTCATCCCTTGGAATCGCAGTGTAACTGCCTGGCTCAGAAGAGCACACTGAGTCAGCCCTTAACCCCAGTGATCAGAAATTGTCAAAACGTGTTTTTCAGCAGAAATAAACACGTTTTGGCAACTTTGGTCTCCCCCATGTAAGTTATATGGCTGGAACAGCACAGTTTTCAAAACGTGTTTTTCAGCCCGAAATAAACGCTTTTTCTCAGCCCTTGGAATCGCAGTGTAACTGCCTGGCTCAGAAGAGCACACTGACTCAGCCCTTAACCCCAGTGCTCAGAAATTGTCAAAACTTGTTTTTCAGCAGAAATAAACACGTTTTGGCAACTTTGGTCACCCCCATGTAAGTTATAGGGCAGGAACAGCACAGTTTTCAAAACGTGTTTTTCAGCCCGAAATAAACGCGTTTTCTCAGCCCTTAGAATCGCAGTGTAACTGCTTGGCTCAGAAGAGCACACAGAGTCAGCCCTTAACCCCAGTGATCAGAAATTGTCAAAACGTGTTTTTCAGCAGAAATAAACACGTTTTGGCAACTTTGGTCACCCCCATGTAAGTTATAGGGCAGGAACAGCACAGTTTTAAAAACGTGTTTTTCAGCCTGAAATAAACGCGTTTTCTCAGCCCTTGGAATCGCAGTGTAACTGCCTGGCTCAGAAGAGCACACTGACTCAGCCCTTAACCCCAGTGTGCAGAAATTGTCAAAACGTGTTTTTCAGCAGAAATAAACACGTTTTGGCAACTTTGGTCAACCCCATGTAAGTTATAGGGCAGGAACAGCACAGTTTTCAAAACGTGTTTTTCAGCCCGAAATAAACGCTTTTTTTCAGCACTTGGAATCACAGTGTAACTGCTTGGCTCAGAAGAGCACACTGAGTCAGCCCTTAACCCCAGTGATCAGAAATTGTCAAAACGTGTTTTTCAGCAGAAATAAACACGTTTTGGCAACTTTGGTCACCCCCATGTAAGTTATAGGGCAGGAACAGCACAGTTTTCAAAACGTGTTTTTCAGCCCGAAATAAACGCGTTTTCTCAGCCCTTAGAATCGCAGTGTAACTGCTTGGCTCAGAAGAGCACACAGAGTCAGCCCTTAACCCCAGTGATCAGAAATTGTCAAAACATGTTTTTCAGCAGAAATAAACACGTTTTGGCAACTTTGGTCACCCCCATGTAAGTTATAGGGCAGGAACAGCACAGTTTTCAAAACGTGTTTTTCAGCCCGAAATAAACGCTTTTTTTCAGCACTTGGAATCACAGTGTAACTGCTTGGCTCAGAAGAGCACACTGAGTCAGCCCTTAACCCCAGTGATCAGAAATTGTCAAAACGTGTTTTTCAGCAGAAATAAACACGTTTTGGCAACTTTGGTCACCCCCATGTAAGTTATAGGGCAGGAACAACACAGTTTTCAAAACGTGTTTTTCTGCCCGAAATAAACGCGTTTTCTCAGCCCTTGGAATCGCAGTGTAACTGCCTGGCTCAGAAGAGCACACTGACTCAGCCCTTAACCCCAGTGTGCAGAAATTGTCAAAACGTGTTTTTCAGCAGAAATAAACACGTTTTGGCAACTTTGGTCAACCCCATGTAAGTTATAGGGCAGGAACAGCACAGTTTTCAAAACGTGTTTTTCAGCCCGAAATAAACGCTTTTTTTCAGCACTTGGAATCACAGTGTAACTGCTTGGCTCAGAAGAGCACACTGAGTCAGCCCTTAACCCCAGTGATCAGAAATTGTCAAAACGTGTTTTTCAGCAGAAATAAACACGTTTTGGCAACTTTGGTCACCCCCATGTAAGTTATAGGGCAGGAACAACACAGTTTTCAAAACGTGTTTTTCAGCCCGAAATAAACGCGTTTTCTCAGCCCTTGGAATCGCAGTGTAACTGCCTGGCTCAGAAGAGCACACTGACTCAGCCCTTAACCCCAGTGTGCAGAAATTGTCAAAACGTGTTTTTCAGCAGAAATAAACACGTTTTGGCAACTTTGGTCAACCCCATGTAAGTTATAGGGCAGGAACAGCACAGTTTTCAAAACGTGTTTTTCAGCCCGAAATAAACGCTTTTTTTCAGCACTTGGAATCACAGTGTAACTGCTTGGCTCAGAAGAGCACACTGAGTCAGCCCTACACCCCAGTGATCAGAAATTGTCAAAACGTGTTTTTCAGCAGAAATAAACACGTTTTGGCAACTTTGGTCACCCCCATGTAAGTTATAGGGCAGGAACAGCACAGTTTTCAAAACGTGTTTTTCAGCCCGAAATAAACGCGTTTTCTCAGCCCTTAGAATCGCAGTGTAACTGCTTGGCTCAGAAGAGCACACAGAGTCAGCCCTTAACCCCAGTGATCAGAAATTGTCAAAACATGTTTTTCAGCAGAAATAAACACGTTTTGGCAACTTTGGTCACCCCCATGTAAGTTATAGGGCAGGAACAGCACAGTTTTCAAAACGTGTTTTTCAGCCCGAAATAAACGCTTTTTTTCAGCACTTGGAATCACAGTGTAACTGCTTGGCTCAGAAGAGCACACTGAGTCAGCCCTTAACCCCAGTGTGCAGAAATTGTCAAAACGTGTTTTTCAGCAGAAATAAACACGTTTTGGCAACTTTGGTCAACCCCATGTAAGTTATAGGGCAGGAACAGCACAGTTTTCAAAACGTGTTTTTCAGCCCGAAATAAACGCTTTTTTTCAGCACTTGGAATCACAGTGTAACTGCTTGGCTCAGAAGAGCACACTGAGTCAGCCCTTAACCCCAGTGATCAGAAATTGTCAAAACGTGTTTTTCAGCAGAAATAAACACGTTTTGGCAACTTTGGTCACCCCCATGTAAGTTATAGGGCAGGAACAGCACAGTTTTCAAAACGTGTTTTTCAGCCCGAAATAAACGCGTTTTCTCAGCCCTTAGAATCGCAGTGTAACTGCCTGGCTCAGAAGAGCACACTGACTCAGCCCTTAACCCCAGTGTGCAGAAATTGTCAAAACGTGTTTTTCAGCAGAAATAAACACGTTTTGGCAACTTTGGTCACCCCCATGTAAGTTATAGGGCAGGAACAGCACAGTTTTCAAAACGTGTTTTTCAGCCCGAAATAAACGCTTTTTTTCAGCACTTGGAATCACAGTGTAACTGCTTGGCTCAGAAGAGCACACTGAGTCAGCCCTACACCCCAGTGATCAGAAATTGTCAAAACGTGTTTTTCAGCAGAAATAAACACGTTTTGGCAACTTTGGTCACCCCCATGTAAGTTATAGGGCAGGAACAGCACAGTTTTCAAAACGTGTTTTTCAGCCCGAAATAAACGCTTTTTTTCAGCACTTGGAATCACAGTGTAACTGCTTGGCTCAGAAGAGCACACTGAGTCAGCCCTTAACCCCAGTGATCAGAAATTGTCAAAACGTGTTTTTCAGCAGAAATAAACACGTTTTGGCAACTTTGGTCACCCCCATGTAAGTTATAGGGCAGGAACAACACAGTTTTCAAAACGTGTTTTTCAGCCCGAAATAAACGCGTTTTCTCAGCCCTTGGAATCGCAGTGTAACTGCCTGGCTCAGAAGAGCACACTGAGTCAGCCCTTAACCCCAGTGATCAGAAATTGTCAAAACATGTTTTTCAGCAGAAATAAACACGTTTTGGCAACTTTGGTCACCCCCATGTAAGTTATAGGGCAGGAACAGCACAGTTTTCAAAACGTGTTTTTCAGCCCGAAATAAACGCGTTTTCTCAGCCCTTAGAATCGCAGTGTAACTGCTTGGCTCAGAAGAGCACACAGAGTCAGCCCTTAACCCCAGTGATCAGAAATTGTCAAAACATGTTTTTCAGCAGAAATAAACACGTTTTGGCAACTTTGGTCACCCCCATGTAAGTTATAGGGCAGGAACAGCACAGTTTTCAAAACGTGTTTTTCAGCCCGAAATAAACGCGTTTTCTCAGCCCTTGGAATCGCAGTGTAACTGCCTGGCTCAGAAGAGCACACTGACTCAGCCCTTAACCCCAGTGTGCAGAAATTGTCAAAACGTGTTTTTCAGCAGAAATAAACACGTTTTGGCAACTTTGGTCAACCCCATGTAAGTTATAGGGCAGGAACAGCACAGTTTTCAAAACGTGTTTTTCAGCCCGAAATAAACGCTTTTTTTCAGCACTTGGAATCACAGTGTAACTGCTTGGCTCAGAAGAGCACACTGAGTCAGCCCTACACCCCAGTGATCAGAAATTGTCAAAACGTGTTTTTCAGCAGAAATAAACACGTTTTGGCAACTTTGGTCACCCCCATGTAAGTTATAGGGCAGGAACAGCACAGTTTTCAAAACGTGTTTTTCAGCCCGAAATAAACGCTTTTTCTCAGCCCTTGGAATCGCAGTGTAACTGCCTGGCTCCGAAGAGCACACTGAGTCAGCCCTTAACCCCAGTTATCAGAAATTGTCAAAACGTGTTTTTCAGCAGAAATAAACACGTTTTGGCAACTTTGGTCTCCCCCATGTAAGTTATATGGCTGGAACAGCACAGTTTTCAAAACGTGTTTTTCAGCCCGAAATAAACGCTTTTTCTCAGCCCTTGGAATCGCAGTGTAACTGCCTGGCTCAGAAGAGCACACTGACTCAGCCCTTAACCCCAGTGATCAGAAATTGTCAAAACTTGTTTTTCAGCAGAAATAAACACGTTTTGGCAACTTTGGTCACCCCCATGTAAGTTATAGGGCAGGAACAGCACAGTTTTCAAAACGTGTTTTTCAGCCCGAAATAAACGCGTTTTCTCAGCCCTTAGAATCGCAGTGTAACTGCCTGGCTCAGAAGAGCACACTGACTCAGCCCTTAACCCCAGTGTGCAGAAATTGTCAAAACGTGTTTTTCAGCAGAAATAAACACGTTTTGGCAACTTTGGTCACCCCCATGTAAGTTATAGGGCAGGAACAGCACAGTTTTCAAAACGTGTTTTTCAGCCCGAAATAAACGCTTTTTCTCAGCCCTTGGAATCGCAGTGTAACTGCCTGGCTCCGAAGAGCACACTGAGTCAGCCCTTAACCCCAGTGATCAGAAATTGTCAAAACGTGTTTTTCAGCAGAAATAAACACGTTTTGGCAACTTTGGTCTCCCCCATGTAAGTTATATGGCTGGAACAGCACAGTTTTCAAAACGTGTTTTTCAGCCCGAAATAAACGCTTTTTCTCAGCCCTTGGAATCGCAGTGTAACTGCCTGGCTCAGAAGAGCACACTGACTCAGCCCTTAACCCCAGTGATCAGAAATTGTCAAAACGTGTTTTTCAGCAGAAATAAACACGTTTTGGCAACTTTGGTCACCCCCATGTAAGTTATAGGGCAGGAACAGCACAGTTTTCAAAACGTGTTTTTCAGCCCGAAATAAACGCGTTTTCTCAGCCCTTAGAATCGTAGTGTAACTGCCTGGCTCAGAAGAGCACACAGAGTCAGCCCTTAACCCCAGTGATCAGAAATTGTCAAAACATGTTTTTCAGCAGAAATAAACACGTTTTGGCAACTTTGGTCACCCCCATGTAAGTTATAGGGCAGGAACAGCACAGTTTTCAAAACGTGTTTTTCAGCCCGAAATAAACGCGTTTTCTCAGCCCTTAGAATCGCAGTGTAACTGCTTGGCTCAGAAGAGCACACAGAGTCAGCCCTTAACCCCAGTGATCAGAAATTTTCAAAACATGTTTTTCAGCAGAAATAAACACGTTTTGGCAACTTTGGTCACCCCCATGTAAGTTATAGGGCAGGAACAGCACAGTTTTCAAAACGTGTTTTTCAGCCCGAAATAAACGCTTTTTTTCAGCACTTGGAATCACAGTGTAACTGCTTGGCTCAGAAGAGCACACTGAGTCAGCCCTTAACCCCAATGATCAGAAATTGTCAAAACGTGTTTTTCAGCAGAAATAAACACGTTTTGGCAACTTTGGTCACCCCCATGTAAGTTATAGGGCAGGAACAACACAGTTTTCAAAACGTGTTTTTCTGCCCGAAATAAACGCGTTTTCTCAGCCCTTGGAATCGCAGTGTAACTGCCTGGCTCAGAAGAGCACACTGACTCAGCCCTTAAACCCAGTGTGCAGAAATTGTCAAAACGTGTTTTTCAGCAGAAATAAACACGTTTTGGCAACTTTGGTCAACCCCATGTAAGTTATAGGGCAGGAACAGCACAGTTTTCAAAACGTGTTTTTCAGCCCGAAATAAACGCTTTTTTTCAGCACTTGGAATCACAGTGTAACTGCTTGGCTCAGAAGAGCACACTGAGTCAGCCCTTAACCCCAGTGATCAGAAATTGTCAAAACATGTTTTTCAGCAGAAATAAACACGTTTTGGCAACTTTGGTCACCCCCATGTAAGTTATAGGGCAGGAACAGCACAGTTTTCAAAACGTGTTTTTCAGCCCGAAATAAACGCGTTTTCTCAGCCCTTGGAATCGCAGTGTAACTGCCTGGCTCAGAAGAGCACACTGACTCAGCCCTTAACCCCAGTGTGCAGAAATTGTCAAAACGTGTTTTTCAGCAGAAATAAACACGTTTTGGCAACTTTGGTCAACCCCATGTAAGTTATAGGGCAGGAACAGCACAGTTTTCAAAACGTGTTTTTCAGCCCGAAATAAACGCTTTTTTTCAGCACTTGGAATCACAGTGTAACTGCTTGGCTCAGAAGAGCACACTGAGTCAGCCCTACACCCCAGTGATCAGAAATTGTCAAAACGTGTTTTTCAGCAGAAATAAACACGTTTTGGCAACTTTGGTCACCCCCATGTAAGTTATAGGGCAGGAACAGCACAGTTTTCAAAACGTGTTTTTCAGCCCGAAATAAACGCTTTTTCTCAGCCCTTGGAATCGCAGTGTAACTGCCTGGCTCCGAAGAGCACACTGAGTCAGCCCTTAACCCCAGTTATCAGAAATTGTCAAAACGTGTTTTTCAGCAGAAATAAACACGTTTTGGCAACTTTGGTCTCCCCCATGTAAGTTATATGGCTGGAACAGCACAGTTTTCAAAACGTGTTTTTCAGCCCGAAATAAACGCTTTTTCTCAGCCCTTGGAATCGCAGTGTAACTGCCTGGCTCAGAAGAGCACACTGACTCAGCCCTTAACCCCAGTGATCAGAAATTGTCAAAACTTGTTTTTCAGCAGAAATAAACACGTTTTGGCAACTTTGGTCACCCCCATGTAAGTTATAGGGCAGGAACAGCACAGTTTTCAAAACGTGTTTTTCAGCCCGAAATAAACGCGTTTTCTCAGCCCTTAGAATCGCAGTGTAACTGCCTGGCTCAGAAGAGCACACTGACTCAGCCCTTAACCCCAGTGTGCAGAAATTGTCAAAACGTGTTTTTCAGCAGAAATAAACACGTTTTGGCAACTTTGGTCACCCCCATGTAAGTTATAGGGCAGGAACAGCACAGTTTTCAAAACGTGTTTTTCAGCCCGAAATAAACGCTTTTTCTCAGCCCTTGGAATCGCAGTGTAACTGCCTGGCTCCGAAGAGCACACTGAGTCAGCCCTTAACCCCAGTGATCAGAAATTGTCAAAACGTGTTTTTCAGCAGAAATAAACACGTTTTGGCAACTTTGGTCTCCCCCATGTAAGTTATATGGCTGGAACAGCACAGTTTTCAAAACGTGTTTTTCAGCCCGAAATAAACGCTTTTTCTCAGCCCTTGGAATCGCAGTGTAACTGCCTGGCTCAGAAGAGCACACTGACTCAGCCCTTAACCCCAGTGATCAGAAATTGTCAAAACGTGTTTTTCAGCAGAAATAAACACGTTTTGGCAACTTTGGTCACCCCCATGTAAGTTATAGGGCAGGAACAGCACAGTTTTCAAAACGTGTTTTTCAGCCCGAAATAAACGCGTTTTCTCAGCCCTTAGAATCGTAGTGTAACTGCCTGGCTCAGAAGAGCACACAGAGTCAGCCCTTAACCCCAGTGATCAGAAATTGTCAAAACATGTTTTTCAGCAGAAATAAACACGTTTTGGCAACTTTGGTCACCCCCATGTAAGTTATAGGGCAGGAACAGCACAGTTTTCAAAACGTGTTTTTCAGCCCGAAATAAACGCGTTTTCTCAGCCCTTAGAATCGCAGTGTAACTGCTTGGCTCAGAAGAGCACACAGAGTCAGCCCTTAACCCCAGTGATCAGAAATTGTCAAAACATGTTTTTCAGCAGAAATAAACACGTTTTGGCAACTTTGGTCACCCCCATGTAAGTTATAGGGCAGGAACAGCACAGTTTTCAAAACGTGTTTTTCAGCCCGAAATAAACGCTTTTTTTCAGCACTTGGAATCACAGTGTAACTGCTTGGCTCAGAAGAGCACACTGAGTCAGCCCTTAACCCCAGTGATCAGAAATTGTCAAAACGTGTTTTTCAGCAGAAATAAACACGTTTTGGCAACTTTGGTCACCCCCATGTAAGTTATAGGGCAGGAACAACACAGTTTTCAAAACGTGTTTTTCTGCCCGAAATAAACGCGTTTTCTCAGCCCTTGGAATCGCAGTGTAACTGCCTGGCTCAGAAGAGCACACTGACTCAGCCCTTAACCCCAGTGTGCAGAAATTGTCAAAACGTGTTTTTCAGCAGAAATAAACACGTTTTGGCAACTTTGGTCAACCCCATGTAAGTTATAGGGCAGGAACAGCACAGTTTTCAAAACGTGTTTTTCAGCCCGAAATAAACGCTTTTTTTCAGCACTTGGAATCACAGTGTAACTGCTTGGCTCAGAAGAGCACACTGAGTCAGCCCTTAACCCCAGTGATCAGAAATTGTCAAAACGTGTTTTTCAGCAGAAATAAACACGTTTTGGCAACTTTGGTCACCCCCATGTAAGTTATAGGGCAGGAACAGCACAGTTTTCAAAACGTGTTTTTCAGTCCGAAATAAACGCGTTTTCTCAGCCCTTAGAATCGCAGTGTAACTGCCTGGCTCAGAAGAGCACACTGACTCAGCCCTTAACCCCAGTGTGCAGAAATTGTCAAAACGTGTTTTTCAGCAGAAATAAACACGTTTTGGCAACTTTGGTCACCCCCATGTAAGTTATAGGGCAGGAACAGCACAGTTTTCAAAACGTGTTTTTCAGCCCGAAATAAACGCTTTTTTTCAGCACTTGGAATCACAGTGTAACTGCTTGGCTCAGAAGAGCACACTGAGTCAGCCCTACACCCCAGTGATCAGAAATTGTCAAAACGTGTTTTTCAGCAGAAATAAACACGTTTTGGCAACTTTGGTCACCCCCATGTAAGTTATAGGGCAGGAACAGCACAGTTTTCAAAACGTGTTTTTCAGCCCGAAATAAACGCGTTTTCTCAGCCCTTAGAATCGTAGTGTAACTGCCTGGCTCAGAAGAGCACACTGACTCAGCCCTTAACCCCAGTGTGCAGAAATTGTCAAAACGTGTTTTTCAGCAGAAATAAACACGTTTTGGCAACTTTGGTCACCCCCATGTAAGTTATAGGGCAGGAACAGCACAGTTTTCAAAACGTGTTTTTCAGCCCGAAATAAACGCTTTTTCTCATCCCTTGGAATCGCAGTGTAACTGCCTGGCTCAGAAGAGCACACTGAGTCAGCCCTTAACCCCAGTGATCAGAAATTGTCAAAACGTGTTTTTCAGCAGAAATAAACACGTTTTGGCAACTTTGGTCTCCCCCATGTAAGTTATATGGCTGGAACAGCACAGTTTTCAAAACGTGTTTTTCAGCCCGAAATAAACGCGTTTTCTCTGCCCTTAGAATCGCAGTGTAACTGCTTGGCTCAGAAGAGCACACAGAGTCAGCCCTTAACCCCAGTGATCAGAAATTGTCAAAACGTGTTTTTCAGCAGAAATAAACACGTTTTGGCAACTTTGGTCACCCCCATGTAAGTTATAGGGCAGGAACAGCACAGTTTTAAAAACGTGTTTTTCAGCCTGAAATAAACGCGTTTTCTCAGCCCTTGGAATCGCAGTGTAACTGCCTGGCTCAGAAGAGCACACTGACTCAGCCCTTAACCCCAGTGTGCAGAAATTGTCAAAACGTGTTTTTCAGCAGAAATAAACACGTTTTGGCAACTTTGGTCAACCCCATGTAAGTTATAGGGCAGGAACAGCACAGTTTTCAAAACGTGTTTTTCAGCCCGAAATAAACGCTTTTTTTCAGCACTTGGAATCACAGTGTAACTGCTTGGCTCAGAAGAGCACACTGAGTCAGCCCTTAACCCCAGTGATCAGAAATTGTCAAAACGTGTTTTTCAGCAGAAATAAACACGTTTTGGCAACTTTGGTCACCCCCAAGTAAGTTATAGGGCAGGAACAACACAGTTTTCAAAACGTGTTTTTCTGCCCGAAATAAACGCGTTTTCTCAGCCCTTGGAATCGCAGTGTAACTGCCTGGCTCAGAAGAGCACACTGACTCAGCCCTTAACCCCAGTGTGCAGAAATTGTCAAAACGTGTTTTTCAGCAGAAATAAACACGTTTTGGCAACTTTGGTCAACCCCATGTAAGTTATAGGGCAGGAACAGCACAGTTTTCAAAACGTGTTTTTCAGCCCGAAATAAACGCTTTTTTTCAGCACTTGGAATCACAGTGTAACTGCTTGGCTCAGAAGAGCACACTGAGTCAGCCCTTAACCCCAGTGATCAGAAATTGTCAAAACGTGTTTTTCAGCAGAAATAAACACGTTTTGGCAACTTTGGTCACCCCCATGTAAGTTATAGGGCAGGAACAGCACAGTTTTCAAAACGTGTTTTTCAGCCCGAAATAAACGCGTTTTCTCAGCCCTTAGAATCGCAGTGTAACTGCCTGGCTCAGAAGAGCACACTGACTCAGCCCTTAACCCCAGTGTGCAGAAATTGTCAAAACGTGTTTTTCAGCAGAAATAAACACGTTTTGGCAACTTTGGTCACCCCCATGTAAGTTATAGGGCAGGAACAGCACAGTTTTCAAAACGTATTTTTCAGCCCGAAATAAACGCTTTTTTTCAGCACTTGGAATCACAGTGTAACTGCTTGGCTCAGAAGAGCACACTGAGTCAGCCCTACACCCCAGTGATCAGAAATTGTCAAAACGTCTTTTTCAGCAGAAATAAACACGTTTTGGCAACTTTGGTCACCCCCATGTAAGTTATAGGGCAGGAACAGCACAGTTTTCAAAACGTGTTTTTCAGCCCGAAATAAACGCTTTTTTTCAGCACTTGGAATCACAGTGTAACTGCTTGGCTCAGAAGAGCACACTGAGTCAGCCCTTAACCCCAGTGATCAGAAATTGTCAAAACGTGTTTTTCAGCAGAAATAAACACGTTTTGGCAACTTTGGTCACCCCCATGTAAGTTATAGGGCAGGAACAACACAGTTTTCAAAACGTGTTTTTCAGCCCGAAATAAACGCGTTTTCTCAGCCCTTGGAATCGCAGTGTAACTGCCTGGCTCAGAAGAGCACACTGACTCAGCCCTTAACCCCAGTGTGCAGAAATTGTCAAAACGTGTTTTTCAGCAGAAATAAACACGTTTTGGCAACTTTGGTCAACCCCATGTAAGTTATAGGGCAGGAACAGCACAGTTTTCAAAACGTGTTTTTCAGCCCGAAATAAACGCTTTTCATCAGCACTTGGAATAACAGTGTAACTGCTTGGCTCAGAGAAGCACACTGAGTCAGCCCTTAACCCCAGTGATCAGAAATTGTCAAAACGTGTTTTTCAGCAGAAATAAACACGTTTTGGCAACTTTGGTCACCCCCATTTAAGTTATAGGGCAGGAACAGCACAGTTTTCAAAACGTGTTTTTCAGCCCGAAATAAACGCGTTTTCTCAGCCCTTAGAATCGCAGTGTAACTGCCTGGCTCAGAAGAGCACACTGACTCAGCCCTTAACCCCAGTGTGCAGAAATTGTCAAAACGTGTTTTTCAGCAGAAATAAACACGTTTTGGCAACTTTGGTCACCCCCATGTAAGTTATAGGGCAGGAACAGCACAGTTTTCAAAACGTGTTTTTCAGCCCGAAATAAACGCTTTTTCTCAGCCCTTGGAATCGCAGTGTAACTGCCTGGCTCCGAAGAGCACACTGACTCAGCCCTTAACCCCAGTGATCAGAAATTGTCAAAACTTGTTTTTCAGCAGAAATAAACACGTTTTGGCAACTTTGGTCACCCCCATGTAAGTTATAGGGCAGGAACAGCACAGTTTTCAAAACGTGTTTTTCAGCCCGAAATAAACGCGTTTTCTCAGCCCTTAGAATCGCAGTGTAACTGCTTGGCTCAGAAGAGCACACAGAGTCAGCCCTTAACCCCAGTGATCAGAAATTGTCAAAACGTGTTTTTCAGCAGAAATAAACACGTTTTGGCAACTTTGGTCACCCCCATGTAAGTTATAGGGCAGGAACAGCACAGTTTTCAAAACGTGTTTTTCAGCCCGAAATAAACGCGTTTTCTCAGCCCTTAGAATCGCAGTGTAACTGCTTGGCTCAGAAGAGCACACAGAGTCAGCCCTTAACCCCAGTGATCAGAAATTGTCAAAACATGTTTTTCAGCAGAAATAAACACGTTTTGGCAACTTTGGTCACCCCCATGTAAGTTATAGGGCAGGAACAGCACAGTTTTCAAAACGTGTTTTTCAGCCCGAAATAAACGCTTTTTTTCAGCACTTGGAATCACAGTGTAACTGCTTGGCTCAGAAGAGCACACTGAGTCAGCCCTTAACCCCAGTAATCAGAAATTGTCAAAACGTGTTTTTCAGCAGAAATAAACACGTTTTGGCAACTTTGGTCACCCCCATGTAAGTTATAGGGCAGGAACAACACAGTTTTCAAAACGTGTTTTTCAGCCCGAAATAAACGCGTTTTCTCAGCCCTTGGAATCGCAGTGTAACTGCCTGGCTCAGAAGAGCACACTGACTCAGCCCTTAACCCCAGTGTGCAGAAATTGTCAAAACGTGTTTTTCAGCAGAAATAAACACGTTTTGGCAACTTTGGTCAACCCCATGTAAGTTATAGGGCAGGAACAGCACAATTTTCAAAACGTGTTTTTCAGCCCGAAATAAACGCTTTTTTTCAGCACTTGGAATCACAGTGTAACTGCTTGGCTCAGAAGAGCACACTGAGTCAGCCCTTAACCCCAGTGATCAGAAATTGTCAAAACGTGTTTTTCAGCAGAAATAAACACGTTTTGGCAACTTTGGTCACCCCCATGTAAGTTATAGGGCAGGAACAGCACAGTTTTCAAAACGTGTTTTTCAGCCCGAAATAAACGCGTTTTCTCAGCCCTTAGAATCGCAGTGTAACTGCCTGGCTCAGAAGAGCACACTGACTCAGCCCTTAACCCCAGTGTGCAGAAATTGTCAAAACGTGTTTTTCAGCAGAAATAAACACGTTTTGGCAACTTTGGTCACCCCCATGTAAGTTATAGGGCAGGAACAGCACAGTTTTCAAAACGTGTTTTTCAGCCCGAAATAAACGCTTTTTTTCAGCACTTGGAATCACAGTGTAACTGCTTGGCTCAGAAGAGCACACTGAGTCAGCCCTACACCCCAGTGATCAGAAATTGTCAAAACGTGTTTTTCAGCAGAAATAAACACGTTTTGGCAACTTTGGTCACCCCCATGTAAGTTATAGGGCAGGAACAGCACAGTTTTCAAAACGTGTTTTTCAGCCCGAAATAAACGCTTTTTTTCAGCACTTGGAATCACAGTGTAACTGCTTGGCTCAGAAGAGCACACTGAGTCAGCCCTTAACCCCAGTGATCAGAAATTGTCAAAACGTGTTTTTCAGCAGAAATAAACACGTTTTGGCAACTTTGGTCACCCCCATGTAAGTTATAGGGCAGGAACAACACAGTTTTCAAAACGTGTTTTTCAGCCCGAAATAAACGCGTTTTCTCAGCCCTTGGAATCGCAGTGTAACTGCCTGGCTCAGAAGAGCACACTGACTCAGCCCTTAACCCCAGTGTGCAGAAATTGTCAAAACGTGTTTTTCAGCAGAAATAAACACGTTTTGGCAACTTTGGTCAACCCCATGTAAGTTATAGGGCAGGAACAGCACAGTTTTCAAAACGTGTTTTTCAGCTCGAAATAAACGCTTTTTTTCAGCACTTGGAATCACAGTGTAACTGCTTGGCTCAGAAGAGCACACTGAGTCAGCCCTTAACCCCAGTGATCAGAAATTATCAAAACGTGTTTTTCAGCAGAAATAAACACGTTTTGGCAACTTTGGTCACCCCCATGTAAGTTATAGGGCAGGAACAGCACAGTTTTCAAAACGTGTTTTTCAGCCCGAAATAAACGCTTTTTTTCAGCACTTGGAATCACAGTGTAACTGCTTGGCTCAGAAGAGCACACTGAGTCAGCCCTTAACCCCAGTGATCAGAAATTGTCAAAACGTGTTTTTCAGCAGAAATAAACACGTTTTGGCAACTTTGGTCACCCCCATGTAAGTTATAGGGCAGGAACAACACAGTTTTCAAAACGTGTTTTTCAGCCCGAAATAAACGCGTTTTCTCAGCCCTTGGAATCGCAGTGTAACTGCCTGGCTCAGAAGAGCACACTGACTCAGCCCTTAACCCCAGTGTGCAGAAATTGTCAAAACGTGTTTTTCAGCAGAAATAAACACGTTTTGGCAACTTTGGTCAACCCCATGTAAGTTATAGGGCATTAACAGCACAGTTTTCAAAACGTGTTTTTCAGCCCGAAATAAACGCTTTTTTTCAGCACTTGGAATCACAGTGTAACTGCTTGGCTCAGAAGAGCACACTGAGTCAGCCCTTAACCCCAGTGATCAGAAATTGTCAAAACGTGTTTTTCAGCAGAAATAAACACGTTTTGGCAACTTTGGTCACCCCCATGTAAGTTATAGGGCAGGAACAGCACAGTTTTCAAAACGTGTTTTTCAGCCTGAAATAAACGCGTTTTCTCAGCCCTTAGAATCGTAGTGTAACTGCCTGGCTCAGAAGAGCACACTGACTCAGCCCTTAACCCCAGTGTGCAGAAATTGTCAAAACGTGTTTTTCAGCAGAAATAAACACGTTTTGGCAACTTTGGTCACCCCCATGTAAGTTATAGGGCAGGAACAGCACAGTTTTCAAAACGTGTTTTTCAGCCCGAAATAAACGCTTTTTCTCAGCCCTTGGAATCGCAGTGTAACTGCCTGGCTCCGAAGAGCACACTGAGTCAGCCCTTAACCCCAGTGATCAGAAATTGTCAAAACGTGTTTTTCAGCAGAAATAAACACGTTTTGGCAACTTTGGTCTCCCCCATGTAAGTTATATGGCTGGAACAGCACAGTTTTCAAAACGTGTTTTTCAGCCCGAAATAAACGCTTTTTCTCAGCCCTTGGAATCGCAGTGTAACTGCCTGGCTCAGAAGAGCACACTGACTCAGCCCTTAACCCCAGTGATCAGAAATTGTCAAAACTTGTTTTTCAGCAGAAATAAACACGTTTTGGCAACTTTGGTCACCCCCATGTAAGTTATAGGGCAGGAACAGCACAGTTTTCAAAACGTGTTTTTCAGCCCGAAATAAACGCGTTTTCTCAGCCCTTAGAATCGCAGTGTAACTGCTTGGCTCAGAAGAGCACACAGAGTCAGCCCTTAACCCCAGTGATCAGAAATTGTCAAAACATGTTTTTCAGCAGAAATAAACACGTTTTGGCAACTTTGGTCACCCCCATGTAAGTTATAGGGCAGGAACAGCACAGTTTTCAAAACGTGTTTTTCAGCCCGAAATAAACGCGTTTTCTCAGCCCTTAGAATCGCAGTGTAACTGCTTGGCTCAGAAGAGCACACAGAGTCAGCCCTTAATCCCAGTGATCAGAAATTGTCAAAACATGTTTTTCAGCAGAAATAAACACGTTTTGGCAACTTTGGTCACCCCCATGTAAGTTATAGGGCAGGAACAGCACAGTTTTCAAAACGTGTTTTTCAGCCCGAAATAAACGCGTTTTCTCAGCCCTTGGAATCGCAGTGTAACTGCCTGGCTCAGAAGAGCACACTGACTCAGCCCTTAACCCCAGTGTGCAGAAATTGTCAAAACGTGTTTTTCAGCAGAAATAAACACGTTTTGGCAACTTTGGTCAACCCCATGTAAGTTATAGGGCAGGAACAGCACAGTTTTCAAAACGTGTTTTTCAGCCCGAAATAAACGCTTTTTTTCAGCACTTGGAATCACAGTGTAACTGCTTGGCTCAGAAGAGCACACTGAGTCAGCCCTACACCCCAGTGATCAGAAATTGTCAAAACGTGTTTTTCAGCAGAAATAAACACGTTTTGGCAACTTTGGTCACCCCCATGTAAGTTATAGGGCAGGAACAGCACAGTTTTCAAAACGTGTTTTTCAGCCCGAAATAAACGCTTTTTCTCAGCCCTTGGAATCGCAGTGTAACTGCCTGGCTCCGAAGAGCACACTGAGTCAGCCCTTAACCCCAGTTATCAGAAATTGTCAAAACGTGTTTTTCAGCAGAAATAAACACGTTTTGGCAACTTTGGTCTCCCCCATGTAAGTTATATGGCTGGAACAGCACAGTTTTCAAAACGTGTTTTTCAGCCCGAAATAAACGCTTTTTCTCAGCCCTTGGAATCGCAGTGTAACTGCCTGGCTCAGAAGAGCACACTGACTCAGCCCTTAACCCCAGTGATCAGAAATTGTCAAAACTTGTTTTTCAGCAGAAATAAACACGTTTTGGCAACTTTGGTCACCCCCATGTAAGTTATAGGGCAGGAACAGCACAGTTTTCAAAACGTGTTTTTCAGCCCGAAATAAACGCGTTTTCTCAGCCCTTAGAATCGCAGTGTAACTGCCTGGCTCAGAAGAGCACACTGACTCAGCCCTTAACCCCAGTGTGCAGAAATTGTCAAAACGTGTTTTTCAGCAGAAATAAACACGTTTTGGCAACTTTGGTCACCCCCATGTAAGTTATAGGGCAGGAACAGCACAGTTTTCAAAACGTGTTTTTCAGCCCGAAATAAACGCTTTTTCTCAGCCCTTGGAATCGCAGTGTAACTGCCTGGCTCCGAAGAGCACACTGAGTCAGCCCTTAACCCCAGTGATCAGAAATTGTCAAAACGTGTTTTTCAGCAGAAATAAACACGTTTTGGCAACTTTGGTCTCCCCCATGTAAGTTATATGGCTGGAACAGCACAGTTTTCAAAACGTGTTTTTCAGCCCGAAATAAACGCTTTTTCTCAGCCCTTGGAATCGCAGTGTAACTGCCTGGCTCAGAAGAGCACACTGACTCAGCCCTTAACCCCAGTGATCAGAAATTGTCAAAACGTGTTTTTCAGCAGAAATAAACACGTTTTGGCAACTTTGGTCACCCCCATGTAAGTTATAGGGCAGGAACAGCACAGTTTTCAAAACGTGTTTTTCAGCCCGAAATAAACGCGTTTTCTCAGCCCTTAGAATCGTAGTGTAACTGCCTGGCTCAGAAGAGCACACAGAGTCAGCCCTTAACCCCAGTGATCAGAAATTGTCAAAACATGTTTTTCAGCAGAAATAAACACGTTTTGGCAACTTTGGTCACCCCCATGTAAGTTATAGGGCAGGAACAGCACAGTTTTCAAAACGTGTTTTTCAGCCCGAAATAAACGCGTTTTCTCAGCCCTTAGAATCGCAGTGTAACTGCTTGGCTCAGAAGAGCACACAGAGTCAGCCCTTAACCCCAGTGATCAGAAATTGTCAAAACATGTTTTTCAGCAGAAATAAACACGTTTTGGCAACTTTGGTCACCCCCATGTAAGTTATAGGGCAGGAACAGCACAGTTTTCAAAACGTGTTTTTCAGCCCGAAATAAACGCTTTTTTTCAGCACTTGGAATCACAGTGTAACTGCTTGGCTCAGAAGAGCACACTGAGTCAGCCCTTAACCCCAGTGATCAGAAATTGTCAAAACGTGTTTTTCAGCAGAAATAAACACGTTTTGGCAACTTTGGTCACCCCCATGTAAGTTATAGGGCAGGAACAACACAGTTTTCAAAACGTGTTTTTCTGCCCGAAATAAACGCGTTTTCTCAGCCCTTGGAATCGCAGTGTAACTGCCTGGCTCAGAAGAGCACACTGACTCAGCCCTTAACCCCAGTGTGCAGAAATTGTCAAAACGTGTTTTTCAGCAGAAATAAACACGTTTTGGCAACTTTGGTCACCCCCATGTAAGTTATAGGGCAGGAACAGCACAGTTTTCAAAACGTGTTTTTCAGCCCGAAATAAACGCTTTTTTTCAGCACTTGGAATCACAGTGTAACTGCTTGGCTCAGAAGAGCACACTGAGTCAGCCCTTAACCCCAGTGATCAGAAATTGTCAAAACGTGTTTTTCAGCAGAAATAAACACGTTTTGGCAACTTTGGTCACCCCCATGTAAGTTATAGGGCAGGAACAGCACAGTTTTCAAAACGTGTTTTTCAGCCCGAAATAAACGCGTTTTCTCAGCCCTTAGAATCGTAGTGTAACTGCCTGGCTCAGAAGAGCACACTGACTCAGCCCTTAACCCCAGTGTGCAGAAATTGTCAAAACGTGTTTTTCAGCAGAAATAAACACGTTTTGGCAACTTTGGTCACCCCCATGTAAGTTATAGGGCAGGAACAGCACAGTTTTCAAAACGTGTTTTTCAGCCCGAAATAAACGCTTTTTCTCATCCCTTGGAATCGCAGTGTAACTGCCTGGCTCAGAAGAGCACACTGAGTCAGCCCTTAACCCCAGTGATCAGAAATTGTCAAAACGTGTTTTTCAGCAGAAATAAACACGTTTTGGCAACTTTGGTCTCCCCCATGTAAGTTATATGGCTGGAACAGCACAGTTTTCAAAACGTGTTTTTCAGCCCGAAATAAACGCGTTTTCTCAGCCCTTGGAATCGCAGTGTAACTGCTTGGCTCAGAAGAGCACACAGAGTCAGCCCTTAACCCCAGTGATCAGAAATTGTCAAAACGTGTTTTTCAGCAGAAATAAACACGTTTTGGCAACTTTGGTCACCCCCATGTAAGTTATAGGGCAGGAACAGCACAGTTTTAAAAACGTGTTTTTCAGCCTGAAATAAACGCGTTTTCTCAGCCCTTGGAATCGCAGTGTAACTGCCTGGCTCAGAAGAGCACACTGACTCAGCCCTTAACCCCAGTGTGCAGAAATTGTCAAAACGTGTTTTTCAGCAGAAATAAACACGTTTTGGCAACTTTGGTCAACCCCATGTAAGTTATAGGGCAGGAACAGCACAGTTTTCAAAACGTGTTTTTCAGCCCGAAATAAACGCTTTTTTTCAGCACTTGGAATCACAGTGTAACTGCTTGGCTCAGAAGAGCACACTGAGTCAGCCCTTAACCCCAGTGATCAGAAATTGTCAAAACGTGTTTTTCAGCAGAAATAAACACGTTTTGGCAACTTTGGTCACCCCCAAGTAAGTTATAGGGCAGGAACAACACAGTTTTCAAAACGTGTTTTTCTGCCCGAAATAAACGCGTTTTCTCAGCCCTTGGAATCGCAGTGTAACTGCTTGGCTCAGAAGAGCACACTGAGTCAGCCCTACACCCCAGTGATCAGAAATTGTCAAAACGTCTTTTTCAGCAGAAATAAACACGTTTTGGCAACTTTGGTCACCCCCATGTAAGTTATAGGGCAGGAACAGCACAGTTTTCAAAACGTGTTTTTCAGCCCGAAATAAACGCTTTTTTTCAGCACTTGGAATCACAGTGTAACTGCTTGGCTCAGAAGAGCACACTGAGTCAGCCCTTAACCCCAGTGATCAGAAATTGTCAAAACGTGTTTTTCAGCAGAAATAAACACGTTTTGGCAACTTTGGTCACCCCCATGTAAGTTATAGGGCAGGAACAACACAGTTTTCAAAACGTGTTTTTCAGCCCGAAATAAACGCGTTTTCTCAGCCCTTGGAATCGCAGTGTAACTGCCTGGCTCAGAAGAGCACACTGACTCAGCCCTTAACCCCAGTGTGCAGAAATTGTCAAAACGTGTTTTTCAGCAGAAATAAACACGTTTTGGCAACTTTGGTCAACCCCATGTAAGTTATAGGGCAGGAACAGCACAGTTTTCAAAACGTGTTTTTCAGCCCGAAATAAACGCTTTTCATCAGCACTTGGAATAACAGTGTAACTGCTTGGCTCAGAGAAGCACACTGAGTCAGCCCTTAACCCCAGTGATCAGAAATTGTCAAAACGTGTTTTTCAGCAGAAATAAACACGTTTTGGCAACTTTGGTCACCCCCATGTAAGTTATAGGGCAGGAACAGCACAGTTTTCAAAACGTGTTTTTCAGCCCGAAATAAACGCGTTTTCTCAGCCCTTAGAATCGCAGTGTAACTGCCTGGCTCAGAAGAGCACACTGACTCAGCCCTTAACCCCAGTGTGCAGAAATTGTCAAAACGTGTTTTTCAGCAGAAATAAACACGTTTTGGCAACTTTGGTCACCCCCATGTAAGTTATAGGGCAGGAACAGCACAGTTTTCAAAACGTGTTTTTCAGCCCGAAATAAACGCTTTTTCTCAGCCCTTGGAATCGCAGTGTAACTGCCTGGCTCCGAAGAGCACACTGACTCAGCCCTTAACCCCAGTGATCAGAAATTGTCAAAACTTGTTTTTCAGCAGAAATAAACACGTTTTGGCAACTTTGGTCACCCCCATGTAAGTTATAGGGCAGGAACAGCACAGTTTTCAAAACGTGTTTTTCAGCCCGAAATAAACGCGTTTTCTCAGCCCTTAGAATCGCAGTGTAACTGCTTGGCTCAGAAGAGCACACAGAGTCAGCCCTTAACCCCAGTGTGCAGAAATTGTCAAAACATGTTTTTCAGCAGAAATAAACACGTTTTGGCAACTTTGGTCACCCCCATGTAAGTTATAGGGCAGGAACAGCACAGTTTTCAAAACGTGTTTTTCAGCCCGAAATAAACGCTTTTTCTCAGCCCTTGGAATCGCAGTGTAACTGCCTGGCTCAGAAGAGCACACTGACTCAGCCCTTAACCCCAGTGATCAGAAATTGTCAAAACGTGTTTTTCAGCAGAAATAAACACGTTTTGGCAACTTTGGTCACCCCCATGTAAGTTATAGGGCAGGAACAGCACAGTTTTCAAAACGTGTTTTTCAGCCCGAAATAAACGCGTTTTCTCAGCCCTTAGAATCGTAGTGTAACTGCCTGGCTCAGAAGAGCACACAGAGTCAGCCCTTAACCCCAGTGATCAGAAATTGTCAAAACATGTTTTTCAGCAGAAATAAACACGTTTTGGCAACTTTGGTCACCCCCATGTAAGTTATAGGGCAGGAACAGCACATTTTTCAAAACGTGTTTTTCAGCCCGAAATAAACGCGTTTTCTCAGCCCTTAGAATCGCAGTGTAACTGCTTGGCTCAGAAGAGCACACAGAGTCAGCCCTTAACCCCAGTGATCAGAAATTGTCAAAACATGTTTTTCAGCAGAAATAAACACGTTTTGGCAACTTTGGTCACCCCCATGTAAGTTATAGGGCAGGAACAGCACAGTTTTCAAAACGTGTTTTTCAGCCCGAAATAAACGCTTTTTTTCAGCACTTGGAATCACAGTGTAACTGCTTGGCTCAGAAGAGCACACTGAGTCAGCCCTTAACCCCAGTGATCAGAAATTGTCAAAACGTGTTTTTCAGCAGAAATAAACACGTTTTGGCAACTTTGGTCACCCCCATGTAAGTTATAGGGCAGGAACAACACAGTTTTCAAAACGTGTTTTTCTGCCCGAAATAAACGCGTTTTCTCAGCCCTTGGAATCGCAGTGTAACTGCCTGGCTCAGAAGAGCACACTGACTCAGCCCTTAACCCCAGTGTGCAGAAATTGTCAAAACGTGTTTTTCAGCAGAAATAAACACGTTTTGGCAACTTTGGTCAACCCCATGTAAGTTATAGGGCAGGAACAGCACAGTTTTCAAAACGTGTTTTTCAGCCCGAAATAAACGCTTTTTTTCAGCACTTGGAATCACAGTGTAACTGCTTGGCTCAGAAGAGCACACTGAGTCAGCCCTTAACCCCAGTGATCAGAAATTGTCAAAACGTGTTTTTCAGCAGAAATAAACACGTTTTGGCAACTTTGGTCACCCCCATGTAAGTTATAGGGCAGGAACAGCACAGTTTTCAAAACCTGTTTTTCAGTCCGAAATAAACGCGTTTTCTCAGCCCTTAGAATCGCAGTGTAACTGCCTGGCTCAGAAGAGCACACTGACTCAGCCCTTAACCCCAGTGTGCAGAAATTGTCAAAACGTGTTTTTCAGCAGAAATAAACACGTTTTGGCAACTTTGGTCACCCCCATGTAAGTTATAGGGCAGGAACAGCACAGTTTTCAAAACGTGTTTTTCAGCCCGAAATAAACGCTTTTTTTCAGCACTTGGAATCACAGTGTAACTGCTTGGCTCAGAAGAGCACACTGAGTCAGCCCTACACCCCAGTGATCAGAAATTGTCAAAACGTGTTTTTCAGCAGAAATAAACACGTTTTGGCAACTTTGGTCACCCCCATGTAAGTTATAGGGCAGGAACAGCACAGTTTTCAAAACGTGTTTTTCAGCCCGAAATAAACGCGTTTTCTCAGCCCTTAGAATCGTAGTGTAACTGCCTGGCTCAGAAGAGCACACTGACTCAGCCCTTAACCCCAGTGTGCAGAAATTGTCAAAACGTGTTTTTCAGCAGAAATAAACACGTTTTGGCAACTTTGGTCACCCCCATGTAAGTTATAGGGCAGGAACAGCACAGTTTTCAAAACGTGTTTTTCAGCCCGAAATAAACGCTTTTTCTCATCCCTTGGAATCGCAGTGTAACTGCCTGGCTCAGAAGAGCACACTGAGTCAGCCCTTAACCCCAGTGATCAGAAATTGTCAAAACGTGTTTTTCAGCAGAAATAAACACGTTTTGGCAACTTTGGTCTCCCCCATGTAAGTTATATGGCTGGAACAGCACAGTTTTCAAAACGTGTTTTTCAGCCCGAAATAAACGCTTTTTCTCAGCCCTTGGAATCGCAGTGTAACTGCCTGGCTCAGAAGAGCACACTGACTCAGCCCTTAACCCCAGTGCTCAGAAATTGTCAAAACTTGTTTTTCAGCAGAAATAAACACGTTTTGGCAACTTTGGTCACCCCCATGTAAGTTATAGGGCAGGAACAGCACAGTTTTCAAAACGTGTTTTTCAGCCCGAAATAAACGCGTTTTCTCAGCCCTTAGAATCGCAGTGTAACTGCTTGGCTCAGAAGAGCACACAGAGTCAGCCCTTAACCCCAGTGATCAGAAATTGTCAAAACGTGTTTTTCAGCAGAAATAAACACGTTTTGGCAACTTTGGTCACCCCCATGTAAGTTATAGGGCAGGAACAGCACAGTTTTAAAAACGTGTTTTTCAGCCTGAAATAAACGCGTTTTCTCAGCCCTTGGAATCGCAGTGTAACTGCCTGGCTCAGAAGAGCACACTGACTCAGCCCTTAACCCCAGTGTGCAGAAATTGTCAAAACGTGTTTTTCAGCAGAAATAAACACGTTTTGGCAACTTTGGTCAACCCCATGTAAGTTATAGGGCAGGAACAGCACAGTTTTCAAAACGTGTTTTTCAGCCCGAAATAAACGCTTTTTTTCAGCACTTGGAATCACAGTGTAACTGCTTGGCTCAGAAGAGCACACTGAGTCAGCCCTTAACCCCAGTGATCAGAAATTGTCAAAACGTGTTTTTCAGCAGAAATAAACACGTTTTGGCAACTTTGGTCACCCCCAAGTAAGTTATAGGGCAGGAACAACACAGTTTTCAAAACGTGTTTTTCTGCCCGAAATAAACGCGTTTTCTCAGCCCTTGGAATCGCAGTGTAACTGCCTGGCTCAGAAGAGCACACTGACTCAGCCCTTAACCCCAGTGTGCAGAAATTGTCAAAACGTGTTTTTCAGCAGAAATAAACACGTTTTGGCAACTTTGGTCAACCCCATGTAAGTTATAGGGCAGGAACAGCACAGTTTTCAAAACGTGTTTTTCAGCCCGAAATAAACGCTTTTTTTCAGCACTTGGAATCACAGTGTAACTGCTTGGCTCAGAAGAGCACACTGAGTCAGCCCTTAACCCCAGTGATCAGAAATTGTCAAAACGTGTTTTTCAGCAGAAATAAACACGTTTTGGCAACTTTGGTCACCCCCATGTAAGTTATAGGGCAGGAACAGCACAGTTTTCAAAACGTGTTTTTCAGCCCGAAATAAACGCGTTTTCTCAGCCCTTAGAATCGCAGTGTAACTGCCTGGCTCAGAAGAGCACACTGACTCAGCCCTTAACCCCAGTGTGCAGAAATTGTCAAAACGTGTTTTTCAGCAGAAATAAACACGTTTTGGCAACTTTGGTCACCCCCATGTAAGTTATAGGGCAGGAACAGCACAGTTTTCAAAACGTATTTTTCAGCCCGAAATAAACGCTTTTTTTCAGCACTTGGAATCACAGTGTAACTGCTTGGCTCAGAAGAGCACACTGAGTCAGCCCTACACCCCAGTGATCAGAAATTGTCAAAACGTCTTTTTCAGCAGAAATAAACACGTTTTGGCAACTTTGGTCACCCCCATGTAAGTTATAGGGCAGGAACAGCACAGTTTTCAAAACGTGTTTTTCAGCCCGAAATAAACGCTTTTTTTCAGCACTTGGAATCACAGTGTAACTGCTTGGCTCAGAAGAGCACACTGAGTCAGCCCTTAACCCCAGTGATCAGAAATTGTCAAAACGTGTTTTTCAGCAGAAATAAACACGTTTTGGCAACTTTGGTCACCCCCATGTAAGTTATAGGGCAGGAACAACACAGTTTTCAAAACGTGTTTTTCAGCCCGAAATAAACGCGTTTTCTCAGCCCTTGGAATCGCAGTGTAACTGCCTGGCTCAGAAGAGCACACTGACTCAGCCCTTAACCCCAGTGTGCAGAAATTGTCAAAACGTGTTTTTCAGCAGAAATAAACACGTTTTGGCAACTTTGGTCAACCCCATGTAAGTTATAGGGCAGGAACAGCACAGTTTTCAAAACGTGTTTTTCAGCCCGAAATAAACGCTTTTCATCAGCACTTGGAATAACAGTGTAACTGCTTGGCTCAGAGAAGCACACTGAGTCAGCCCTTAACCCCAGTGATCAGAAATTGTCAAAACGTGTTTTTCAGCAGAAATAAACACGTTTTGGCAACTTTGGTCACCCCCATGTAAGTTATAGGGCAGGAACAGCACAGTTTTCAAAACGTGTTTTTCAGCCCGAAATAAACGCGTTTTCTCAGCCCTTAGAATCGCAGTGTAACTGCCTGGCTCAGAAGAGCACACTGACTCAGCCCTTAACCCCAGTGTGCAGAAATTGTCAAAACGTGTTTTTCAGCAGAAATAAACACGTTTTGGCAACTTTGGTCACCCCCATGTAAGTTATAGGGCAGGAACAGCACAGTTTTCAAAACGTGTTTTTCAGCCCGAAATAAACGCTTTTTCTCAGCCCTTGGAATCGCAGTGTAACTGCCTGGCTCCGAAGAGCACACTGACTCAGCCCTTAACCCCAGTGATCAGAAATTGTCAAAACTTGTTTTTCAGCAGAAATAAACACGTTTTGGCAACTTTGGTCACCCCCATGTAAGTTATAGGGCAGGAACAGCACAGTTTTCAAAACGTGTTTTTCAGCCCGAAATAAACGCGTTTTCTCAGCCCTTAGAATCGCAGTGTAACTGCTTGGCTCAGAAGAGCACACAGAGTCAGCCCTTAACCCCAGTGATCAGAAATTGTCAAAACATGTTTTTCAGCAGAAATAAACACGTTTTGGCAACTTTGGTCACCCCCATGTAAGTTATAGGGCAGGAACAGCACAGTTTTCAAAACGTGTTTTTCAGCCCGAAATAAACGCGTTTTCTCAGCCCTTAGAATCGCAGTGTAACTGCTTGGCTCAGAAGAGCACACAGAGTCAGCCCTTAACCCCAGTGATCAGAAATTGTCAAAACATGTTTTTCAGCAGAAATAAACACGTTTTGGCAACTTTGGTCACCCCCATGTAAGTTATAGGGCAGGAACAGCACAGTTTTCAAAACGTGTTTTTCAGCCCGAAATAAACGCTTTTTTTCAGCACTTGGAATCACAGTGTAACTGCTTGGCTCAGAAGAGCACACTGAGTCAGCCCTTAACCCCAGTGATCAGAAATTGTCAAAACGTGTTTTTCAGCAGAAATAAACACGTTTTGGCAACTTTGGTCACCCCCATGTAAGTTATAGGGCAGGAACAACACAGTTTTCAAAACGTGTTTTTCAGCCCGAAATAAACGCGTTTTCTCAGCCCTTGGAATCGCAGTGTAACTGCCTGGCTCAGAAGAGCACACTGACTCAGCCCTTAACCCCAGTGTGCAGAAATTGTCAAAACGTGTTTTTCAGCAGAAATAAACACGTTTTGGCAACTTTGGTCAACCCCATGTAAGTTATAGGGCAGGAACAGCACAGTTTTCAAAACGTGTTTTTCAGCCCGAAATAAACGCTTTTTTTCAGCACTTGGAATCACAGTGTAACTGCTTGGCTCAGAAGAGCACACTGAGTCAGCCCTACACCCCAGTGATCAGAAATTGTCAAAACGTGTTTTTCAGCAGAAATAAACACGTTTTGGCAACTTTGGTCACCCCCATGTAAGTTATAGGGCAGGAACAGCACAGTTTTCAAAACGTGTTTTTCAGCCCGAAATAAACGCGTTTTCTCAGCCCTTAGAATCGCAGTGTAACTGCTTGGCTCAGAAGAGCACACAGAGTCAGCCCTTAACCCCAGTGATCAGAAATTGTCAAAACATGTTTTTCAGCAGAAATAAACACGTTTTGGCAACTTTGGTCACCCCCATGTAAGTTATAGGGCAGGAACAGCACAGTTTTCAAAACGTGTTTTTCAGCCCGAAATAAACGCTTTTTTTCAGCACTTGGAATCACAGTGTAACTGCTTGGCTCAGAAGAGCACACTGAGTCAGCCCTTAACCCCAGTGATCAGAAATTGTCAAAACGTGTTTTTCAGCAGAAATAAACACGTTTTGGCAACTTTGGTCACCCCCATGTAAGTTATAGGGCAGGAACAGCACAGTTTTCAAAACCTGTTTTTCAGTCCGAAATAAACGCGTTTTCTCAGCCCTTAGAATCGCAGTGTAACTGCCTGGCTCAGAAGAGCACACTGACTCAGCCCTTAACCCCAGTGTGCAGAAATTGTCAAAACGTGTTTTTCAGCAGAAATAAACACGTTTTGGCAACTTTGGTCACCCCCATGTAAGTTATAGGGCAGGAACAGCACAGTTTTCAAAACGTGTTTTTCAGCCCGAAATAAACGCTTTTTTTCAGCACTTGGAATCACAGTGTAACTGCTTGGCTCAGAAGAGCACACTGAGTCAGCCCTACACCCCAGTGATCAGAAATTGTCAAAACGTGTTTTTCAGCAGAAATAAACACGTTTTGGCAACTTTGGTCACCCCCATGTAAGTTATAGGGCAGGAACAGCACAGTTTTCAAAACGTGTTTTTCAGCCAGAAATAAACGCGTTTTCTCAGCCCTTAGAATCGTAGTGTAACTGCCTGGCTCAGAAGAGCACACTGACTCAGCCCTTAACCCCAGTGTGCAGAAATTGCCAAAACGTGTTTTTCAGCAGAAATAAACACGTTTTGGCAACTTTGGTCACCCCCATGTAAGTTATAGGGCAGGAACAGCACAGTTTTCAAAACGTGTTTTTCAGCCCGAAATAAACGCTTTTTCTCATCCCTTGGAATCGCAGTGTAACTGCCTGGCTCAGAAGAGCACACTGACTCAGCCCTTAACCCCAGTGCTCAGAAATTGTCAAAACTTGTTTTTCAGCAGAAATAAACACGTTTTGGCAACTTTGGTCACCCCCATGTAAGTTATAGGGCAGGAACAGCACAGTTTTCAAAACGTGTTTTTCAGCCCGAAATAAACGCGTTTTCTCAGCCCTTAGAATCGCAGTGTAACTGCTTGGCTCAGAAGAGCACACAGAGTCAGCCCTTAACCCCAGTGATCAGAAATTGTCAAAACGTGTTTTTCAGCAGAAATAAACACGTTTTGGCAACTTTGGTCACCCCCATGTAAGTTATAGGGCAGGAACAGCACAGTTTTAAAAACGTGTTTTTCAGCCTGAAATAAACGCGTTTTCTCAGCCCTTGGAATCGCAGTGTAACTGCCTGGCTCAGAAGAGCACACTGACTCAGCCCTTAACCCCAGTGTGCAGAAATTGTCAAAACGTGTTTTTCAGCAGAAATAAACACGTTTTGGCAACTTTGGTCAACCCCATGTAAGTTATAGGGCAGGAACAGCACAGTTTTCAAAACGTGTTTTTCAGCCCGAAATAAACGCTTTTTTTCAGCACTTGGAATCACAGTGTAACTGCTTGGCTCAGAAGAGCACACTGAGTCAGCCCTTAACCCCAGTGATCAGAAATTGTCAAAACGTGTTTTTCAGCAGAAATAAACACGTTTTGGCAACTTTGGTCACCCCCAAGTAAGTTATAGGGCAGGAACAACACAGTTTTCAAAACGTGTTTTTCTGCCCGAAATAAACGCGTTTTCTCAGCCCTTGGAATCGCAGTGTAACTGCCTGGCTCAGAAGAGCACACTGACTCAGCCCTTAACCCCAGTGATCAGAAATTGTCAAAACGTGTTTTTCAGCAGAAATAAACACATTTTGGCAACTTTGGTCACCCCCATGTAAGTTATAGGGCAGGAACAGCACAGTTTTCAAAACGTGTTTTTCAGCCCGAAATAAACGCGTTTTCTCAGCCCTTAGAATCGCAGTGTAACTGCCTGGCTCAGAAGAGCACACTGACTCAGCCCTTAACCCCAGTGTGCAGAAATTGTCAAAACGTGTTTTTCAGCAGAAATAAACACGTTTTGGCAACTTTGGTCACCCCCATGTAAGTTATAGGGCAGGAACAGCACAGTTTTCAAAACGTATTTTTCAGCCCGAAATAAACGCTTTTTTTCAGCACTTGGAATCACAGTGTAACTGCTTGGCTCAGAAGAGCACACTGAGTCAGCCCTACACCCCAGTGATCAGAAATTGTCAAAACGTCTTTTTCAGCAGAAATAAACACGTTTTGGCAACTTTGGTCACCCCCATGTAAGTTATAGGGCAGGAACAGCACAGTTTTCAAAACGTGTTTTTCAGCCCGAAATAAACGCTTTTTTTCAGCACTTGGAATCACAGTGTAACTGCTTGGCTCAGAAGAGCACACTGAGTCAGCCCTTAACCCCAGTGATCAGAAATTGTCAAAACGTGTTTTTCAGCAGAAATAAACACGTTTTGGCAACTTTGGTCACCCCCATGTAAGTTATAGGGCAGGAACAACACAGTTTTCAAAACGTGTTTTTCAGCCCGAAATAAACGCGTTTTCTCAGCCCTTGGAATCGCAGTGTAACTGCCTGGCTCAGAAGAGCACACTGACTCAGCCCTTAACCCCAGTGTGCAGAAATTGTCAAAACGTGTTTTTCAGCAGAAATAAACACGTTTTGGCAACTTTGGTCAACCCCATGTAAGTTATAGGGCAGGAACAGCACAGTTTTCAAAACGTGTTTTTCAGCCCGAAATAAACGCTTTTCATCAGCACTTGGAATAACAGTGTAACTGCTTGGCTCAGAGAAGCACACTGAGTCAGCCCTTAACCCCAGTGATCAGAAATTGTCAAAACGTGTTTTTCAGCAGAAATAAACACGTTTTGGCAACTTTGGTCACCCCCATGTAAGTTATAGGGCAGGAACAGCACAGTTTTCAAAACGTGTTTTTCAGCCCGAAATAAACGCGTTTTCTCAGCCCTTAGAATCGCAGTGTAACTGCCTGGCTCAGAAGAGCACACTGACTCAGCCCTTAACCCCAGTGTGCAGAAATTGTCAAAACGTGTTTTTCAGCAGAAATAAACACGTTTTGGCAACTTTGGTCACCCCCATGTAAGTTATAGGGCAGGAACAGCACAGTTTTCAAAACGTGTTTTTCAGCCCGAAATAAACGCTTTTTCTCAGCCCTTGGAATCGCAGTGTAACTGCCTGGCTCCGAAGAGCACACTGACTCAGCCCTTAACCCCAGTGATCAGAAATTGTCAAAACTTGTTTTTCAGCAGAAATAAACACGTTTTGGCAACTTTGGTCACCCCCATGTAAGTTATAGGGCAGGAACAGCACAGTTTTCAAAACGTGTTTTTCAGCCCGAAATAAACGCGTTTTCTCAGCCCTTAGAATCGCAGTGTAACTGCTTGGCTCAGAAGAGCACACAGATTCAGCCCTTAACCCCAGTGATCAGAAATTGTCAAAACATGTTTTTCAGCAGAAATAAACACGTTTTGGCAACTTTGGTCACCCCCATGTAAGTTATAGGGCAGGAACAGCACAGTTTTCAAAACGTGTTTTTCAGCCCGAAATAAACGCGTTTTCTCAGCCCTTAGAATCGCAGTGTAACTGCTTGGCTCAGAAGAGCACACAGAGTCAGCCCTTAACCCCAGTGATCAGAAATTGTCAAAACATGTTTTTCAGCAGAAATAAACACGTTTTGGCAACTTTGGTCACCCCCATGTAAGTTATAGGGCAGGAACAGCACAGTTTTCAAAACGTGTTTTTCAGCCCGAAATAAACGCTTTTTTTCAGCACTTGGAATCACAGTGTAACTGCTTGGCTCAGAAGAGCACACTGAGTCAGCCCTTAACCCCAGTGATCAGAAATTGTCAAAACGTGTTTTTCAGCAGAAATAAACACGTTTTGGCAACTTTGGTCACCCCCATGTAAGTTATAGGGCAGGAACAACACAGTTTTCAAAACGTGTTTTTCAGCCCGAAATAAACGCGTTTTCTCAGCCCTTGGAATCGCAGTGTAACTGCCTGGCTCAGAAGAGCACACTGACTCAGCCCTTAACCCCAGTGTGCAGAAATTGTCAAAACGTGTTTTTCAGCAGAAATAAACACGTTTTGGCAACTTTGGTCAACCCCATGTAAGTTATAGGGCAGGAACAGCACAGTTTTCAAAACGTGTTTTTCAGCCCGAAATAAACGCTTTTTTTCAGCACTTGGAATCACAGTGTAACTGCTTGGCTCAGAAGAGCACACTGAGTCAGCCCTACACCCCAGTGATCAGAAATTGTCAAAACGTGTTTTTCAGCAGAAATAAACACGTTTTGGCAACTTTGGTCACCCCCATGTAAGTTATAGGGCAGGAACAGCACAGTTTTCAAAACGTGTTTTTCAGCCCGAAATAAACGCGTTTTCTCAGCCCTTAGAATCGCAGTGTAACTGCTTGGCTCAGAAGAGCACACAGAGTCAGCCCTTAACCCCAGTGATCAGAAATTGTCAAAACATGTTTTTCAGCAGAAATAAACACGTTTTGGCAACTTTGGTCACCCCCATGTAAGTTATAGGGCAGGAACAGCACAGTTTTCAAAACGTGTTTTTCAGCCCGAAATAAACGCTTTTTTTCAGCACTTGGAATCACAGTGTAACTGCTTGGCTCAGAAGAGCACACTGAGTCAGCCCTTAACCCCAGTGATCAGAAATTGTCAAAACGTGTTTTTCAGCAGAAATAAACACGTTTTGGCAACTTTGGTCACCCCCATGTAAGTTATAGGGCAGGAACAACACAGTTTTCAAAACGTGTTTTTCTGCCCGAAATAAACGCGTTTTCTCAGCCCTTGGAATCGCAGTGTAACTGCCTGGCTCAGAAGAGCACACTGAGTCAGCCCTTAACCCCAGTGATCAGAAATTGTCAAAACGTGTTTTTCAGCAGAAATAAACACGTTTTGGCAACTTTGGTCACCCCCATGTAAGTTATAGGGCAGGAACAGCACAGTTTTCAAAACGTGTTTTTCAGCCCGAAATAAACGCTTTTTTTCAGCACTTGGAATCACAGTGTAACTGCTTGGCTCAGAAGAGCACACTGAGTCAGCCCTTAACCCCAGTGATCAGAAATTGTCAAAACGTGTTTTTCAGCAGAAATAAACACGTTTTGGCAACTTTGGTCACCCCCATGTAAGTTATACGGCAGGAACAACACAGTTTTCAAAACGTGTTTTTCAGCCCGAAATAAACGCGTTTTCTCAGCCCTTGGAATCGCAGTGTAACTGCCTGGCTCAGAAGAGCACACTGACTCAGCCCTTAACCCCAGTGTGCAGAAATTGTCAAAACGTGTTTTTCAGCAGAAATAAACACGTTTTGGCAACTTTGGTCACCCCCATGTAAGTTATAGGGCATTAACAGCACAGTTTTCAAAACGTGTTTTTCAGCCCGAAATAAACGCTTTTTTTCAGCACTTGGAATCACAGTGTAACTGCTTGGCTCAGAAGAGCACACTGAGTCAGCCCTTAACCCCAGTGATCAGAAATTGTCAAAACGTGTTTTTCAGCAGAAATAAACACGTTTTGGCAACTTTGGTCACCCCCATGTAAGTTATAGGGCAGGAACAGCACAGTTTTCAAAACGTGTTTTTCAGCCCGAAATAAACGCGTTTTCTCAGCCCTTAGAATCGTAGTGTAACTGCCTGGCTCAGAAGAGCACACTGACTCAGCCCTTAACCCCAGTGTGCAGAAATTGTCAAAACGTGTTTTTCAGCAGAAATAAACACGTTTTGGCAACTTTGGTCACCCCCATGTAAGTTATAGGGCAGGAACAGCACAGTTTTCAAAACGTGTTTTTCAGCCCGAAATAAACGCTTTTTCTCAGCCCTTGGAATCGCAGTGTAACTGCCTGGCTCCGAAGAGCACACTGAGTCAGCCCTTAACCCCAGTGATCAGAAATTGTCAAAACGTGTTTTTCAGCAGAAATAAACACGTTTTGGCAACTTTGGTCTCCCCCATGTAAGTTATATGGCTGGAACAGCACAGTTTTCAAAACGTGTTTTTCAGCCCGAAATAAACGCTTTTTCTCAGCCCTTGGAATCGCAGTGTAACTGCCTGGCTCAGAAGAGCACACTGACTCAGCCCTTAACCCCAGTGATCAGAAATTGTCAAAACTTGTTTTTCAGCAGAAATAAACACGTTTTGGCAACTTTGGTCACCCCCATGTAAGTTATAGGGCAGGAACAGCACAGTTTTCAAAACGTGTTTTTCAGCCCGAAATAAACGCGTTTTCTCAGCCCTTAGAATCGCAGTGTAACTGCTTGGCTCAGAAGAGCACACAGAGTCAGCCCTTAACCCCAGTGATCAGAAATTGTCAAAACATGTTTTTCAGCAGAAATAAACACGTTTTGGCAACTTTGGTCACCCCCATGTAAGTTATAGGGCAGGAACAGCACAGTTTTCAAAACGTGTTTTTCAGCCCGAAATAAACGCGTTTTCTCAGCCCTTAGAATCGCAGTGTAACTGCTTGGCTCAGAAGAGCACACAGAGTCAGCCCTTAACCCCAGTGATCAGAAATTGTCAAAACATGTTTTTCAGCAGAAATAAACACGTTTTGGCAACTTTGGTCACCCCCATGTAAGTTATAGGGCAGGAACAGCACAGTTTTCAAAACGTGTTTTTCAGCCCGAAATAAACGCGTTTTCTCAGCCCTTGGAATCGCAGTGTAACTGCCTGGCTCAGAAGAGCACACTGACTCAGCCCTTAACCCCAGTGTGCAGAAATTGTCAAAACGTGTTTTTCAGCAGAAATAAACACGTTTTGGCAACTTTGGTCAACCCCATGTAAGTTATAGGGCAGGAACAGCACAGTTTTCAAAACGTGTTTTTCAGCCCGAAATAAACGCTTTTTTTCAGCACTTGGAATCACAGTGTAACTGCTTGGCTCAGAAGAGCACACTGAGTCAGCCCTACACCCCAGTGATCAGAAATTGTCAAAACGTGTTTTTCAGCAGAAATAAACACGTTTTGGCAACTTTGGTCACCCCCATGTAAGTTATAGGGCAGGAACAGCACAGTTTTCAAAACGTGTTTTTCAGCCCGAAATAAACGCGTTTTCTCAGCCCTTAGAATCGTAGTGTAACTGCCTGGCTCAGAAGAGCACACAGAGTCAGCCCTTAACCCCAGTGATCAGAAATTGTCAAAACATGTTTTTCAGCAGAAATAAACACGTTTTGGCAACTTTGGTCACCCCCATGTAAGTTATAGGGCAGGAACAGCACAGTTTTCAAAACGTGTTTTTCAGCCTGAAATAAACGCGTTTTCTCAGCCCTTAGAATCGCAGTGTAACTGCTTGGCTCAGAAGAGCACACAGAGTCAGCCCTTAACCCCAGTGATCAGAAATTGTCAAAACATGTTTTTCAGCAGAAATAAACACGTTTTGGCAACTTTGGTCACCCCCATGTAAGTTATAGGGCAGGAACAGCACAGTTTTCAAAACGTGTTTTTCAGCCCGAAATAAACGCTTTTTTTCAGCACTTGGAATCACAGTGTAACTGCTTGGCTCAGAAGAGCACACTGAGTCAGCCCTTAACCCCAGTGATCAGAAATTGTCAAAACGTGTTTTTCAGCAGAAATAAACACGTTTTGGCAACTTTGGTCACCCCCATGTAAGTTATAGGGCAGGAACAACACAGTTTTCAAAACGTGTTTTTCTGCCCGAAATAAACGCGTTTTCTCAGCCCTTGGAATCGCAGTGTAACTGCCTGGCTCAGAAGAGCACACTGACTCAGCCCTTAACCCCAGTGTGCAGAAATTGTCAAAACGTGTTTTTCAGCAGAAATAAACACGTTTTGGCAACTTTGGTCAACCCCATGTAAGTTATAGGGCAGGAACAGCACAGTTTTCAAAACGTGTTTTTCAGCCCGAAATAAACGCTTTTTTTCAGCACTTGGAATCACAGTGTAACTGCTTGGCTCAGAAGAGCACACTGAGTCAGCCCTTAACCCCAGTGATCAGAAATTGTCAAAACGTGTTTTTCAGCAGAAATAAACACGTTTTGGCAACTTTGGTCACCCCCATGTAAGTTATAGGGCAGGAACAGCACAGTTTTCAAAACGTGTTTTTCAGTCCGAAATAAACGCGTTTTCTCAGCCCTTAGAATCGCAGTGTAACTGCCTGGCTCAGAAGAGCACACTGACTCAGCCCTTAACCCCAGTGTGCAGAAATTGTCAAAACGTGTTTTTCAGCAGAAATAAACACGTTTTGGCAACTTTGGTCACCCCCATGTAAGTTATAGGGCAGGAACAGCACAGTTTTCAAAACGTGTTTTTCAGCCCGAAATAAACGCTTTTTTTCAGCACTTGGAATCACAGTGTAACTGCTTGGCTCAGAAGAGCACACTGAGTCAGCCCTACACCCCAGTGATCAGAAATTGTCAAAACGTGTTTTTCAGCAGAAATAAACACGTTTTGGCAACTTTGGTCACCCCCATGTAAGTTATAGGGCAGGAACAGCACAGTTTTCAAAACGTGTTTTTCAGCCCGAAATAAACGCGTTTTCTCAGCCCTTAGAATCGTAGTGTAACTGCCTGGCTCAGAAGAGCACACTGACTCAGCCCTTAACCCCAGTGTGCAGAAATTGTCAAAACGTGTTTTTCAGCAGAAATAAACACGTTTTGGCAACTTTGGTCACCCCCATGTAAGTTATAGGGCAGGAACAGCACAGTTTTCAAAACGTGTTTTTCAGCCCGAAATAAACGCTTTTTCTCATCCCTTGGAATCGCAGTGTAACTGCCTGGCTCAGAAGAGCACACTGAGTCAGCCCTTAACCCCAGTGATCAGAAATTGTCAAAACGTGTTTTTCAGCAGAAATAAACACGTTTTGGCAACTTTGGTCTCCCCCATGTAAGTTATATGGCTGGAACAGCACAGTTTTCAAAACGTGTTTTTCAGCCCGAAATAAACGCTTTTTCTCAGCCCTTGGAATCGCAGTGTAACTGCCTGGCTCCGAAGAGCACACTGAGTCAGCCCTTAACCCCAGTGATCAGAAATTGTCAAAACGTGTTTTTCAGCAGAAATAAACACGTTTTGGCAACTTTGGTCTCCCCCATGTAAGTTATATGGCTGGAACAGCACAGTTTTCAAAACGTGTTTTTCAGCCCGAAATAAACGCTTTTTCTCAGCCCTTGGAATCGCAGTGTAACTGCCTGGCTCAGAAGAGCACACTGACTCAGCCCTTAACCCCAGTGATCAGAAATTGTCAAAACTTGTTTTTCAGCAGAAATAAACACGTTTTGGCAACTTTGGTCACCCCCATGTAAGTTATAGGGCAGGAACAGCACAGTTTTCAAAACGTGTTTTTCAGCCCGAAATAAACGCGTTTTCTCAGCCCTTAGAATCGCAGTGTAACTGCTTGGCTCAGAAGAGCACACAGAGTCAGCCCTTAACCCCAGTGATCAGAAATTGTCAAAACATGTTTTTCAGCAGAAATAAACACGTTTTGGCAACTTTGGTCACCCCCATGTAAGTTATAGGGCAGGAACAGCACAGTTTTCAAAACGTGTTTTTCAGCCCGAAATAAACGCGTTTTCTCAGCCCTTAGAATCGCAGTGTAACTGCTTGGCTCAGAAGAGCACACAGAGTCAGCCCTTAACCCCAGTGATCAGAAATTGTCAAAACATGTTTTTCAGCAGAAATAAACACGTTTTGGCAACTTTGGTCACCCCCATGTAAGTTATAGGGCAGGAACAGCACAGTTTTCAAAACGTGTTTTTCAGCCCGAAATAAACGCGTTTTCTCAGCCCTTGGAATCGCAGTGTAACTGCCTGGCTCAGAAGAGCACACTGACTCAGCCCTTAACCCCAGTGTGCAGAAATTGTCAAAACGTGTTTTTCAGCAGAAATAAACACGTTTTGGCAACTTTGGTCAACCCCATGTAAGTTATAGGGCAGGAACAGCACAGTTTTCAAAACGTGTTTTTCAGCCCGAAATAAACGCTTTTTTTCAGCACTTGGAATCACAGTGTAACTGCTTGGCTCAGAAGAGCACACTGAGTCAGCCCTACACCCCAGTGATCAGAAATTGTCAAAACGTGTTTTTCAGCAGAAATAAACACGTTTTGGCAACTTTGGTCACCCCCATGTAAGTTATAGGGCAGGAACAGCACAGTTTTCAAAACGTGTTTTTCAGCCCGAAATAAACGCGTTTTCTCAGCCCTTAGAATCGTAGTGTAACTGCCTGGCTCAGAAGAGCACACAGAGTCAGCCCTTAACCCCAGTGATCAGAAATTGTCAAAACATGTTTTTCAGCAGAAATAAACACGTTTTGGCAACTTTGGTCACCCCCATGTAAGTTATAGGGCAGGAACAGCACAGTTTTCAAAACGTGTTTTTCAGCCCGAAATAAACGCGTTTTCTCAGCCCTTAGAATCGCAGTGTAACTGCTTGGCTCAGAAGAGCACACAGAGTCAGCCCTTAACCCCAGTGATCAGAAATTGTCAAAACATGTTTTTCAGCAGAAATAAACACGTTTTGGCAACTTTGGTCACCCCCATGTAAGTTATAGGGCAGGAACAGCACAGTTTTCAAAACGTGTTTTTCAGCCCGAAATAAACGCTTTTTTTCAGCACTTGGAATCACAGTGTAACTGCTTGGCTCAGAAGAGCACACTGAGTCAGCCCTTAACCCCAGTGATCAGAAATTGTCAAAACGTGTTTTTCAGCAGAAATAAACACGTTTTGGCAACTTTGGTCACCCCCATGTAAGTTATAGGGCAGGAACAACACAGTTTTCAAAACGTGTTTTTCAGCCCGAAATAAACGCGTTTTCTCAGCCCTTGGAATCGCAGTGTAACTGCCTGGCTCAGAAGAGCACACTGACTCAGCCCTTAACCCCAGTGTGCAGAAATTGTCAAAACGTGTTTTTCAGCAGAAATAAACACGTTTTGGCAACTTTGGTCAACCCCATGTAAGTTATAGGGCAGGAACAGCACAGTTTTCAAAACGTGTTTATCAGCCCGAAATAAACGCTTTTTTTCAGCACTTGGAATCACAGTGTAACTGCTTGGCTCAGAAGAGCACACTGAGTCAGCCCTACACCCCAGTGATCAGAAATTGTCAAAACGTGTTTTTCAGCAGAAATAAACACGTTTTGGCAACTTTGGTCACCCCCATGTAAGTTATAGGGCAGGAACAGCACAGTTTTCAAAACGTGTTTTTCAGCCCGAAATAAACGCGTTTTCTCAGCCCTTAGAATCGCAGTGTAACTGCTTGGCTCAGAAGAGCACACAGAGTCAGCCCTTAACCCCAGTGATCAGAAATTGTCAAAACATGTTTTTCAGCAGAAATAAACACGTTTTGGCAACTTTGGTCACCCCCATGTAAGTTATAGGGCAGGAACAGCACAGTTTTCAAAACGTGTTTTTCAGCCCGAAATAAACGCTTTTTCTCAGCCCTTGGAATCGCAGTGTAACTGCCTGGCTCAGAAGAGCACACTGACTCAGCCCTTAACCCCAGTGATCAGAAATTGTCAAAACTTGTTTTTCAGCAGAAATAAACACGTTTTGGCAACTTTGGTCACCCCCATGTAAGTTATAGGGCAGGAACAGCACAGTTTTCAAAACGTGTTTTTCAGCCCGAAATAAACGCGTTTTCTCAGCCCTTAGAATCGCAGTGTAACTGCTTGGCTCAGAAGAGCACACAGAGTCAGCCCTTAACCCCAGTGATCAGAAATTGTCAAAACATGTTTTTCAGCAGAAATAAACACGTTTTGGCAACTTTGGTCACCCCCATGTAAGTTATAGGGCAGGAACAGCACAGTTTTCAAAACGTGTTTTTCAGCCCGAAATAAACGCGTTTTCTCAGCCCTTAGAATCGCAGTGTAACTGCTTGGCTCAGAAGAGCACACAGAGTCAGCCCTTAACCCCAGTGATCAGAAATTGTCAAAACATGTTTTTCAGCAGAAATAAACACGTTTTGGCAACTTTGGTCACCCCCATGTAAGTTATAGGGCAGGAACAGCACAGTTTTCAAAACGTGTTTTTCAGCCCGAAATAAACGCGTTTTCTCAGCCCTTGGAATCGCAGTGTAACTGCCTGGCTCAGAAGAGCACACTGACTCAGCCCTTAACCCCAGTGTGCAGAAATTGTCAAAACGTGTTTTTCAGCAGAAATAAACACGTTTTGGCAACTTTGGTCAACCCCATGTAAGTTATAGGGCAGGAACAGCACAGTTTTCAAAACGTGTTTTTCAGCCCGAAATAAACGCTTTTTTTCAGCACTTGGAATCACAGTGTAACTGCTTGGCTCAGAAGAGCACACTGAGTCAGCCCTTAACCCCAGTGATCAGAAATTGTCAAAACGTGTTTTTCAGCAGAAATAAACACGTTTTGGCAACTTTGGTCACCCCCATGTAAGTTATAGGGCAGGAACAACACAGTTTTCAAAACGTGTTTTTCAGCCCGAAATAAACGCGTTTTCTCAGCCCTTGGAATCGCAGTGTAACTGCCTGGCTCAGAAGAGCACACTGACTCAGCCCTTAACCCCAGTGTGCAGAAATTGTCAAAACGTGTTTTTCAGCAGAAATAAACACGTTTTGGCAACTTTGGTCAACCCCATGTAAGTTATAGGGCAGGAACAGCACAGTTTTCAAAACGTGTTTTTCAGCCCGAAATAAACGCTTTTTTTCAGCACTTGGAATCACAGTGTAACTGCTTGGCTCAGAAGAGCACACTGAGTCAGCCCTACACCCCAGTGATCAGAAATTGTCAAAACGTGTTTTTCAGCAGAAATAAACACGTTTTGGCAACTTTGGTCACCCCCATGTAAGTTATAGGGCAGGAACAGCACAGTTTTCAAAACGTGTTTTTCAGCCCGAAATAAACGCGTTTTCTCAGCCCTTAGAATCGCAGTGTAACTGCTTGGCTCAGAAGAGCACACAGAGTCAGCCCTTAACCCCAGTGATCAGAAATTGTCAAAACATGTTTTTCAGCAGAAATAAACACGTTTTGGCAACTTTGGTCACCCCCATGTAAGTTATAGGGCATTAACAGCACAGTTTTCAAAACGTGTTTTTCAGCCCGAAATAAACGCTTTTTTTCAGCACTTGGAATCACAGTGTAACTGCTTGGCTCAGAAGAGCACACTGAGTCAGCCCTTAACCCCAGTGTGCAGAAATTGTCAAAACGTGTTTTTCAGCAGAAATAAACACGTTTTGGCAACTTTGGTCAACCCCATGTAAGTTATAGGGCAGGAACAGCACAGTTTTCAAAACGTGTTTTTCAGCCCGAAATAAACGCTTTTTTTCAGCACTTGGAATCACAGTGTAACTGCTTGGCTCAGAAGAGCACACTGAGTCAGCCCTTAACCCCAGTGATCAGAAATTGTCAAAACGTGTTTTTCAGCAGAAATAAACACGTTTTGGCAACTTTGGTCACCCCCATGTAAGTTATAGGGCAGGAACAGCACAGTTTTCAAAACGTGTTTTTCAGCCCGAAATAAACGCGTTTTCTCAGCCCTTAGAATCGCAGTGTAACTGCCTGGCTCAGAAGAGCACACTGACTCAGCCCTTAACCCCAGTGTGCAGAAATTGTCAAAACGTGTTTTTCAGCAGAAATAAACACGTTTTGGCAACTTTGGTCACCCCCATGTAAGTTATAGGGCAGGAACAGCACAGTTTTCAAAACGTGTTTTTCAGCCCGAAATAAACGCTTTTTTTCAGCACTTGGAATCACAGTGTAACTGCTTGGCTCAGAAGAGCACACTGAGTCAGCCCTACACCCCAGTGATCAGAAATTGTCAAAACGTGTTTTTCAGCAGAAATAAACACGTTTTGGCAACTTTGGTCACCCCCATGTAAGTTATAGGGCAGGAACAGCACAGTTTTCAAAACGTGTTTTTCAGCCCGAAATAAACGCTTTTTTTCAGCACTTGGAATCACAGTGTAACTGCTTGGCTCAGAAGAGCACACTGAGTCAGCCCTTAACCCCAGTGATCAGAAATTGTCAAAACGTGTTTTTCAGCAGAAATAAACACGTTTTGGCAACTTTGGTCACCCCCATGTAAGTTATAGGGCAGGAACAACACAGTTTTCAAAACGTGTTTTTCAGCCTGAAATAAACGCGTTTTCTCAGCCCTTGGAATCGCAGTGTAACTGCCTGGCTCAGAAGAGCACACTGACTCAGCCCTTAACCCCAGTGTGCAGAAATTGTCAAAACGTGTTTTTCAGCAGAAATAAACACGTTTTGGCAACTTTGGTCAACCCCATGTAAGTTATAGGGCAGGAACAGCACAGTTTTCAAAACGTGTTTTTCAGCTCGAAATAAACGCTTTTTTTCAGCACTTGGAATCACAGTGTAACTGCTTGGCTCAGAAGAGCACACTGAGTCAGCCCTTAACCCCAGTGATCAGAAATTGTCAAAACGTGTTTTTCAGCAGAAATAAACACGTTTTGGCAACTTTGGTCACCCCCATGTAAGTTATAGGGCAGGAACAGCACAGTTTTCAAAACGTGTTTTTCAGCCCGAAATAAACGCTTTTTTTCAGCACTTGGAATCACAGTGTAACTGCTTGGCTCAGAAGAGCACACTGAGTCAGCCCTTAACCCCAGTGATCAGAAATTGTCAAAACGTGTTTTTCAGCAGAAATAAACACGTTTTGGCAACTTTGGTCACCCCCATGTAAGTTATAGGGCAGGAACAACACAGTTTTCAAAACGTGTTTTTCAGCCCGAAATAAACGCGTTTTCTCAGCCCTTGGAATCGCAGTGTAACTGCTTGGCTCAGAAGAGCACACAGAGTCAGCCCTTAACCCCAGTGATCAGAAATTGTCAAAACATGTTTTTCAGCAGAAATAAACACGTTTTGGCAACTTTGGTCACCCCCATGTAAGTTATAGGGCAGGAACAGCACAGTTTTCAAAACGTGTTTTTCAGCCCGAAATAAACGCGTTTTCTCAGCCCTTAGAATCGCAGTGTAACTGCTTGGCTCAGAAGAGCACACAGAGTCAGCCCTTAACCCCAGTGATCAGAAATTGTCAAAACATGTTTTTCAGCAGAAATAAACACGTTTTGGCAACTTTGGTCACCCCCATGTAAGTTATAGGGCAGGAACAGCACAGTTTTCAAAACGTGTTTTTCAGCCCGAAATAAACGCGTTTTCTCAGCCCTTGGAATCGCAGTGTAACTGCCTGGCTCAGAAGAGCACACTGACTCAGCCCTTAACCCCAGTGTGCAGAAATTGTCAAAACGTGTTTTTCAGCAGAAATAAACACGTTTTGGCAACTTTGGTCAACCCCATGTAAGTTATAGGGCAGGAACAGCACAGTTTTCAAAACGTGTTTTTCATCCCGAAATAAACGCTTTTTTTCAGCACTTGGAATCACAGTGTAACTGCTTGGCTCAGAAGAGCACACTGAGTCAGCCCTACACCCCAGTGATCAGAAATTGTCAAAACGTGTTTTTCAGCAGAAATAAACACGTTTTGGCAACTTTGGTCACCCCCATGTAAGTTATAGGGCAGGAACAGCACAGTTTTCAAAACGTGTTTTTCAGCCCGAAATAAACGCTTTTTCTCAGCCCTTGGAATCGCAGTGTAACTGCCTGGCTCCGAAGAGCACACTGAGTCAGCCCTTAACCCCAGTTATCAGAAATTGTCAAAACGTGTTTTTCAGCAGAAATAAACACGTTTTGGCAACTTTGGTCTCCCCCATGTAAGTTATATGGCTGGAACAGCACAGTTTTCAAAACGTGTTTTTCAGCCCGAAATAAACGCTTTTTCTCAGCCCTTGGAATCGCAGTGTAACTGCCTGGCTCAGAAGAGCACACTGACTCAGCCCTTAACCCCAGTGATCAGAAATTGTCAAAACTTGTTTTTCAGCAGAAATAAACACGTTTTGGCAACTTTGGTCACCCCCATGTAAGTTATAGGGCAGGAACAGCACAGTTTTCAAAACGTGTTTTTCAGCCCGAAATAAACGCGTTTTCTCAGCCCTTAGAATCGCAGTGTAACTGCCTGGCTCAGAAGAGCACACTGACTCAGCCCTTAACCCCAGTGTGCAGAAATTGTCAAAACGTGTTTTTCAGCAGAAATAAACACGTTTTGGCAACTTTGGTCACCCCCATGTAAGTTATAGGGCAGGAACAGCACAGTTTTCAAAACGTGTTTTTCAGCCCGAAATAAACGCTTTTTCTCAGCCCTTGGAATCGCAGTGTAACTGCCTGGCTCCGAAGAGCACACTGAGTCAGCCCTTAACCCCAGTGATCAGAAATTGTCAAAACGTGTTTTTCAGCAGAAATAAACACGTTTTGGCAACTTTGGTCTCCCCCATGTAAGTTATATGGCTGGAACAGCACAGTTTTCAAAACGTGTTTTTCAGCCCGAAATAAACGCTTTTTCTCAGCCCTTGGAATCGCAGTGTAACTGCCTGGCTCAGAAGAGCACACTGACTCAGCCCTTAACCCCAGTGATCAGAAATTGTCAAAACGTGTTTTTCAGCAGAAATAAACACGTTTTGGCAACTTTGGTCACCCCCATGTAAGTTATAGGGCAGGAACAGCACAGTTTTCAAAACGTGTTTTTCAGCCCGAAATAAACGCGTTTTCTCAGCCCTTAGAATCGTAGTGTAACTGCCTGGCTCAGAAGAGCACACAGAGTCAGCCCTTAACCCCAGTGATCAGAAATTGTCAAAACATGTTTTTCAGCAGAAATAAACACGTTTTGGCAACTTTGGTCACCCCCATGTAAGTTATAGGGCAGGAACAGCACAGTTTTCAAAACGTGTTTTTCAGCCCGAAATAAACGCGTTTTCTCAGCCCTTAGAATCGCAGTGTAACTGCTTGGCTCAGAAGAGCACACAGAGTCAGCCCTTAACCCCAGTGATCAGAAATTGTCAAAACATGTTTTTCAGCAGAAATAAACACGTTTTGGCAACTTTGGTCACCCCCATGTAAGTTATAGGGCAGGAACAGCACAGTTTTCAAAACGTGTTTTTCAGCCCGAAATAAACGCGTTTTCTCAGCCCTTAGAATCGCAGTGTAACTGCTTGGCTCAGAAGAGCACACAGAGTCAGCCCTTAACCCCAGTGATCAGAAATTGTCAAAACATGTTTTTCAGCAGAAATAAACACGTTTTGGCAACTTTGGTCACCCCCATGTAAGTTATAGGGCAGGAACAGCACAGTTTTCAAAACGTGTTTTTCAGCCCGAAATAAACGCGTTTTCTCAGCCCTTGGAATCGCAGTGTAACTGCCTGGCTCAGAAGAGCACACTGACTCAGCCCTTAACCCCAGTGTGCAGAAATTGTCAAAACGTGTTTTTCAGCAGAAATAAACACGTTTTGGCAACTTTGGTCAACCCCATGTAAGTTATAGGGCAGGAACAGCACAGTTTTCAAAACGTGTTTTTCAGCCCGAAATAAACGCTTTTTTTCAGCACTTGGAATCACAGTGTAACTGCTTGGCTCAGAAGAGCACACTGAGTCAGCCCTACACCCCAGTGATCAGAAATTGTCAAAACGTGTTTTTCAGCAGAAATAAACACGTTTTGGCAACTTTGGTCACCCCCATGTAAGTTATAGGGCAGGAACAGCACAGTTTTCAAAACGTGTTTTTCAGCCCGAAATAAACGCTTTTTCTCAGCCCTTGGAATCGCAGTGTAACTGCCTGGCTCCGAAGAGCACACTGAGTCAGCCCTTAACCCCAGTTATCAGAAATTGTCAAAACGTGTTTTTCAGCAGAAATAAACACGTTTTGGCAACTTTGGTCTCCCCCATGTAAGTTATATGGCTGGAACAGCACAGTTTTCAAAACGTGTTTTTCAGCCCGAAATAAACGCTTTTTCTCAGCCCTTGGAATCGCAGTGTAACTGCCTGGCTCAGAAGAGCACACTGACTCAGCCCTTAACCCCAGTGATCAGAAATTGTCAAAACTTGTTTTTCAGCAGAAATAAACACGTTTTGGCAACTTTGGTCACCCCCATGTAAGTTATAGGGCAGGAACAGCACAGTTTTCAAAACGTGTTTTTCAGCCCGAAATAAACGCGTTTTCTCAGCCCTTAGAATCGCAGTGTAACTGCCTGGCTCAGAAGAGCACACTGACTCAGCCCTTAACCCCAGTGTGCAGAAATTGTCAAAACGTGTTTTTCAGCAGAAATAAACACGTTTTGGCAACTTTGGTCACCCCCATGTAAGTTATAGGGCAGGAACAGCACAGTTTTCAAAACGTGTTTTTCAGCCCGAAATAAACGCTTTTTCTCAGCCCTTGGAATCGCAGTGTAACTGCCTGGCTCCGAAGAGCACACTGAGTCAGCCCTTAACCCCAGTGATCAGAAATTGTCAAAACGTGTTTTTCAGCAGAAATAAACACGTTTTGGCAACTTTGGTCTCCCCCATGTAAGTTATATGGCTGGAACAGCACAGTTTTCAAAACGTGTTTTTCAGCCCGAAATAAACGCTTTTTCTCAGCCCTTGGAATCGCAGTGTAACTGCCTGGCTCAGAAGAGCACACTGACTCAGCCCTTAACCCCAGTGATCAGAAATTGTCAAAACGTGTTTTTCAGCAGAAATAAACACGTTTTGGCAACTTTGGTCACCCCCATGTAAGTTATAGGGCAGGAACAGCACAGTTTTCAAAACGTGTTTTTCAGCCCGAAATAAACGCGTTTTCTCAGCCCTTAGAATCGTAGTGTAACTGCCTGGCTCAGAAGAGCACACAGAGTCAGCCCTTAACCCCAGTGATCAGAAATTGTCAAAACATGTTTTTCAGCAGAAATAAACACGTTTTGGCAACTTTGGTCACCCCCATGTAAGTTATAGGGCAGGAACAGCACAGTTTTCAAAACGTGTTTTTCAGCCCGAAATAAACGCGTTTTCTCAGCCCTTAGAATCGCAGTGTAACTGCTTGGCTCAGAAGAGCACACAGAGTCAGCCCTTAACCCCAGTGATCAGAAATTTTCAAAACATGTTTTTCAGCAGAAATAAACACGTTTTGGCAACTTTGGTCACCCCCATGTAAGTTATAGGGCAGGAACAGCACAGTTTTCAAAACGTGTTTTTCAGCCCGAAATAAACGCTTTTTTTCAGCACTTGGAATCACAGTGTAACTGCTTGGCTCAGAAGAGCACACTGAGTCAGCCCTTAACCCCAATGATCAGAAATTGTCAAAACGTGTTTTTCAGCAGAAATAAACACGTTTTGGCAACTTTGGTCACCCCCATGTAAGTTATAGGGCAGGAACAACACAGTTTTCAAAACGTGTTTTTCTGCCCGAAATAAACGCGTTTTCTCAGCCCTTGGAATCGCAGTGTAACTGCCTGGCTCAGAAGAGCACACTGACTCAGCCCTTAACCCCAGTGTGCAGAAATTGTCAAAACGTGTTTTTCAGCAGAAATAAACACGTTTTGGCAACTTTGGTCAACCCCATGTAAGTTATAGGGCAGGAACAGCACAGTTTTCAAAACGTGTTTTTCAGCCCGAAATAAACGCTTTTTTTCAGCACTTGGAATCACAGTGTAACTGCTTGGCTCAGAAGAGCACACTGAGTCAGCCCTTAACCCCAGTGATCAGAAATTGTCAAAACGTGTTTTTCAGCAGAAATAAACACGTTTTGGCAACTTTGGTCACCCCCATGTAAGTTATAGGGCAGGAACAGCACAGTTTTCAAAACGTGTTTTTCAGCCCGAAATAAACGCGTTTTCTCAGCCCTTAGAATCGCAGTGTAACTGCCTGGCTCAGAAGAGCACACTGACTCAGCCCTTAACCCCAGTGTGCAGAAATTGTCAAAACGTGTTTTTCAGCAGAAATAAACACGTTTTGGCAACTTTGGTCACCCCCATGTAAGTTATAGGGCAGGAACAGCACAGTTTTCAAAACGTGTTTTTCAGCCCGAAATAAACGCTTTTTTTCAGCACTTGGAATCACAGTGTAACTGCTTGGCTCAGAAGAGCACACTGAGTCAGCCCTACACCCCAGTGATCAGAAATTGTCAAAACGTGTTTTTCAGCAGAAATAAACACGTTTTGGCAACTTTGGTCACCCCCATGTAAGTTATAGGGCAGGAACAGCACAGTTTTCAAAACGTGTTTTTCAGCCCGAAATAAACGCTTTTTTTCAGCACTTGGAATCACAGTGTAACTGCTTGGCTCAGAAGAGCACACTGAGTCAGCCCTTAACCCCAGTGATCAGAAATTGTCAAAACGTGTTTTTCAGCAGAAATAAACACGTTTTGGCAACTTTGGTCACCCCCATGTAAGTTATAGGGCAGGAACAACACAGTTTTCAAAACGTGTTTTTCAGCCCGAAATAAACGCGTTTTCTCAGCCCTTGGAATCGCAGTGTAACTGCCTGGCTCAGAAGAGCACACTGACTCAGCCCTTAACCCCAGTGTGCAGAAATTGTCAAAACGTGTTTTTCAGCAGAAATAAACACGTTTTGGCAACTTTGGTCAACCCCATGTAAGTTATAGGGCAGGAACAGCACAGTTTTCAAAACGTGTTTTTCAGCTCGAAATAAACGCTTTTTTTCAGCACTTGGAATCACAGTGTAACTGCTTGGCTCAGAAGAGCACACTGAGTCAGCCCTTAACCCCAGTGATCAGAAATTGTCAAAACGTGTTTTTCAGCAGAAATAAACACGTTTTGGCAACTTTGGTCACCCCCATGTAAGTTATAGGGCAGGAACAGCACAGTTTTCAAAACGTGTTTTTCAGCCCGAAATAAACGCTTTTTTTCAGCACTTGGAATCACAGTGTAACTGCTTGGCTCAGAAGAGCACACTGAGTCAGCCCTTAACCCCAGTGATCAGAAATTGTCAAAACGTGTTTTTCAGCAGAAATAAACACGTTTTGGCAACTTTGGTCACCCCCATGTAAGTTATAGGGCAGGAACAACACAGTTTTCAAAACGTGTTTTTCAGCCCGAAATAAACGCGTTTTCTCAGCCCTTGGAATCGCAGTGTAACTGCTTGGCTCAGAAGAGCACACAGAGTCAGCCCTTAACCCCAGTGATCAGAAATTGTCAAAACATGTTTTTCAGCAGAAATAAACACGTTTTGGCAACTTTGGTCACCCCCATGTAAGTTATAGGGCAGGAACAGCACAGTTTTCAAAACGTGTTTTTCAGCCCGAAATAAACGCGTTTTCTCAGCCCTTAGAATCGCAGTGTAACTGCTTGGCTCAGAAGAGCACACAGAGTCAGCCCTTAACCCCAGTGATCAGAAATTGTCAAAACATGTTTTTCAGCAGAAATAAACACGTTTTGGCAACTTTGGTCACCCCCATGTAAGTTATAGGGCAGGAACAGCACAGTTTTCAAAACGTGTTTTTCAGCCCGAAATAAACGCGTTTTCTCAGCCCTTGGAATCGCAGTGTAACTGCCTGGCTCAGAAGAGCACACTGACTCAGCCCTTAACCCCAGTGTGCAGAAATTGTCAAAACGTGTTTTTCAGCAGAAATAAACACGTTTTGGCAACTTTGGTCAACCCCATGTAAGTTATAGGGCAGGAACAGCACAGTTTTCAAAACGTGTTTTTCAGCCCGAAATAAACGCTTTTTTTCAGCACTTGGAATCACAGTGTAACTGCTTGGCTCAGAAGAGCACACTGAGTCAGCCCTACACCCCAGTGATCAGAAATTGTCAAAACGTGTTTTTCAGCAGAAATAAACACGTTTTGGCAACTTTGGTCACCCCCATGTAAGTTATAGGGCAGGAACAGCACAGTTTTCAAAACGTGTTTTTCAGCCCGAAATAAACGCTTTTTCTCAGCCCTTGGAATCGCAGTGTAACTGCCTGGCTCCGAAGAGCACACTGAGTCAGCCCTTAACCCCAGTGATCAGAAATTGTCAAAACGTGTTTTTCAGCAGAAATAAACACGTTTTGGCAACTTTGGTCTCCCCCATGTAAGTTATATGGCTGGAACAGCACAGTTTTCAAAACGTGTTTTTCAGCCCGAAATAAACGCTTTTTCTCAGCCCTTGGAATCGCAGTGTAACTGCCTGGCTCCGAAGAGCACACTGAGTCAGCCCTTAACCCCAGTGATCAGAAATTGTCAAAACATGTTTTTCAGCAGAAATAAACACGTTTTGGCAACTTTGGTCACCCCCATGTAAGTTATAGGGCAGGAACAGCACAGTTTTCAAAACGTGTTTTTCAGCCCGAAATAAACGCGTTTTCTCAGCCCTTAGAATCGCAGTGTAACTGCTTGGCTCAGAAGAGCACACAGAGTCAGCCCTTAACCCCAGTGATCAGAAATTTTCAAAACATGTTTTTCAGCAGAAATAAACACGTTTTGGCAACTTTGGTCACCCCCATGTAAGTTATAGGGCAGGAACAGCACAGTTTTCAAAACGTGTTTTTCAGCCCGAAATAAACGCTTTTTTTCAGCACTTGGAATCACAGTGTAACTGCTTGGCTCAGAAGAGCACACTGAGTCAGCCCTTAACCCCAATGATCAGAAATTGTCAAAACGTGTTTTTCAGCAGAAATAAACACGTTTTGGCAACTTTGGTCACCCCCATGTAAGTTATAGGGCAGGAACAACACAGTTTTCAAAACGTGTTTTTCTGCCCGAAATAAACGCGTTTTCTCAGCCCTTGGAATCGCAGTGTAACTGCCTGGCTCAGAAGAGCACACTGACTCAGCCCTTAACCCCAGTGTGCAGAAATTGTCAAAACGTGTTTTTCAGCAGAAATAAACACGTTTTGGCAACTTTGGTCAACCCCATGTAAGTTATAGGGCAGGAACAGCACAGTTTTCAAAACGTGTTTTTCAGCCCGAAATAAACGCTTTTTTTCAGCACTTGGAATCACAGTGTAACTGCTTGGCTCAGAAGAGCACACTGAGTCAGCCCTTAACCCCAGTGATCAGAAATTGTCAAAACGTGTTTTTCAGCAGAAATAAACACGTTTTGGCAACTTTGGTCACCCCCATGTAAGTTATAGGGCAGGAACAGCACAGTTTTCAAAACGTGTTTTTCAGTCCGAAATAAACGCGTTTTCTCAGCCCTTAGAATCGCAGTGTAACTGCCTGGCTCAGAAGAGCACACTGACTCAGCCCTTAACCCCAGTGTGCAGAAATTGTCAAAACGTGTTTTTCAGCAGAAATAAACACGTTTTGGCAACTTTGGTCACCCCCATGTAAGTTATAGGGCAGGAACAGCACAGTTTTCAAAACGTGTTTTTCAGCCCGAAATAAACGCTTTTTTTCAGCACTTGGAATCACAGTGTAACTGCTTGGCTCAGAAGAGCACACTGAGTCAGCCCTACACCCCAGTGATCAGAAATTGTCAAAACGTGTTTTTCAGCAGAAATAAACACGTTTTGGCAACTTTGGTCACCCCCATGTAAGTTATAGGGCAGGAACAGCACAGTTTTCAAAACGTGTTTTTCAGCCCGAAATAAACGCGTTTTCTCAGCCCTTAGAATCGTAGTGTAACTGCCTGGCTCAGAAGAGCACACTGACTCAGCCCTTAACCCCAGTGTGCAGAAATTGTCAAAACGTGTTTTTCAGCAGAAATAAACACGTTTTGGCAACTTTGGTCACCCCCATGTAAGTTATAGGGCAGGAACAGCACAGTTTTCAAAACGTGTTTTTCAGCCCGAAATAAACGCTTTTTCTCATCCCTTGGAATCGCAGTGTAACTGCCTGGCTCAGAAGAGCACACTGAGTCAGCCCTTAACCCCAGTGATCAGAAATTGTCAAAACGTGTTTTTCAGCAGAAATAAACACGTTTTGGCAACTTTGGTCTCCCCCATGTAAGTTATATGGCTGGAACAGCACAGTTTTCAAAACGTGTTTTTCAGCCCGAAATAAACACTTTTTCTCAGCCCTTGGAATCGCAGTGTAACTGCCTGGCTCAGAAGAGCACACTGACTCAGCCCTTAACCCCAGTGCTCAGAAATTGTCAAAACTTGTTTTTCAGCAGAAATAAACACGTTTTGGCAACTTTGGTCACCCCCATGTAAGTTATAGGGCAGGAACAGCACAGTTTTCAAAACGTGTTTTTCAGCCCGAAATAAACGCGTTTTCTCAGCCCTTAGAATCGCAGTGTAACTGCTTGGCTCAGAAGAGCACACAGAGTCAGCCCTTAACCCCAGTGATCAGAAATTGTCAAAACGTGTTTTTCAGCAGAAATAAACACGTTTTGGCAACTTTGGTCACCCCCATGTAAGTTATAGGGCAGGAACAGCACAGTTTTAAAAACGTGTTTTTCAGCCTGAAATAAACGCGTTTTCTCAGCCCTTGGAATCGCAGTGTAACTGCCTGGCTCAGAAGAGCACACTGACTCAGCCCTTAACCCCAGTGTGCAGAAATTGTCAAAACGTGTTTTTCAGCAGAAATAAACACGTTTTGGCAACTTTGGTCAACCCCATGTAAGTTATAGGGCAGGAACAGCACAGTTTTCAAAACGTGTTTTTCAGCCCGAAATAAACGCTTTTTTTCAGCACTTGGAATCACAGTGTAACTGCTTGGCTCAGAAGAGCACACTGAGTCAGCCCTTAACCCCAGTGATCAGAAATTGTCAAAACGTGTTTTTCAGCAGAAATAAACACGTTTTGGCAACTTTGGTCACCCCCATGTAAGTTATAGGGCAGGAACAGCACAGTTTTCAAAACGTGTTTTTCAGCCCGAAATAAACGCGTTTTCTCAGCCCTTAGAATCGCAGTGTAACTGCTTGGCTCAGAAGAGCACACAGAGTCAGCCCTTAACCCCAGTGATCAGAAATTGTCAAAACATGTTTTTCAGCAGAAATAAACACGTTTTGGCAACTTTGGTCACCCCCATGTAAGTTATAGGGCAGGAACAGCACAGTTTTCAAAACGTGTTTTTCAGCCCGAAATAAACGCTTTTTTTCAGCACTTGGAATCACAGTGTAACTGCTTGGCTCAGAAGAGCACACTGAGTCAGCCCTTAACCCCAGTGATCAGAAATTGTCAAAACGTGTTTTTCAGCAGAAATAAACACGTTTTGGCAACTTTGGTCACCCCCATGTAAGTTATAGGGCAGGAACAACACAGTTTTCAAAACGTGTTTTTCTGCCCGAAATAAACGCGTTTTCTCAGCCCTTGGAATCGCAGTGTAACTGCCTGGCTCAGAAGAGCACACTGACTCAGCCCTTAACCCCAGTGTGCAGAAATTGTCAAAACGTGTTTTTCAGCAGAAATAAACACGTTTTGGCAACTTTGGTCACCCCCATGTAAGTTATAGGGCAGGAACAGCACAGTTTTCAAAACGTGTTTTTCAGCCCGAAATAAACGCTTTTTTTCAGCACTTGGAATCACAGTGTAACTGCTTGGCTCAGAAGAGCACACTGAGTCAGCCCTACACCCCAGTGATCAGAAATTCTCAAAACGTGTTTTTCAGCAGAAATAAACACGTTTTGGCAACTTTGGTCACCCCCATGTAAGTTATAGGGCAGGAACAGCACAGTTTTCAAAACGTGTTTTTCAGCCCGAAATAAACGCGTTTTCTCAGCCCTTAGAATCGTAGTGTAACTGCCTGGCTCAGAAGAGCACACTGACTCAGCCCTTAACCCCAGTGTGCAGAAATTGTCAAAACGTGTTTTTCAGCAGAAATAAACACGTTTTGGCAACTTTGGTCACCCCCATGTAAGTTATAGGGCAGGAACAGCACAGTTTTCAAAACGTGTTTTTCAGCCCGAAATAAACGCTTTTTCTCATCCCTTGGAATCGCAGTGTAACTGCCTGGCTCAGAAGAGCACACTGAGTCAGCCCTTAACCCCAGTGATCAGAAATTGTCAAAACGTGTTTTTCAGCAGAAATAAACACGTTTTGGCAACTTTGGTCTCCCCCATGTAAGTTATATGGCTGGAACAGCACAGTTTTCAAAACGTGTTTTTCAGCCCGAAATAAACGCTTTTTCTCAGCCCTTGGAATCGCAGTGTAACTGCCTGGCTCAGAAGAGCACACTGACTCAGCCCTTAACCCCAGTGCTCAGAAATTGTCAAAACTTGTTTTTCAGCAGAAATAAACACGTTTTGGCAACTTTGGTCACCCCCATGTAAGTTATAGGGCAGGAACAGCACAGTTTTCAAAACGTGTTTTTCAGCCCGAAATAAACGCGTTTTCTCAGCCCTTAGAATCGCAGTGTAACTGCTTGGCTCAGAAGAGCACACAGAGTCAGCCCTTAACCCCAGTGATCAGAAATTGTCAAAACGTGTTTTTCAGCAGAAATAAACACGTTTTGGCAACTTTGGTCACCCCCATGTAAGTTATAGGGCAGGAACAGCACAGTTTTAAAAACGTGTTTTTCAGCCTGAAATAAACGCGTTTTCTCAGCCCTTGGAATCGCAGTGTAACTGCCTGGCTCAGAAGAGCACACTGACTCAGCCCTTAACCCCAGTGTGCAGAAATTGTCAAAACGTGTTTTTCAGCAGAAATAAACACGTTTTGGCAACTTTGGTCACCCCCATGTAAGTTATAGGGCAGGAACAGCACAGTTTTCAAAACGTGTTTTTCAGCCCGAAATAAACGCGTTTTCTCAGCCCTTAGAATCGCAGTGTAACTGCTTGGCTCAGAAGAGCACACAGAGTCAGCCCTTAACCCCAGTGATCAGAAATTGTCAAAACATGTTTTTCAGCAGAAATAAACACGTTTTGGCAACTTTGGTCACCCCCATGTAAGTTATAGGGCAGGAACAGCACAGTTTTCAAAACGTGTTTTTCAGCCCGAAATAAACGCTTTTTTTCAGCACTTGGAATCACAGTGTAACTGCTTGGCTCAGAAGAGCACACTGAGTCAGCCCTTAACCCCAGTGATCAGAAATTGTCAAAACGTGTTTTTCAGCAGAAATAAACACGTTTTGGCAACTTTGGTCACCCCCATGTAAGTTATAGGGCAGGAACAACACAGTTTTCAAAACGTGTTTTTCTGCCCGAAATAAACGCGTTTTCTCAGCCCTTGGAATCGCAGTGTAACTGCCTGGCTCAGAAGAGCACACTGACTCAGCCCTTAACCCCAGTGTGCAGAAATTGTCAAAACGTGTTTTTCAGCAGAAATAAACACGTTTTGGCAACTTTGGTCAACCCCATGTAAGTTATAGGGCAGGAACAGCACAGTTTTCAAAACGTGTTTTTCAGCCCGAAATAAACGCTTTTTTTCAGCACTTGGAATCACAGTGTAACTGCTTGGCTCAGAAGAGCACACTGAGTCAGCCCTTAACCCCAGTGATCAGAAATTGTCAAAACGTGTTTTTCAGCAGAAATAAACACGTTTTGGCAACTTTGGTCACCCCCATGTAAGTTATAGGGCAGGAACAGCACAGTTTTCAAAACGTGTTTTTCAGCCCGAAATAAACGCGTTTTCTCAGCCCTTAGAATCGCAGTGTAACTGCCTGGCTCAGAAGAGCACACTGACTCAGCCCTTAACCCCAGTGTGCAGAAATTGTCAAAACGTGTTTTTCAGCAGAAATAAACACGTTTTGGCAACTTTGGTCACCCCCATGTAAGTTATAGGGCAGGAACAGCACAGTTTTCAAAACGTGTTTTTCAGCCCGAAATAAACGCTTTTTTTCAGCACTTGGAATCACAGTGTAACTGCTTGGCTCAGAAGAGCACACTGAGTCAGCCCTACACCCCAGTGATCAGAAATTGTCAAAACGTGTTTTTCAGCAGAAATAAACACGTTTTGGCAACTTTGGTCACCCCCATGTAAGTTATAGGGCAGGAACAGCACAGTTTTCAAAACGTGTTTTTCAGCCCGAAATAAACGCTTTTTTTCAGCACTTGGAATCACAGTGTAACTGCTTGGCTCAGAAGAGCACACTGAGTCAGCCCTTAACCCCAGTGATCAGAAATTGTCAAAACGTGTTTTTCAGCAGAAATAAACACGTTTTGGCAACTTTGGTCACCCCCATGTAAGTTATAGGGCAGGAACAACACAGTTTTCAAAACGTGTTTTTCAGCCCGAAATAAACGCGTTTTCTCAGCCCTTGGAATCGCAGTGTAACTGCCTGGCTCAGAAGAGCACACTGACTCAGCCCTTAACCCCAGTGTGCAGAAATTGTCAAAACGTGTTTTTCAGCAGAAATAAACACGTTTTGGCAACTTTGGTCAACCCCATGTAAGTTATAGGGCAGGAACAGCACAGTTTTCAAAACGTGTTTTTCAGCTCGAAATAAACGCTTTTTTTCAGCACTTGGAATCACAGTGTAACTGCTTGGCTCAGAAGAGCACACTGAGTCAGCCCTTAACCCCAGTGATCAGAAATTGTCAAAACGTGTTTTTCAGCAGAAATAAACACGTTTTGGCAACTTTGGTCACCCCCATGTAAGTTATAGGGCAGGAACAGCACAGTTTTCAAAACGTGTTTTTCAGCCCGAAATAAACGCTTTTTTTCAGCACTTGGAATCACAGTGTAACTGCTTGGCTCAGAAGAGCACACTGAGTCAGCCCTTAACCCCAGTGATCAGAAATTGTCAAAACGTGTTTTTCAGCAGAAATAAACACGTTTTGGCAACTTTGGTCACCCCCATGTAAGTTATAGGGCAGGAACAACACAGTTTTCAAAACGTGTTTTTCAGCCCGAAATAAACGCGTTTTCTCAGCCCTTGGAATCGCAGTGTAACTGCCTGGCTCAGAAGAGCACACTGACTCAGCCCTTAACCCCAGTGTGCAGAAATTGTCAAAACGTGTTTTTCAGCAGAAATAAACACGTTTTGGCAACTTTGGTCACCCCCATGTAAGTTATAGGGCAGGAACAGCACAGTTTTCAAAACGTGTTTTTCAGCCCGAAATAAACGCTTTTTCTCAGCCCTTGGAATCGCAGTGTAACTGCCTGGCTCCGAAGAGCACACTGAGTCAGCCCTTAACCCCAGTGATCAGAAATTGTCAAAACGTGTTTTTCAGCAGAAATAAACACGTTTTGGCAACTTTGGTCTCCCCCATGTAAGTTATATGGCTGGAACAGCACAGTTTTCAAAACGTGTTTTTCAGCCCGAAATAAACGCTTTTTCTCAGCCCTTGGAATCGCAGTGTAACTGCCTGGCTCAGAAGAGCACACTGACTCAGCCCTTAACCCCAGTGATCAGAAATTGTCAAAACTTGTTTTACAGCATAAATAAACACGTTTTGGCAACTTTGGTCACCCCCATGTAAGTTATAGGGCAGGAACAGCACAGTTTTCAAAACGTGTTTTTCAGCCCGAAATAAACGCGTTTTCTCAGCCCTTAGAATCGCAGTGTAACTGCTTGGCTCAGAAGAGCACACAGAGTCAGCCCTTAACCCCAGTGATCAGAAATTGTCAAAACATGTTTTTCAGCAGAAATAAACACGTTTTGGCAACTTTGGTCACCCCCATGTAAGTTATAGGGCAGGAACAGCACAGTTTTCAAAACGTGTTTTTCAGCCCGAAATAAACGCGTTTTCTCAGCCCTTGGAATCGCAGTGTAACTGCCTGGCTCAGAAGAGCACACTGACTCAGCCCTTAACCCCAGTGTGCAGAAATTGTCAAAACGTGTTTTTCAGCAGAAATAAACACGTTTTGGCAACTTTGGTCAACCCCATGTAAGTTATAGGGCAGGAACAGCACAGTTTTCAAAACGTGTTTTTCAGCCCGAAATAAACGCTTTTTTTCAGCACTTGGAATCACAGTGTAACTGCTTGGCTCTGAAGAGCACACTGAGTCAGCCCTACACCCCAGTGATCAGAAATTGTCAAAACGTGTTTTTCAGCAGAAATAAACACGTTTTGGCAACTTTGGTCACCCCCATGTAAGTTATAGGGCAGGAACAGCACAGTTTTCAAAACGTGTTTTTCAGCCCGAAATAAACGCGTTTTCTCAGCCCTTAGAATCGTAGTGTAACTGCCTGGCTCAGAAGAGCACACAGAGTCAGCCCTTAACCCCAGTGATCAGAAATTGTCAAAACATGTTTTTCAGCAGAAATAAACACGTTTTGGCAACTTTGGTCACCCCCATGTAAGTTATAGGGCAGGAACAGCACAGTTTTCAAAACGTGTTTTTCAGCCCGAAATAAACGCGTTTTCTCAGCCCTTAGAATCGCAGTGTAACTGCTTGGCTCAGAAGAGCACACAGAGTCAGCCCTTAACCCCAGTGATCAGAAATTGTCAAAACATGTTTTTCAGCAGAAATAAACACGTTTTGGCAACTTTGGTCACCCCCATGTAAGTTATAGGGCAGGAACAGCACAGTTTTCAAAACGTGTTTTTCAGCCCGAAATAAACGCTTTTTTTCAGCACTTGGAATCACAGTGTAACTGCTTGGCTCAGAAGAGCACACTGAGTCAGCCCTTAACCCCAGTGATCAGAAATTGTCAAAACGTGTTTTTCAGCAGAAATAAACACGTTTTGGCAACTTTGGTCACCCCCATGTAAGTTATAGGGCAGGAACAGCACAGTTTTCAAAACGTGTTTTTCAGCCCGAAATAAACGCTTTTTCTCAGCCCTTGGAATCGCAGTGTAACTGCCTGGCTCAGAAGAGCACACTGACTCAGCCCTTAACCCCAGTGATCAGAAATTGTCAAAACTTGTTTTTCAGCAGAAATAAACACGTTTTGGCAACTTTGGTCACCCCCATGTAAGTTATAGGGCAGGAACAGCACAGTTTTCAAAACGTGTTTTTCAGCCCGAAATAAACGCGTTTTCTCAGCCCTTAGAATCGCAGTGTAACTGCTTGGCTCAGAAGAGCACACAGAGTCAGCCCTTAACCCCAGTGATCAGAAATTGTCAAAACATGTTTTTCAGCAGAAATAAACACGTTTTGGCAACTTTGGTCACCCCCATGTAAGTTATAGGGCAGGAACAGCACAGTTTTCAAAACGTGTTTTTCAGCCCGAAATAAACGCGTTTTCTCAGCCCTTAGAATCGCAGTGTAACTGCTTGGCTCAGAAGAGCACACAGAGTCAGCCCTTAACCCCAGTGATCAGAAATTGTCAAAACATGTTTTTCAGCAGAAATAAACACGTTTTGGCAACTTTGGTCACCCCCATGTAAGTTATAGGGCAGGAACAGCACAGTTTTCAAAACGTGTTTTTCAGCCCGAAATAAACGCGTTTTCTCAGCCCTTGGAATCGCAGTGTAACTGCCTGGCTCAGAAGAGCACACTGACTCAGCCCTTAACCCCAGTGTGCAGAAATTGTCAAAACGTGTTTTTCAGCAGAAATAAACACGTTTTGGCAACTTTGGTCAACCCCATGTAAGTTATAGGGCAGGAACAGCACAGTTTTCAAAACGTGTTTTTCAGCCCGAAATAAACGCTTTTTTTCAGCACTTGGAATCACAGTGTAACTGCTTGGCTCAGAAGAGCACACTGAGTCAGCCCTTAACCCCAGTGATCAGAAATTGTCAAAACGTGTTTTTCAGCAGAAATAAACACGTTTTGGCAACTTTGGTCACCCCCATGTAAGTTATAGGGCAGGAACAACACAGTTTTCAAAACGTGTTTTTCAGCCCGAAATAAACGCGTTTTCTCAGCCCTTGGAATCGCAGTGTAACTGCCTGGCTCAGAAGAGCACACTGACTCAGCCCTTAACCCCAGTGTGCAGAAATTGTCAAAACGTGTTTTTCAGCAGAAATAAACACGTTTTGGCAACTTTGGTCAACCCCATGTAAGTTATAGGGCAGGAACAGCACAGTTTTCAAAACGTGTTTTTCAGCCCGAAATAAACGCTTTTTTTCAGCACTTGGAATCACAGTGTAACTGCTTGGCTCAGAAGAGCACACTGAGTCAGCCCTACACCCCAGTGATCAGAAATTGTCAAAACGTGTTTTTCAGCAGAAATAAACACGTTTTGGCAACTTTGGTCACCCCCATGTAAGTTATAGGGCAGGAACAGCACAGTTTTCAAAACGTGTTTTTCAGCCCGAAATAAACGCGTTTTCTCAGCCCTTAGAATCGCAGTGTAACTGCTTGGCTCAGAAGAGCACACAGAGTCAGCCCTTAACCCCAGTGATCAGAAATTGTCAAAACATGTTTTTCAGCAGAAATAAACACGTTTTGGCAACTTTGGTCACCCCCATGTAAGTTATAGGGCAGGAACAGCACAGTTTTCAAAACGTGTTTTTCAGCCCGAAATAAACGCTTTTTTTCAGCACTTGGAATCACAGTGTAACTGCTTGGCTCAGAAGAGCACACTGAGTCAGCCCTTAACCCCAGTGTGCAGAAATTGTCAAAACGTGTTTTTCAGCAGAAATAAACACGTTTTGGCAACTTTGGTCAACCCCATGTAAGTTATAGGGCAGGAACAGCACAGTTTTCAAAACGTGTTTTTCAGCCCGAAATAAACGCTTTTTCTCAGCCCTTGGAATCGCAGTGTAACTGCCTGGCTCCGAAGAGCACACTGAGTCAGCCCTTAACCCCAGTGATCAGAAATTGTCAAAACGTGTTTTTCAGCAGAAATAAACACGTTTTGGCAACTTTGGTCTCCCCCATGTAAGTTATATGGCTGGAACAGCACAGTTTTCAAAACGTGTTTTTCAGCCCGAAATAAACGCTTTTTCTCAGCCCTTGGAATCGCAGTGTAACTGCCTGGCTCAGAAGAGCACACTGACTCAGCCCTTAACCCCAGTGATCAGAAATTGTCAAAACTTGTTTTTCAGCAGAAATAAACACGTTTTGGCAACTTTGGTCACCCCCATGTAAGTTATAGGGCAGGAACAGCACAGTTTTCAAAACGTGTTTTTCAGCCCGAAATAAACGCGTTATCTCAGCCCTTAGAATCGCAGTGTAACTGCTTGGCTCAGAAGAGCACACAGAGTCAGCCCTTAACCCCAGTGATCAGAAATTGTCAAAACATGTTTTTCAGCAGAAATAAACACGTTTTGGCAACTTTGGTCACCCCCATGTAAGTTATAGGGCAGGAACAGCACTGTTTTCAAAACGTGTTTTTCAGCCCGAAATAAACGCTTTTTTTCAGCACTTGGAATCACAGTGTAACTGCTTGGCTCAGAAGAGCACACTGAGTCAGCCCTTAACCCCAGTGATCAGAAATTGTCAAAACGTGTTTTTCAGCAGAAATAAACACGTTTTGGCAACTTTGGTCACCCCCATGTAAGTTATAGGGCAGGAACAACACAGTTTTCAAAACGTGTTTTTCAGCCCGAAATTAACGCGTTTTCTCAGCCCTTGGAATCGCAGTGTAACTGCCTGGCTCAGAAGAGCACACTGACTCAGCCCTTAACCCCAGTGTGCAGAAATTGTCAAAACGTGTTTTTCAGCAGAAATAAACACGTTTTGGCAACTTTGGTCAACCCCATGTAAGTTATAGGGCAGGAACAGCACAGTTTTCAAAACGTGTTTTTCAGCCCGAAATAAACGCTTTTTTCAGCACTTGGAATCACAGTGTAACTGCTTGGCTCAAGAGAGCACACTGAGTCAGCCCTTAACCCCAGTGATCAGAAATTGTCAAAACGTGTTTTTCAGCAGAAATAAACACGTTTTGGCAACTTTGGTCACCCCCATGTAAGTTATAGGGCATGAACAGCACAGTTTTCAAAACGTGTTTTTCAGCCCGAAATAAACGCGTTTTCTCAGCCCTTAGAATCGCAGTGTAACTGCCTGGCTCAGAAGAGCACACTGAGTCAGCCCTACACCCCAGTGATCAGAAATTGTCAAAACGTGTTTTTCAGCAGAAATAAACACGTTTTGGCAACTTTGGTCACCCCCATGTAAGTTATAGGGCAGGAACAGCACAGTTTTCAAAACGTGTTTTTCAGCCCGAAATAAACGCTTTTTTTCAGCACTTGGAATCACAGTGTAACTGCTTGGCTCAGAAGAGCACACTGAGTCAGCCCTTAACCCCAGTGATCAGAAATTGTCAAAACGTGTTTTTCAGCAGAAATAAACACGTTTTGGCAACTTTGGTCACCCCCATGTAAGTTAAAGGGCAGGAACAGCACAGTTTTCAAAACGTGTTTTTCAGCCCGAAATAAACGCGTTTTCTCAGCCCTTAGAATCGCAGTGTAACTGCCTGGCTCAGAAGAGCACACTGACTCAGCCCTTAACCCCAGTGTGCAGAAATTGTCAAAACGTGTTTTTCAGCAGAAATAAACACGTTTTGGCAACTTTGGTCACCCCAATGTAAGTTATAGGGCAGGAACAGCACAGTTTTCAAAACGTGTTTTTCAGCCCGAAATAAACGCTTTTTTTCAGCACTTGGAATCACAGTGTAACTGCTTGGCTCAGAAGAGCACACTGAGTCAGCCCTTAACCCCAGTGATCAGAAATTGTCAAAACGTGTTTTTCAGCAGAAATAAACACGTTTTGGCAACTTTGGTCACCCCCATGTAAGTTATAGGGCAGGAACAGCACAGTTTTCAAAACGTGTTTTTCAGCCCGAAATAAACGCGTTTTCTCAGCCCTTAGAATCGTAGTGTAACTGCCTGGCTCAGAAGAGCACACTGACTCAGCCCTTAACCCCAGTGTGCAGAAATTGTCAAAACGTGTTTTTCAGCAGAAATAAACACGTTTTGGCAACTTTGGTCACCCCCATGTAAGTTATAGGGCAGGAACAGCACAGTTTTCAAAACGTGTTTTTCAGCCCGAAATAAACGCTTTTTCTCAGCCCTTGGAATCGCAGTGTAACTGCCTGGCTCCGAAGAGCACACTGAGTCAGCCCTTAACCCCAGTGATCAGAAATTGTCAAAACGTGTTTTTCAGCAGAAATAAACACGTTTTGGCAACTTTGGTCTCCCCCATGTAAGTTATATGGCTGGAACAGCACAGTTTTCAAAACGTGTTTTTCAGCCCGAAATAAACGCTTTTTCTCAGCCCTTGGAATCGCAGTGTAACTGCCTGGCTCAGAAGAGCACACTGACTCAGCCCTTAACCCCAGTGATCAGAAATTGTCAAAACTTGTTTTTCAGCAGAAATAAACACGTTTTGGCAACTTTGGTCACCCCCATGTAAGTTATAGGGCAGGAACAGCACAGTTTTCAAAACGTGTTTTTCAGCCCGAAATAAACGCGTTTTCTCAGCCCTTAGAATCGCAGTGTAACTGCTTGGCTCAGAAGAGCACACAGAGTCAGCCCTTAACCCCAGTGATCAGAAATTGTCAAAACATGTTTTTCAGCAGAAATAAACACGTTTTGGCAACTTTGGTCACCCCCATGTAAGTTATAGGGCAGGAACAGCACTGTTTTCAAAACGTGTTTTTCAGCCCGAAATAAACGCTTTTTTTCAGCACTTGGAATCACAGTGTAACTGCTTGGCTCAGAAGAGCACACTGAGTCAGCCCTTAACCCCAGTGATCAGAAATTGACAAAACGTGTTTTTCAGCAGAAATAAACACGTTTTGGCAACTTTGGTCACCCCCATGTAAGTTATAGGGCAGGAACAACACAGTTTTCAAAACGTGTTTTTCAGCCCGAAATAAACGCGTTTTCTCAGCCCTTGGAATCGCAGTGTAACTGCCTGGCTCAGAAGAGCACACTGACTCAGCCCTTAACCCCAGTGTGCAGAAATTGTCAAAACGTGTTTTTCAGCAGAAATAAACACGTTTTGGCAACTTTGGTCAACCCCATGTAAGTTATAGGGCAGGAACAGCACAGTTTTCAAAACGTGTTTTTCAGCCCGAAATAAACGCTTTTTTCAGCACTTGGAATCACAGTGTAACTGCTTGGCTCAAGAGAGCACACTGAGTCAGCCCTTAACCCCAGTGATCAGAAATTGTCAAAACGTGTTTTTCAGCAGAAATAAACACGTTTTGGCAACTTTGGTCACCCCCATGTAAGTTATAGGGCATGAACAGCACAGTTTTCAAAACGTGTTTTTCAGCCCGAAATAAACGCGTTTTCTCAGCCCTTAGAATCGCAGTGTAACTGCCTGGCTCAGAAGAGCACACTGAGTCAGCCCTACACCCCAGTGATCAGAAATTGTCAAAACGTGTTTTTCAGCAGAAATAAACACGTTTTGGCAACTTTGGTCACCCCCATGTAAGTTATAGGGCAGGAACAGCACAGTTTTCAAAACGTGTTTTTCAGCCCGAAATAAACGCTTTTTTTCAGCACTTGGAATCACAGTGTAACTGCTTGGCTCAGAAGAGCACACTGAGTCAGCCCTTAACCCCAGTGATCAGAAATTGTCAAAACGTGTTTTTCAGCAGAAATAAACACGTTTTGGCAACTTTGGTCACCCCCATGTAAGTTAAAGGGCAGGAACAGCACAGTTTTCAAAACGTGTTTTTCAGCCCGAAATAAACGCGTTTTCTCAGCCCTTAGAATCGCAGTGTAACTGCCTGGCTCAGAAGAGCACACTGACTCAGCCCTTAACCCCAGTGTGCAGAAATTGTCAAAACGTGTTTTTCAGCAGAAATAAACACGTTTTGGCAACTTTGGTCACCCCAATGTAAGTTATAGGGCAGGAACAGCACAGTTTTCAAAACGTGTTTTTCAGCCCGAAATAAACGCGTTTTCTCAGCCCTTAGAATCGTAGTGTAACTGCCTGGCTCAGAAGAGCACACTGACTCAGCCCTTAACCCCAGTGTGCAGAAATTGTCAAAACGTGTTTTTCAGCAGAAATAAACACGTTTTGGCAACTTTGGTCACCCCAATGTAAGTTATAGGGCAGGAACAGCACAGTTTTCAAAACGTGTTTTTCAGCCCGAAATAAACGCGTTTTCTCAGCCCTTAGAATCGTAGTGTAACTGCCTGGCTCAGAAGAGCACACTGACTCAGCCCTTAACCCCAGTGTGCAGAAATTGTCAAAACGTGTTTTTCAGCAGAAATAAACACGTTTTGGCAACTTTGGTCACCCCCATGTAAGTTATAGGGCAGGAACAGCACAGTTTTCAAAACGTGTTTTTCAGCCCGAAATAAACGCTTTTTCTCAGCCCTTGGAATCGCAGTGTAACTGCCTGGCTCCGAAGAGCACACTGAGTCAGCCCTTAACCCCAGTGATCAGAAATTGTCAAAACGTGTTTTTCAGCAGAAATAAACACGTTTTGGCAACTTTGGTCTCCCCCATGTAAGTTATATGGCTGGAACAGCACAGTTTTCAAAACGTGTTTTTCATCCCGAAATAAACGCTTTTTCTCAGCCCTTGGAATCGCAGTGTAACTGCCTGGCTCAGAAGAGCACACTGACTCAGCCCTTAACCCCAGTGATCAGAAATTGTCAAAACTTGTTTTTCAGCAGAAATAAACACGTTTTGGCAACTTTGGTCACCCCCATGTAAGTTATAGGGCAGGAACAGCACAGTTTTCAAAACGTGTTTTTCAGCCCGAAATAAACGCGTTTTCTCAGCCCTTAGAATCGCAGTGTAACTGCTTGGCTCAGAAGAGCACACAGAGTCAGCCCTTAACCCCAGTGATCAGAAATTGTCAAAACATGTTTTTCAGCAGAAATAAACACGTTTTGGCAACTTTGGTCACCCCCATGTAAGTTATAGGGCAGGAACAGCACAGTTTTCAAAACGTGTTTTTCAGCCCGAAATAAACGCGTTTTCTCAGCCCTTAGAATCGCAGTGTAACTGCTTGGCTCAGAAGAGCACACAGAGTCAGCCCTTAACCCCAGTGATCAGAAATTGTCAAAACATGTTTTTCAGCAGAAATAAACACGTTTTGGCAACTTTGGTCACCCCCATGTAAGTTATAGGGCAGGAACAGCACAGTTTTCAAAACGTGTTTTTCAGCCCGAAATAAACGCTTTTTTTCAGCACTTGGAATCACAGTGTAACTGCTTGGCTCAGAAGAGCACACTGAGTCAGCCCTTAACCCCAGTGATCAGAAATTGTCAAAACGTGTTTTTCAGCAGAAATAAACACGTTTTGGCAACTTTGGTCACCCCCATGTAAGTTATAGGGCAGGAACAACACAGTTTTCAAAACGTGTTTTTCAGCCCGAAATAAACGCGTTTTCTCAGCCCTTGGAATCGCAGTGTAACTGCCTGGCTCAGAAGAGCACACTGACTCAGCCCTTAACCCCAGTGTGCAGAAATTGTCAAAACGTGTTTTTCAGCAGAAATAAACACGTTTTGGCAACTTTGGTCAACCCCATGTAAGTTATAGGGCAGGAACAGCACAGTTTTCAAAACGTGTTTTTCAGCCCGAAATAAACGCTTTTTTTCAGCACTTGGAATCACAGTGTAACTGCTTGGCTCAGAAGAGCACACTGAGTCAGCCCTACACCCCAGTGATCAGAAATTGTCAAAACGTGTTTTTCAGCAGAAATAAACACGTTTTGGCAACTTTGGTCACCCCCATGTAAGTTATAGGGCAGGAACAGCACAGTTTTCAAAACGTGTTTTTCAGCCCGAAATAAACGCGTTTTCTCAGCCCTTAGAATCGTAGTGTAACTGCCTGGCTCAGAAGAGCACACAGAGTCAGCCCTTAACCCCAGTGATCAGAAATTGTCAAAACATGTTTTTCAGCAGAAATAAACACGTTTTGGCAACTTTGGTCAACCCCATGTAAGTTATAGGGCAGGAACAGCACAGTTTTCAAAACGTGTTTTTCAGCCCGAAATAAACGCGTTTTCTCAGCCCTTAGAATCGCAGTGTAACTGCTTGGCTCAGAAGAGCACACAGAGTCAGCCCTTAACCCCAGTGATCAGAAATTGTCAAAACATGTTTTTCAGCAGAAATAAACACGTTTTGGCAACTTTGGTCACCCCCATGTAAGTTATAGGGCAGGAACAGCACAGTTTTCAAAACGTGTTTTTCAGCCCGAAATAAACGCTTTTTTTCAGCACTTGGAATCACAGTGTAACTGCTTGGCTCAGAAGAGCACACTGAGTCAGCCCTTAACCCCAGTGATCAGAAATTGTCAAAACGTGTTTTTCAGCAGAAATAAACACGTTTTGGCAACTTTGGTCACCCCCATGTAAGTTATAGGGCAGGAACAACACAGTTTTCAAAACGTGTTTTTCTGCCCGAAATAAACGCGTTTTCTCAGCCCTTGGAATCGCAGTGTAACTGCCTGGCTCAGAAGAGCACACTGACTCAGCCCTTAACCCCAGTGTGCAGAAATTGTCAAAACGTGTTTTTCAGCAGAAATAAACACGTTTTGGCAACTTTGATCACCCCCATGTAAGTTATAGGGCAGGAACAACACAGTTTTCAAAACGTGTTTTTCAGCCCGAAATAAACGCTTTTTCTCAGCCCTTGGAATCGCAGTGTAACTGCCTGGCTCAGAAGAGCACACTGACTCAGCCCTTAACCCCAGTGATCAGAAATTGTCAAAACTTGTTTTTCAGCAGAAATAAACACGTTTTGGCAACTTTGGTCACCCCCATGTAAGTTATAGGGCAGGAACAGCACAGTTTTCAAAACGTGTTTTTCAGCCCGAAATAAACGCGTTTTCTCAGCCCTTAGAATCGCAGTGTAACTGCCTGGCTCAGAAGAGCACACAGAGTCAGCCCTTAACCCCAGTGATCAGAAATTGTCAAAACATGTTTTTCAGCAGAAATAAACACGTTTTGGCAACTTTGGTCACCCCCATGTAAGTTATAGGGCAGGAACAGCACAGTTTTCAAAACGTGTTTTTCAGCCCGAAATAAACGCTTTTTTTCAGCACTTGGAATCACAGTGTAACTGCTTGGCTCAGAAGAGCACACTGAGTCAGCCCTTAACCCCAGTGATCAGAAATTGTCAAAACGTGTTTTTCAGCAGAAATAAACACGTTTTGGCAACTTTGGTCACCCCCATGTAAGTTATAGGGCAGGAACAACACAGTTTTCAAAACGTGTTTTTCTGCCCGAAATAAACGCGTTTTCTCAGCCCTTGGAATCGCAGTGTAACTGCCTGGCTCAGAAGAGCACACTGACTCAGCCCTTAACCCCAGTGTGCAGAAATTGTCAAAACGTGTTTTTCAGCAGAAATAAACACGTTTTGGCAACTTTGGTCAACCCCATGTAAGTTATAGGGCAGGAACAGCACAGTTTTCAAAACGTGTTTTTCAGCCCGAAATAAACGCTTTTTTTCAGCACTTGGAATCACAGTGTAACTGCTTGGCTCAGAAGAGCACACTGAGTCAGCCCTTAACCCCAGTGATCAGAAATTGTCAAAACGTGTTTTTCAGCAGAAATAAACACGTTTTGGCAACTTTGGTCACCCCCATGTAAGTTATAGGGCAGGAACAGCACAGTTTTCAAAACCTGTTTTTCAGTCCGAAATAAACGCGTTTTCTCAGCCCTTAGAATCGCAGTGTAACTGCCTGGCTCAGAAGAGCACACTGACTCAGCCCTTAACCCCAGTGTGCAGAAATTGTCAAAACGTGTTTTTCAGCAGAAATAAACACGTTTTGGCAACTTTGGTCACCCCCATGTAAGTTATAGGGCAGGAACAGCACAGTTTTCAAAACGTGTTTTTCAGCCCGAAATAAACGCTTTTTTTCAGCACTTGGAATCACAGTGTAACTGCTTGGCTCAGAAGAGCACACTGAGTCAGCCCTACACCCCAGTGATCAGAAATTGTCAAAACGTGTTTTTCAGCAGAAATAAACACGTTTTGGCAACTTTGGTCACCCCCATGTAAGTTATAGGGCAGGAACAGCACAGTTTTCAAAACGTGTTTTTCAGCCCGAAATAAACGCGTTTTCTCAGCCCTTAGAATCGTAGTGTAACTGCCTGGCTCAGAAGAGCACACTGACTCAGCCCTTAACCCCAGTGTGCAGAAATTGTCAAAACGTGTTTTTCAGCAGAAATAAACACGTTTTGGCAACTTTGGTCACCCCCATGTAAGTTATAGGGCAGGAACAGCACAGTTTTCAAAACGTGTTTTTCAGCCCGAAATAAACGCTTTTTCTCATCCCTTGGAATCGCAGTGTAACTGCCTGGCTCAGAAGAGCACACTGGGTCAGCCCTTAACCCCAGTGATCAGAAATTGTCAAAACGTGTTTTTCAGCAGAAATAAACACGTTTTGGCAACTTTGGTCACCCCCATGTAAGTTATAGGGCAGGAACAGCACAGTTTTCAAAACGTGTTTTTCAGCCCGAAATAAACGCTTTTTTTCAGCACTTGGAATCACAGTGTAACTGCTTGGCTCAGAAGAGCACACTGAGTCAGCCCTTAACCCCAGTGATCAGAAATTGTCAAAACGTGTTTTTCAGCAGAAATAAACACGTTTTGGCAACTTTGGTCACCCCCATGTAAGTTATAGGGCAGGAACAACACAGTTTTCAAAACGTGTTTTTCAGCCCGAAATAAACGCGTTTTCTCAGCCCTTGGAATCGCAGTGTAACTGCCTGGCTCAGAAGAGCACACTGACTCAGCCCTTAACCCCAGTGTGCAGAAATTGTCAAAACGTGTTTTTCAGCAGAAATAAACACGTTTTGGCAACTTTGGTCACCCCAATGTAAGTTATAGGGCAGGAACAGCACAGTTTTCAAAACGTGTTTTTCAGCCCGAAATAAACGCTTTTTTTCAGCACTTGGAATCACAGTGTAACTGCTTGGCTCAGGAGAGCACACTGAGTCAGCCCTACACCCCAGTGATCAGAAATTGTCAAAACGTGTTTTTCAGCAGAAATAAACACGTTTTGGCAACTTTGGTCACCCCCATGTAAGTTATAGGGCAGGAACAGCACAGTTTTCAAAACGTGTTTTTCAGCCCGAAATAAACGCGTTTTCTCAGCCCTTAGAATCGCAGTGTAACTGCTTGGCTCAGAAGAGCACACAGAGTCAGCCCTTAACCCCAGTGATCAGAAATTGTCAAAACATGTTTTTCAGCAGAAATAAACACGTTTTGGCAACTTTGGTCACCCCCATGTAAGTTATAGGGCAGGAACAGCACAGTTTTCAAAACGTGTTTTTCAGCCCGAAATAAACGCGTTTTCTCAGCCCTTAGAATCGCAGTGTAACTGCTTGGCTCAGAAGAGCACACAGAGTCAGCCCTTAACCCCAGTGATCAGAAATTGTCAAAACATGTTTTTCAGCAGAAATAAACACGTTTTGGCAACTTTGGTCACCCCCATGTAAGTTATAGGGCAGGAACAGCACAGTTTTCAAAACGTGTTTTTCAGCCCGAAATAAACGCTTTTTTTCAGCACTTGGAATCACAGTGTAACTGCTTGGCTCAGAAGAGCACACTGAGTCAGCCCTTAACCCCAGTGATCAGAAATTGTCAAAACGTGTTTTTCAGCAGAAATAAACACGTTTTGGCAACTTTGGTCACCCCCATGTAAGTTATAGGGCAGGAACAACACAGTTTTCAAAACGTGTTTTTCAGCCCGAAATAAACGCGTTTTCTCAGCCCTTGGAATCGCAGTGTAACTGCCTGGCTCAGAAGAGCACACTGACTCAGCCCTTAACCCCAGTGTGCAGAAATTGTCAAAACGTGTTTTTCAGCAGAAATAAACACGTTTTGGCAACTTTGGTCAACCCCATGTAAGTTATAGGGCAGGAACAGCACAGTTTTCAAAACGTGTTTTTCAGCCCGAAATAAACGCTTTTTTTCAGCACTTGGAATCACAGTGTAACTGCTTGGCTCAGAAGAGCACACTGAGTCAGCCCTACACCCCAGTGATCAGAAATTGTCAAAACGTGTTTTTCAGCAGAAATAAACACGTTTTGGCAACTTTGGTCACCCCCATGTAAGTTATAGGGCAGGAACAGCACAGTTTTCAAAACGTGTTTTTCAGCCCGAAATAAACGCGTTTTCTCAGCCCTTAGAATCGTAGTGTAACTGCCTGGCTCAGAAGAGCACACAGAGTCAGCCCTTAACCCCAGTGATCAGAAATTGTCAAAACATGTTTTTCAGCAGAAATAAACACGTTTTGGCAACTTTGGTCACCCCCATGTAAGTTATAGGGCAGGAACAGCACAGTTTTCAAAACGTGTTTTTCAGCCCGAAATAAACGCGTTTTCTCAGCCCTTAGAATCGCAGTGTAACTGCTTGGCTCAGAAGAGCACACAGAGTCAGCCCTTAACCCCAGTGATCAGAAATTGTCAAAACATGTTTTTCAGCAGAAATAAACACGTTTTGGCAACTTTGGTCACCCCCATGTAAGTTATAGGGCAGGAACAGCACAGTTTTCAAAACGTGTTTTTCAGCCCGAAATAAACGCTTTTTTTCAGCACTTGGAATCACAGTGTAACTGCTTGGCTCAGAAGAGCACACTGAGTCAGCCCTTAACCCCAGTGATCAGAAATTGTCAAAACGTGTTTTTCAGCAGAAATAAACACGTTTTGGCAACTTTGGTCACCCCCATGTAAGTTATAGGGCAGGAACAACACAGTTTTCAAAACGTGTTTTTCTGCCCGAAATAAACGCGTTTTCTCAGCCCTTGGAATCGCAGTGTAACTGCCTGGCTCAGAAGAGCACACTGACTCAGCCCTTAACCCCAGTGTGCAGAAATTGTCAAAACGTGTTTTTCAGCAGAAATAAACACGTTTTGGCAACTTTGATCACCCCCATGTAAGTTATAGGGCAGGAACAACACAGTTTTCAAAACGTGTTTTTCAGCCCGAAATAAACGCTTTTTCTCAGCCCTTGGAATCGCAGTGTAACTGCCTGGCTCAGAAGAGCACACTGACTCAGCCCTTAACCCCAGTGATCAGAAATTGTCAAAACTTGTTTTTCAGCAGAAATAAACACGTTTTGGCAACTTTGGTCACCCCCATGTAAGTTATAGGGCAGGAACAGCACAGTTTTCAAAACGTGTTTTTCAGCCCGAAATAAACGCGTTTTCTCAGCCCTTAGAATCGCAGTGTAACTGCTTGGCTCAGAAGAGCACACAGAGTCAGCCCTTAACCCCAGTGATCAGAAATTGTCAAAACATGTTTTTCAGCAGAAATAAACACGTTTTGGCAACTTTGGTCACCCCCATGTAAGTTATAGGGCAGGAACAGCACAGTTTTCAAAACGTGTTTTTCAGCCCGAAATAAACGCTTTTTTTCAGCACTTGGAATCACAGTGTAACTGCTTGGCTCAGAAGAGCACACTGAGTCAGCCCTTAACCCCAGTGATCAGAAATTGTCAAAACGTGTTTTTCAGCAGAAATAAACACGTTTTGGCAACTTTGGTCACCCCCATGTAAGTTATAGGGCAGAAACAGCACAGTTTTCAAAACGTGTTTTTCAGCCCGAAATAAACGCGTTTTCTCAGCCCTTAGAATCGCAGTGTAACTGCTTGGCTCAGAAGAGCACACAGAGTCAGCCCTTAACCCCAGTGATCAGAAATTGTCAAAACATGTTTTTCAGCAGAAATAAACACGTTTTGGCAACTTTGGTCACCCCCATGTAAGTTATAGGGCAGGAACAGCACAGTTTTCAAAACGTGTTTTTCAGCCCGAAATAAACGCGTTTTCTCAGCCCTTGGAATCGCAGTGTAACTGCCTGGCTCAGAAGAGCACACTGACTCAGCCCTTAACCCCAGTGTGCAGAAATTGTCAAAACGTGTTTTTCAGCAGAAATAAACACGTTTTGGCAACTTTGGTCAACCCCATGTAAGTTATAGGGCAGGAACAGCACAGTTTTCAAAACGTGTTTTTTAGCCCGAAATAAACGCTTTTTTTCAGCACTTGGAATCACAGTGTAACTGCTTGGCTCAGAAGAGCACACTGAGTCAGCCCTACACCCCAGTGATCAGAAATTGTCAAAACGTGTTTTTCAGCAGAAATAAACACGTTTTGGCAACTTTGGTCACCCCCATGTAAGTTATAGGGCAGGAACAGCACAGTTCTCAAAACGTGTTTTTCAGCCCGAAATAAACGCGTTTTCTCAGCCCTTAGAATCGTAGTGTAACTGCCTGGCTCAGAAGAGCACACAGAGTCAGCCCTTAACCCCAGTGATCAGAAATTGTCAAAACATGTTTTTCAGCAGAAATAAACACGTTTTGGCAACTTTGGTCACCCCCATGTAAGTTATAGGGCAGGAACAGCACAGTTTTCAAAACGTGTTTTTCAGCCCGAAATAAACGCGTTTTCTCAGCCCTTAGAATCGCAGTGTAACTGCTTGGCTCAGAAGAGCACACAGAGTCAGCCCTTAACCCCAGTGATCAGAAATTGTCAAAACATGTTTTTCAGCAGAAATAAACACGTTTTGGCAACTTTGGTCACCCCCATGTAAGTTATAGGGCAGGAACAGCACAGTTTTCAAAACGTGTTTTTCAGCCCGAAATAAACGCTTTTTTTCAGCACTTGGAATCACAGTGTAACTGCTTGGCTCAGAAGAGCACACTGAGTCAGCCCTTAACCCCAGTGATCAGAAATTGTCAAAACGTGTTTTTCAGCAGAAATAAACACGTTTTGGCAACTTTGGTCACCCCCATGTAAGTTATAGGGCAGGAACAACACAGTTTTCAAAACGTGTTTTTCTGCCCGAAATAAACGCGTTTTCTCAGCCCTTGGAATCGCAGTGTAACTGCCTGGCTCAGAAGAGCACACTGACTCAGCCCTTAACCCCAGTGTGCAGAAATTGTCAAAACGTGTTTTTCAGCAGAAATAAACACGTTTTGGCAACTTTGGTCAACCCCATGTAAGTTATAGGGCAGGAACAGCACAGTTTTCAAAACGTGTTTTTCAGCCCGAAATAAACGCTTTTTTTCAGCACTTGGAATCACAGTGTAACTGCTTGGCTCAGAAGAGCACACTGAGTCAGCCCTTAACCCCAGTGATCAGAAATTGTCAAAACGTGTTTTTCAGCAGAAATAAACACGTTTTGGCAACTTTGGTCACCCCCATGTAAGTTATAGGGCAGGAACAGCACAGTTTTCAAAACCTGTTTTTCAGTCCGAAATAAACGCGTTTTCTCAGCCCTTAGAATCGCAGTGTAACTGCCTGGCTCAGAAGAGCACACTGACTCAGCCCTTAACCCCAGTGTGCAGAAATTGTCAAAACGTGTTTTTCAGCAGAAATAAACACGTTTTGGCAACTTTGGTCACCCCCATGTAAGTTATAGGGCAGGAACAGCACAGTTTTCAAAACGTGTTTTTCAGCCCGAAATAAACGCTTTTTTTCAGCACTTGGAATCACAGTGTAACTGCTTGGCTCAGAAGAGCACACTGAGTCAGCCCTACACCCCAGTGATCAGAAATTGTCAAAACGTGTTTTTCAGCAGAAATAAACACGTTTTGGCAACTTTGGTCACCCCCATGTAAGTTATAGGGCAGGAACAGCACAGTTTTCAAAACGTGTTTTTCAGCCCGAAATAAACGCGTTTTCTCAGCCCTTAGAATCGTAGTGTAACTGCCTGGCTCAGAAGAGCACACTGACTCAGCCCTTAACCCCAGTGTGCAGAAATTGTCAAAACGTGTTTTTCAGCAGAAATAAACACGTTTTGGCAACTTTGGTCACCCCCATGTAAGTTATAGGGCAGGAACAGCACAGTTTTCAAAACGTGTTTTTCAGCCCGAAATAAACGCTTTTTCTCATCCCTTGGAATCGCAGTGTAACTGCCTGGCTCAGAAGAGCACACTGAGTCAGCCCTTAACCCCAGTGATCAGAAATTGTCAAAACGTGTTTTTCAGCAGAAATAAACACGTTTTGGCAACTTTGGTCTCCCCCATGTAAGTTATATGGCTGGAACAGCACAGTTTTCAAAACGTGTTTTTCAGCCCGAAATAAACGCTTTTTCTCAGCCCTTGGAATCGCAGTGTAACTGCCTGGCTCAGAAGAGCACACTGACTCAGCCCTTAACCCCAGTGCTCAGAAATTGTCAAAACTTGTTTTTCAGCAGAAATAAACACGTTTTGGCAACTTTGGTCACCCCCATGTAAGTTATAGGGCAGGAACAGCACAGTTTTCAAAACGTGTTTTTCAGCCCGAAATAAACGCGTTTTCTCAGCCCTTAGAATCGCAGTGTAACTGCTTGGCTCAGAAGAGCACACAGAGTCAGCCCTTAACCCCAGTGATCAGAAATTGTCAAAACGTGTTTTTCAGCAGAAATAAACACGTTTTGGCAACTTTGGTCACCCCCATGTAAGTTATAGGGCAGGAACAGCACAGTTTTAAAAACGTGTTTTTCAGCCTGAAATAAACGCGTTTTCTCAGCCCTTGGAATCGCAGTGTAACTGCCTGGCTCAGAAGAGCACACTGACTCAGCCCTTAACCCCAGTGTGCAGAAATTGTCAAAACGTGTTTTTCAGCAGAAATAAACACGTTTTGGCAACTTTGGTCAACCCCATGTAAGTTATAGGGCAGGAACAGCACAGTTTTCAAAACGTGTTTTTCAGCCCGAAATAAACGCTTTTTTTCAGCACTTGGAATCACAGTGTAACTGCTTGGCTCAGAAGAGCACACTGAGTCAGCCCTTAACCCCAGTGTGCAGAAATTGTCAAAACGTGTTTTTCAGCAGAAATAAACACGTTTTGGCAACTTTGGTCACCCCCATGTAAGTTATAGGGCAGGAACAACACAGTTTTCAAAACGTGTTTTTCTGCCCGAAATAAACGCGTTTTCTCAGCCCTTGGAATCGCAGTGTAACTGCCTGGCTCAGAAGAGCACACTGAGTCAGCCCTTAACCCCAGTGATCAGAAATTGTCAAAACGTGTTTTTCAGCAGAAATAAACACGTTTTGGCAACTTTGGTCACCCCCATGTAAGTTATAGGGCAGGAACAGCACAGTTTTCAAAACGTGTTTTTCAGCCCGAAATAAACGCTTTTTTTCAGCACTTGGAATCACAGTGTAACTGCTTGGCTCAGAAGAGCACACTGAGTCAGCCCTTAACCCCAGTGATCAGAAATTGTCAAAACGTGTTTTTCAGCAGAAATAAACACGTTTTGGCAACTTTGGTCACCCCCATGTAAGTTATAGGGCAGGAACAACACAGTTTTCAAAACGTGTTTTTCAGCCCGAAATAAACGCGTTTTCTCAGCCCTTGGAATCGCAGTGTAACTGCCTGGCTCAGAAGAGCACACTGACTCAGCCCTTAACCCCAGTGTGCAGAAATTGTCAAAACGTGTTTTTCAGCAGAAATAAACACGTTTTGGCAACTTTGGTCACCCCCATGTAAGTTATAGGGCATTAACAGCACAGTTTTCAAAACGTGTTTTTCAGCCCGAAATAAACGCTTTTTTTCAGCACTTGGAATCACAGTGTAACTGCTTGGCTCAGAAGAGCACACTGAGTCAGCCCTTAACCCCAGTGATCAGAAATTGTCAAAACGTGTTTTTCAGCAGAAATAAACACGTTTTGGCAACTTTGGTCACCCCCATGTAAGTTATAGGGCAGGAACAGCACAGTTTTCAAAACGTGTTTTTCAGCCCGAAATAAACGCGTTTTCTCAGCCCTTAGAATCGTAGTGTAACTGCCTGGCTCAGAAGAGCACACTGACTCAGCCCTTAACCCCAGTGTGCAGAAATTGTCAAAACGTGTTTTTCAGCAGAAATAAACACGTTTTGGCAACTTTGGTCACCCCCATGTAAGTTATAGGGCAGGAACAGCACAGTTTTCAAAACGTGTTTTTCAGCCCGAAATAAACGCTTTTTCTCAGCCCTTGGAATCGCAGTGTAACTGCCTGGCTCCGAAGAGCACACTGAGTCAGCCCTTAACCCCAGTGATCAGAAATTGTCAAAACGTGTTTTTCAGCAGAAATAAACACGTTTTGGCAACTTTGGTCTCCCCCATGTAAGTTATATGGCTGGAACAGCACAGTTTTCAAAACGTGTTTTTCAGCCCGAAATAAACGCTTTTTCTCAGCCCTTGGAATCGCAGTGTAACTGCCTGGCTCAGAAGAGCACACTGACTCAGCCCTTAACCCCAGTGATCAGAAATTGTCAAAACTTGTTTTTCAGCAGAAATAAACACGTTTTGGCAACTTTGGTCACCCCCATGTAAGTTATAGGGCAGGAACAGCACAGTTTTCAAAACGTGTTTTTCAGCCCGAAATAAACGCGTTTTCTCAGCCCTTAGAATCGCAGTGTAACTGCTTGGCTCAGAAGAGCACACAGAGTCAGCCCTTAACCCCAGTGATCAGAAATTGTCAAAACATGTTTTTCAGCAGAAATAAACACGTTTTGGCAACTTTGGTCACCCCCATGTAAGTTATAGGGCAGGAACAGCACAGTTTTCAAAACGTGTTTTTCAGCCCGAAATAAACGCGTTTTCTCAGCCCTTAGAATCGCAGTGTAACTGCTTGGCTCAGAAGAGCACACAGAGTCAGCCCTTAACCCCAGTGATCAGAAATTGTCAAAACATGTTTTTCAGCAGAAATAAACACGTTTTGGCAACTTTGGTCACCCCCATGTAAGTTATAGGGCAGGAACAGCACAGTTTTCAAAACGTGTTTTTCAGCCCGAAATAAACGCGTTTTCTCAGCCCTTGGAATCGCAGTGTAACTGCCTGGCTCAGAAGAGCACACTGACTCAGCCCTTAACCCCAGTGTGCAGAAATTGTCAAAACGTGTTTTTCAGCAGAAATAAACACGTTTTGGCAACTTTGGTCAACCCCATGTAAGTTATAGGGCAGGAACAGCACAGTTTTCAAAACGTGTTTTTCAGCCCGAAATAAACGCTTTTTTTCAGCACTTGGAATCACAGTGTAACTGCTTGGCTCAGAAGAGCACACTGAGTCAGCCCTACACCCCAGTGATCAGAAATTGTCAAAACGTGTTTTTCAGCAGAAATAAACACGTTTTGGCAACTTTGGTCACCCCCATGTAAGTTATAGGGCAGGAACAGCACAGTTTTCAAAACGTGTTTTTCAGCCCGAAATAAACGCGTTTTCTCAGCCCTTAGAATCGTAGTGTAACTGCCTGGCTCAGAAGAGCACACAGAGTCAGCCCTTAACCCCAGTGATCAGAAATTGTCAAAACATGTTTTTCAGCAGAAATAAACACGTTTTGGCAACTTTGGTCACCCCCATGTAAGTTATAGGGCAGGAACAGCACAGTTTTCAAAACGTGTTTTTCAGCCTGAAATAAACGCGTTTTCTCAGCCCTTAGAATCGCAGTGTAACTGCTTGGCTCAGAAGAGCACACAGAGTCAGCCCTTAACCCCAGTGATCAGAAATTGTCAAAACATGTTTTTCAGCAGAAATAAACACGTTTTGGCAACTTTGGTCACCCCCATGTAAGTTATAGGGCAGGAACAGCACAGTTTTCAAAACGTGTTTTTCAGCCCGAAATAAACGCTTTTTTTCAGCACTTGGAATCACAGTGTAACTGCTTGGCTCAGAAGAGCACACTGAGTCAGCCCTTAACCCCAGTGATCAGAAATTGTCAAAACGTGTTTTTCAGCAGAAATAAACACGTTTTGGCAACTTTGGTCACCCCCATGTAAGTTATAGGGCAGGAACAACACAGTTTTCAAAACGTGTTTTTCTGCCCGAAATAAACGCGTTTTCTCAGCCCTTGGAATCGCAGTGTAACTGCCTGGCTCAGAAGAGCACACTGACTCAGCCCTTAACCCCAGTGTGCAGAAATTGTCAAAACGTGTTTTTCAGCAGAAATAAACACGTTTTGGCAACTTTGGTCAACCCCATGTAAGTTATAGGGCAGGAACAGCACAGTTTTCAAAACGTGTTTTTCAGCCCGAAATAAACGCTTTTTTTCAGCACTTGGAATCACAGTGTAACTGCTTGGCTCAGAAGAGCACACTGAGTCAGCCCTTAACCCCAGTGATCAGAAATTGTCAAAACGTGTTTTTCAGCAGAAATAAACACGTTTTGGCAACTTTGGTCACCCCCATGTAAGTTATAGGGCAGGAACAGCACAGTTTTCAAAACGTGTTTTTCAGTCCGAAATAAACGCGTTTTCTCAGCCCTTAGAATCGCAGTGTAACTGCCTGGCTCAGAAGAGCACACTGACTCAGCCCTTAACCCCAGTGTGCAGAAATTGTCAAAACGTGTTTTTCAGCAGAAATAAACACGTTTTGGCAACTTTGGTCACCCCCATGTAAGTTATAGGGCAGGAACAGCACAGTTTTCAAAACGTGTTTTTCAGCCCGAAATAAACGCTTTTTTTCAGCACTTGGAATCACAGTGTAACTGCTTGGCTCAGAAGAGCACACTGAGTCAGCCCTACACCCCAGTGATCAGAAATTGTCAAAACGTGTTTTTCAGCAGAAATAAACACGTTTTGGCAACTTTGGTCACCCCCATGTAAGTTATAGGGCAGGAACAGCACAGTTTTCAAAACGTGTTTTTCAGCCCGAAATAAACGCGTTTTCTCAGCCCTTAGAATCGTAGTGTAACTGCCTGGCTCAGAAGAGCACACTGACTCAGCCCTTAACCCCAGTGTGCAGAAATTGTCAAAACGTGTTTTTCAGCAGAAATAAACACGTTTTGGCAACTTTGTGTCACCCCCATGTAAGTTATAGGGCAGGAACAGCACAGTTTTCAAAACGTGTTTTTCAGCCCGAAATAAACGCTTTTTCTCATCCCTTGGAATCGCAGTGTAACTGCCTGGCTCAGAAGAGCACACTGAGTCAGCCCTTAACCCCAGTGATCAGAAATTGTCAAAACGTGTTTTTCAGCAGAAATAAACACGTTTTGGCAACTTTGGTCTCCCCCATGTAAGTTATATGGCTGGAACAGCACAGTTTTCAAAACGTGTTTTTCAGCCCGAAATAAACGCTTTTTCTCAGCCCTTGGAATCGCAGTGTAACTGCCTGGCTCCGAAGAGCACACTGAGTCAGCCCTTAACCCCAGTGATCAGAAATTGTCAAAACGTGTTTTTCAGCAGAAATAAACACGTTTTGGCAACTTTGGTCTCCCCCATGTAAGTTATATGGCTGGAACAGCACAGTTTTCAAAACGTGTTTTTCAGCCCGAAATAAACGCTTTTTCTCAGCCCTTGGAATCGCAGTGTAACTGCCTGGCTCAGAAGAGCACACTGACTCAGCCCTTAACCCCAGTGATCAGAAATTGTCAAAACTTGTTTTTCAGCAGAAATAAACACGTTTTGGCAACTTTGGTCACCCCCATGTAAGTTATAGGGCAGGAACAGCACCGTTTTCAAAACGTGTTTTTCAGCCCGAAATAAACGCGTTTTCTCAGCCCTTAGAATCGCAGTGTAACTGCTTGGCTCAGAAGAGCACACAGAGTCAGCCCTTAACCCCAGTGATCAGAAATTGTCAAAACATGTTTTTCAGCAGAAATAAACACGTTTTGGCAACTTTGGTCACCCCCATGTAAGTTATAGGGCAGGAACAGCACAGTTTTCAAAACGTGTTTTTCAGCCCGAAATAAACGCGTTTTCTCAGCCCTTAGAATCGCAGTGTAACTGCTTGGCTCAGAAGAGCACACAGAGTCAGCCCTTAACCCCAGTGATCAGAAATTGTCAAAACATGTTTTTCAGCAGAAATAAACACGTTTTGGCAACTTTGGTCACCCCCATGTAAGTTATAGGGCAGGAACAGCACAGTTTTCAAAACGTGTTTTTCAGCCCGAAATAAACGCGTTTTCTCAGCCCTTGGAATCGCAGTGTAACTGCCTGGCTCAGAAGAGCACACTGACTCAGCCCTTAACCCCAGTGTGCAGAAATTGTCAAAACGTGTTTTTCAGCAGAAATAAACACGTTTTGGCAACTTTGGTCAACCCCATGTAAGTTATAGGGCAGGAACAGCACAGTTTTCAAAACGTGTTTTTCAGCCCGAAATAAACGCTTTTTTTCAGCACTTGGAATCACAGTGTAACTGCTTGGCTCAGAAGAGCACACTGAGTCAGCCCTACACCCCAGTGATCAGAAATTGTCAAAACGTGTTTTTCAGCAGAAATAAACACGTTTTGGCAACTTTGGTCACCCCCATGTAAGTTATAGGGCAGGAACAGCACAGTTTTCAAAACGTGTTTTTCAGCCCGAAATAAACGCGTTTTCTCAGCCCTTAGAATCGTAGTGTAACTGCCTGGCTCAGAAGAGCACACAGAGTCAGCCCTTAACCCCAGTGATCAGAAATTGTCAAAACATGTTTTTCAGCAGAAATAAACACGTTTTGGCAACTTTGGTCACCCCCATGTAAGTTATAGGGCAGGAACAGCACAGTTTTCAAAACGTGTTTTTCAGCCCGAAATAAACGCGTTTTCTCAGCCCTTAGAATCGCAGTGTAACTGCTTGGCTCAGAAGAGCACACAGAGTCAGCCCTTAACCCCAGTGATCAGAAATTGTCAAAACATGTTTTTCAGCAGAAATAAACACGTTTTGGCAACTTTGGTCACCCCCATGTAAGTTATAGGGCAGGAACAGCACAGTTTTCAAAACGTGTTTTTCAGCCCGAAATAAACGCTTTTTTTCAGCACTTGGAATCACAGTGTAACTGCTTGGCTCAGAAGAGCACACTGAGTCAGCCCTTAACCCCAGTGATCAGAAATTGTCAAAACGTGTTTTTCAGCAGAAATAAACACGTTTTGGCAACTTTGGTCACCCCCATGTAAGTTATAGGGCAGGAACAACACAGTTTTCAAAACGTGTTTTTCTGCCCGAAATAAACGCGTTTTCTCAGCCCTTGGAATCGCAGTGTAACTGCCTGGCTCAGAAGAGCACACTGACTCAGCCCTTAACCCCAGTGTGCAGAAATTGTCAAAACGTGTTTTTCAGCAGAAATAAACACGTTTTGGCAACTTTGATCACCCCCATGTAAGTTATAGGGCAGGAACAACACAGTTTTCAAAACGTGTTTTTCAGCCCGAAATAAACGCTTTTTCTCAGCCCTTGGAATCGCAGTGTAACTGCCTGGCTCAGAAGAGCACACTGACTCAGCCCTTAACCCCAGTGATCAGAAATTGTCAAAACTTGTTTTTCAGCAGAAATAAACACGTTTTGGCAACTTTGGTCACCCCCATGTAAGTTATAGGGCAGGAACAGCACAGTTTTCAAAACGTGTTTTTCAGCCCGAAATAAACGCGTTTTCTCAGCCCTTAGAATCGCAGTGTAACTGCCTGGCTCAGAAGAGCACACAGAGTCAGCCCTTAACCCCAGTGATCAGAAATTGTCAAAACATGTTTTTCAGCAGAAATAAACACGTTTTGGCAACTTTGGTCACCCCCATGTAAGTTATAGGGCAGGAACAGCACAGTTTTCAAAACGTGTTTTTCAGCCCGAAATAAACGCTTTTTTTCAGCACTTGGAATCACAGTGTAACTGCTTGGCTCAGAAGAGCACACTGAGTCAGCCCTTAACCCCAGTGATCAGAAATTGTCAAAACGTGTTTTTCAGCAGAAATAAACACGTTTTGGCAACTTTGGTCACCCCCATGTAAGTTATAGGGCAGGAACAACACAGTTTTCAAAACGTGTTTTTCTGCCCGAAATAAACGCGTTTTCTCAGCCCTTGGAATCGCAGTGTAACTGCCTGGCTCAGAAGAGCACACTGACTCAGCCCTTAACCCCAGTGTGCAGAAATTGTCAAAACGTGTTTTTCAGCAGAAATAAACACGTTTTGGCAACTTTGGTCAACCCCATGTAAGTTATAGGGCAGGAACAGCACAGTTTTCAAAACGTGTTTTTCAGCCCGAAATAAACGCTTTTTTTCAGCACTTGGAATCACAGTGTAACTGCTTGGCTCAGAAGAGCACACTGAGTCAGCCCTTAACCCCAGTGATCAGAAATTGTCAAAACGTGTTTTTCAGCAGAAATAAACACGTTTTGGCAACTTTGGTCACCCCCATGTAAGTTATAGGGCAGGAACAGCACAGTTTTCAAAACCTGTTTTTCAGTCCGAAATAAACGCGTTTTCTCAGCCCTTAGAATCGCAGTGTAACTGCCTGGCTCAGAAGAGCACACTGACTCAGCCCTTAACCCCAGTGTGCAGAAATTGTCAAAACGTGTTTTTCAGCAGAAATAAACACGTTTTGGCAACTTTGGTCACCCCCATGTAAGTTATAGGGCAGGAACAGCACAGTTTTCAAAACGTGTTTTTCAGCCCGAAATAAACGCTTTTTTTCAGCACTTGGAATCACAGTGTAACTGCTTGGCTCAGAAGAGCACACTGAGTCAGCCCTACACCCCAGTGATCAGAAATTGTCAAAACGTGTTTTTCAGCAGAAATAAACACGTTTTGGCAACTTTGGTCACCCCCATGTAAGTTATAGGGCAGGAACAGCACAGTTTTCAAAACGTGTTTTTCAGCCCGAAATAAACGCGTTTTCTCAGCCCTTAGAATCGTAGTGTAACTGCCTGGCTCAGAAGAGCACACTGACTCAGCCCTTAACCCCAGTGTGCAGAAATTGTCAAAACGTGTTTTTCAGCAGAAATAAACACGTTTTGGCAACTTTGGTCACCCCCATGTAAGTTATAGGGCAGGAACAGCACAGTTTTCAAAACGTGTTTTTCAGCCCGAAATAAACGCTTTTTCTCATCCCTTGGAATCGCAGTGTAACTGCCTGGCTCAGAAGAGCACACTGGGTCAGCCCTTAACCCCAGTGATCAGAAATTGTCAAAACGTGTTTTTCAGCAGAAATAAACACGTTTTGGCAACTTTGGTCACCCCCATGTAAGTTATAGGGCAGGAACAGCACAGTTTTCAAAACGTGTTTTTCAGCCCGAAATAAACGCTTTTTTTCAGCACTTGGAATCACAGTGTAACTGCTTGGCTCAGAAGAGCACACTGAGTCAGCCCTTAACCCCAGTGATCAGAAATTGTCAAAACGTGTTTTTCAGCAGAAATAAACACGTTTTGGCAACTTTGGTCACCCCCATGTAAGTTATAGGGCAGGAACAACACAGTTTTCAAAACGTGTTTTTCAGCCCGAAATAAACGCGTTTTCTCAGCCCTTGGAATCGCAGTGTAACTGCCTGGCTCAGAAGAGCACACTGACTCAGCCCTTAACCCCAGTGTGCAGAAATTGTCAAAACGTGTTTTTCAGCAGAAATAAACACGTTTTGGCAACTTTGGTCACCCCAATGTAAGTTATAGGGCAGGAACAGCACAGTTTTCAAAACGTGTTTTTCAGCCCGAAATAAACGCTTTTTTTCAGCACTTGGAATCACAGTGTAACTGCTTGGCTCAGGAGAGCACACTGAGTCAGCCCTACACCCCAGTGATCAGAAATTGTCAAAACGTGTTTTTCAGCAGAAATAAACACGTTTTGGCAACTTTGGTCACCCCCATGTAAGTTATAGGGCAGGAACAGCACAGTTTTCAAAACGTGTTTTTCAGCCCGAAATAAACGCGTTTTCTCAGCCCTTAGAATCGCAGTGTAACTGCTTGGCTCAGAAGAGCACACAGAGTCAGCCCTTAACCCCAGTGATCAGAAATTGTCAAAACATGTTTTTCAGCAGAAATAAACACGTTTTGGCAACTTTGGTCACCCCCATGTAAGTTATAGGGCAGGAACAGCACAGTTTTCAAAACGTGTTTTTCAGCCCGAAATAAACGCGTTTTCTCAGCCCTTAGAATCGCAGTGTAACTGCTTGGCTCAGAAGAGCACACAGAGTCAGCCCTTAACCCCAGTGATCAGAAATTGTCAAAACATGTTTTTCAGCAGAAATAAACACGTTTTGGCAACTTTGGTCACCCCCATGTAAGTTATAGGGCAGGAACAGCACAGTTTTCAAAACGTGTTTTTCAGCCCGAAATAAACGCTTTTTTTCAGCACTTGGAATCACAGTGTAACTGCTTGGCTCAGAAGAGCACACTGAGTCAGCCCTTAACCCCAGTGATCAGAAATTGTCAAAACGTGTTTTTCAGCAGAAATAAACACGTTTTGGCAACTTTGGTCACCCCCATGTAAGTTATAGGGCAGGAACAACACAGTTTTCAAAACGTGTTTTTCAGCCCGAAATAAACGCGTTTTCTCAGCCCTTGGAATCGCAGTGTAACTGCCTGGCTCAGAAGAGCACACTGACTCAGCCCTTAACCCCAGTGTGCAGAAATTGTCAAAACGTGTTTTTCAGCAGAAATAAACACGTTTTGGCAACTTTGGTCAACCCCATGTAAGTTATAGGGCAGGAACAGCACAGTTTTCAAAACGTGTTTTTCAGCCCGAAATAAACGCTTTTTTTCAGCACTTGGAATCACAGTGTAACTGCTTGGCTCAGAAGAGCACACTGAGTCAGCCCTACACCCCAGTGATCAGAAATTGTCAAAACGTGTTTTTCAGCAGAAATAAACACGTTTTGGCAACTTTGGTCACCCCCATGTAAGTTATAGGGCAGGAACAGCACAGTTTTCAAAACGTGTTTTTCAGCCCGAAATAAACGCGTTTTCTCAGCCCTTAGAATCGTAGTGTAACTGCCTGGCTCAGAAGAGCACACAGAGTCAGCCCTTAACCCCAGTGATCAGAAATTGTCAAAACATGTTTTTCAGCAGAAATAAACACGTTTTGGCAACTTTGGTCACCCCCATGTAAGTTATAGGGCAGGAACAGCACAGTTTTCAAAACGTGTTTTTCAGCCCGAAATAAACGCGTTTTCTCAGCCCTTAGAATCGCAGTGTAACTGCTTGGCTCAGAAGAGCACACAGAGTCAGCCCTTAACCCCAGTGATCAGAAATTGTCAAAACATGTTTTTCAGCAGAAATAAACACGTTTTGGCAACTTTGGTCACCCCCATGTAAGTTATAGGGCAGGAACAGCACAGTTTTCAAAACGTGTTTTTCAGCCCGAAATAAACGCTTTTTTTCAGCACTTGGAATCACAGTGTAACTGCTTGGCTCAGAAGAGCACACTGAGTCAGCCCTTAACCCCAGTGATCAGAAATTGTCAAAACGTGTTTTTCAGCAGAAATAAACACGTTTTGGCAACTTTGGTCACCCCCATGTAAGTTATAGGGCAGGAACAACACAGTTTTCAAAACGTGTTTTTCTGCCCGAAATAAACGCGTTTTCTCAGCCCTTGGAATCGCAGTGTAACTGCCTGGCTCAGAAGAGCACACTGACTCAGCCCTTAACCCCAGTGTGCAGAAATTGTCAAAACGTGTTTTTCAGCAGAAATAAACACGTTTTGGCAACTTTGATCACCCCCATGTAAGTTATAGGGCAGGAACAACACAGTTTTCAAAACGTGTTTTTCAGCCCGAAATAAACGCTTTTTCTCAGCCCTTGGAATCGCAGTGTAACTGCCTGGCTCAGAAGAGCACACTGACTCAGCCCTTAACCCCAGTGATCAGAAATTGTCAAAACTTGTTTTTCAGCAGAAATAAACACGTTTTGGCAACTTTGGTCACCCCCATGTAAGTTATAGGGCAGGAACAGCACAGTTTTCAAAACGTGTTTTTCAGCCCGAAATAAACGCGTTTTCTCAGCCCTTAGAATCGCAGTGTAACTGCTTGGCTCAGAAGAGCACACAGAGTCAGCCCTTAACCCCAGTGATCAGAAATTGTCAAAACATGTTTTTCAGCAGAAATAAACACGTTTTGGCAACTTTGGTCACCCCCATGTAAGTTATAGGGCAGGAACAGCACAGTTTTCAAAACGTGTTTTTCAGCCCGAAATAAACGCTTTTTTTCAGCACTTGGAATCACAGTGTAACTGCTTGGCTCAGAAGAGCACACTGAGTCAGCCCTTAACCCCAGTGATCAGAAATTGTCAAAACGTGTTTTTCAGCAGAAATAAACACGTTTTGGCAACTTTGGTCACCCCCATGTAAGTTATAGGGCAGAAACAGCACAGTTTTCAAAACGTGTTTTTCAGCCCGAAATAAACGCGTTTTCTCAGCCCTTAGAATCGCAGTGTAACTGCTTGGCTCAGAAGAGCACACAGAGTCAGCCCTTAACCCCAGTGATCAGAAATTGTCAAAACATGTTTTTCAGCAGAAATAAACACGTTTTGGCAACTTTGGTCACCCCCATGTAAGTTATAGGGCAGGAACAGCACAGTTTTCAAAACGTGTTTTTCAGCCCGAAATAAACGCGTTTTCTCAGCCCTTGGAATCGCAGTGTAACTGCCTGGCTCAGAAGAGCACACTGACTCAGCCCTTAACCCCAGTGTGCAGAAATTGTCAAAACGTGTTTTTCAGCAGAAATAAACACGTTTTGGCAACTTTGGTCAACCCCATGTAAGTTATAGGGCAGGAACAGCACAGTTTTCAAAACGTGTTTTTTAGCCCGAAATAAACGCTTTTTTTCAGCACTTGGAATCACAGTGTAACTGCTTGGCTCAGAAGAGCACACTGAGTCAGCCCTACACCCCAGTGATCAGAAATTGTCAAAACGTGTTTTTCAGCAGAAATAAACACGTTTTGGCAACTTTGGTCACCCCCATGTAAGTTATAGGGCAGGAACAGCACAGTTCTCAAAACGTGTTTTTCAGCCCGAAATAAACGCGTTTTCTCAGCCCTTAGAATCGTAGTGTAACTGCCTGGCTCAGAAGAGCACACAGAGTCAGCCCTTAACCCCAGTGATCAGAAATTGTCAAAACATGTTTTTCAGCAGAAATAAACACGTTTTGGCAACTTTGGTCACCCCCATGTAAGTTATAGGGCAGGAACAGCACAGTTTTCAAAACGTGTTTTTCAGCCCGAAATAAACGCGTTTTCTCAGCCCTTAGAATCGCAGTGTAACTGCTTGGCTCAGAAGAGCACACAGAGTCAGCCCTTAACCCCAGTGATCAGAAATTGTCAAAACATGTTTTTCAGCAGAAATAAACACGTTTTGGCAACTTTGGTCACCCCCATGTAAGTTATAGGGCAGGAACAGCACAGTTTTCAAAACGTGTTTTTCAGCCCGAAATAAACGCTTTTTTTCAGCACTTGGAATCACAGTGTAACTGCTTGGCTCAGAAGAGCACACTGAGTCAGCCCTTAACCCCAGTGATCAGAAATTGTCAAAACGTGTTTTTCAGCAGAAATAAACACGTTTTGGCAACTTTGGTCACCCCCATGTAAGTTATAGGGCAGGAACAACACAGTTTTCAAAACGTGTTTTTCTGCCCGAAATAAACGCGTTTTCTCAGCCCTTGGAATCGCAGTGTAACTGCCTGGCTCAGAAGAGCACACTGACTCAGCCCTTAACCCCAGTGTGCAGAAATTGTCAAAACGTGTTTTTCAGCAGAAATAAACACGTTTTGGCAACTTTGGTCAACCCCATGTAAGTTATAGGGCAGGAACAGCACAGTTTTCAAAACGTGTTTTTCAGCCCGAAATAAACGCTTTTTTTCAGCACTTGGAATCACAGTGTAACTGCTTGGCTCAGAAGAGCACACTGAGTCAGCCCTTAACCCCAGTGATCAGAAATTGTCAAAACGTGTTTTTCAGCAGAAATAAACACGTTTTGGCAACTTTGGTCACCCCCATGTAAGTTATAGGGCAGGAACAGCACAGTTTTCAAAACCTGTTTTTCAGTCCGAAATAAACGCGTTTTCTCAGCCCTTAGAATCGCAGTGTAACTGCCTGGCTCAGAAGAGCACACTGACTCAGCCCTTAACCCCAGTGTGCAGAAATTGTCAAAACGTGTTTTTCAGCAGAAATAAACACGTTTTGGCAACTTTGGTCACCCCCATGTAAGTTATAGGGCAGGAACAGCACAGTTTTCAAAACGTGTTTTTCAGCCCGAAATAAACGCTTTTTTTCAGCACTTGGAATCACAGTGTAACTGCTTGGCTCAGAAGAGCACACTGAGTCAGCCCTACACCCCAGTGATCAGAAATTGTCAAAACGTGTTTTTCAGCAGAAATAAACACGTTTTGGCAACTTTGGTCACCCCCATGTAAGTTATAGGGCAGGAACAGCACAGTTTTCAAAACGTGTTTTTCAGCCCGAAATAAACGCGTTTTCTCAGCCCTTAGAATCGTAGTGTAACTGCCTGGCTCAGAAGAGCACACTGACTCAGCCCTTAACCCCAGTGTGCAGAAATTGTCAAAACGTGTTTTTCAGCAGAAATAAACACGTTTTGGCAACTTTGGTCACCCCCATGTAAGTTATAGGGCAGGAACAGCACAGTTTTCAAAACGTGTTTTTCAGCCCGAAATAAACGCTTTTTCTCATCCCTTGGAATCGCAGTGTAACTGCCTGGCTCAGAAGAGCACACTGAGTCAGCCCTTAACCCCAGTGATCAGAAATTGTCAAAACGTGTTTTTCAGCAGAAATAAACACGTTTTGGCAACTTTGGTCTCCCCCATGTAAGTTATATGGCTGGAACAGCACAGTTTTCAAAACGTGTTTTTCAGCCCGAAATAAACGCTTTTTCTCAGCCCTTGGAATCGCAGTGTAACTGCCTGGCTCAGAAGAGCACACTGACTCAGCCCTTAACCCCAGTGCTCAGAAATTGTCAAAACTTGTTTTTCAGCAGAAATAAACACGTTTTGGCAACTTTGGTCACCCCCATGTAAGTTATAGGGCAGGAACAGCACAGTTTTCAAAACGTGTTTTTCAGCCCGAAATAAACGCGTTTTCTCAGCCCTTAGAATCGCAGTGTAACTGCTTGGCTCAGAAGAGCACACAGAGTCAGCCCTTAACCCCAGTGATCAGAAATTGTCAAAACGTGTTTTTCAGCAGAAATAAACACGTTTTGGCAACTTTGGTCACCCCCATGTAAGTTATAGGGCAGGAACAGCACAGTTTTAAAAACGTGTTTTTCAGCCTGAAATAAACGCGTTTTCTCAGCCCTTGGAATCGCAGTGTAACTGCCTGGCTCAGAAGAGCACACTGACTCAGCCCTTAACCCCAGTGTGCAGAAATTGTCAAAACGTGTTTTTCAGCAGAAATAAACACGTTTTGGCAACTTTGGTCAACCCCATGTAAGTTATAGGGCAGGAACAGCACAGTTTTCAAAACGTGTTTTTCAGCCCGAAATAAACGCTTTTTTTCAGCACTTGGAATCACAGTGTAACTGCTTGGCTCAGAAGAGCACACTGAGTCAGCCCTTAACCCCAGTGTGCAGAAATTGTCAAAACGTGTTTTTCAGCAGAAATAAACACGTTTTGGCAACTTTGGTCACCCCCATGTAAGTTATAGGGCAGGAACAACACAGTTTTCAAAACGTGTTTTTCTGCCCGAAATAAACGCGTTTTCTCAGCCCTTGGAATCGCAGTGTAACTGCCTGGCTCAGAAGAGCACACTGAGTCAGCCCTTAACCCCAGTGATCAGAAATTGTCAAAACGTGTTTTTCAGCAGAAATAAACACGTTTTGGCAACTTTGGTCACCCCCATGTAAGTTATAGGGCAGGAACAGCACAGTTTTCAAAACGTGTTTTTCAGCCCGAAATAAACGCTTTTTTTCAGCACTTGGAATCACAGTGTAACTGCTTGGCTCAGAAGAGCACACTGAGTCAGCCCTTAACCCCAGTGATCAGAAATTGTCAAAACGTGTTTTTCAGCAGAAATAAACACGTTTTGGCAACTTTGGTCACCCCCATGTAAGTTATAGGGCAGGAACAACACAGTTTTCAAAACGTGTTTTTCAGCCCGAAATAAACGCGTTTTCTCAGCCCTTGGAATCGCAGTGTAACTGCCTGGCTCAGAAGAGCACACTGACTCAGCCCTTAACCCCAGTGTGCAGAAATTGTCAAAACGTGTTTTTCAGCAGAAATAAACACGTTTTGGCAACTTTGGTCACCCCCATGTAAGTTATAGGGCATTAACAGCACAGTTTTCAAAACGTGTTTTTCAGCCCGAAATAAACGCTTTTTTTCAGCACTTGGAATCACAGTGTAACTGCTTGGCTCAGAAGAGCACACTGAGTCAGCCCTTAACCCCAGTGATCAGAAATTGTCAAAACGTGTTTTTCAGCAGAAATAAACACGTTTTGGCAACTTTGGTCACCCCCATGTAAGTTATAGGGCAGGAACAGCACAGTTTTCAAAACGTGTTTTTCAGCCCGAAATAAACGCGTTTTCTCAGCCCTTAGAATCGTAGTGTAACTGCCTGGCTCAGAAGAGCACACTGACTCAGCCCTTAACCCCAGTGTGCAGAAATTGTCAAAACGTGTTTTTCAGCAGAAATAAACACGTTTTGGCAACTTTGGTCACCCCCATGTAAGTTATAGGGCAGGAACAGCACAGTTTTCAAAACGTGTTTTTCAGCCCGAAATAAACGCTTTTTCTCAGCCCTTGGAATCGCAGTGTAACTGCCTGGCTCCGAAGAGCACACTGAGTCAGCCCTTAACCCCAGTGATCAGAAATTGTCAAAACGTGTTTTTCAGCAGAAATAAACACGTTTTGGCAACTTTGGTCTCCCCCATGTAAGTTATATGGCTGGAACAGCACAGTTTTCAAAACGTGTTTTTCAGCCCGAAATAAACGCTTTTTCTCAGCCCTTGGAATCGCAGTGTAACTGCCTGGCTCAGAAGAGCACACTGACTCAGCCCTTAACCCCAGTGATCAGAAATTGTCAAAACTTGTTTTTCAGCAGAAATAAACACGTTTTGGCAACTTTGGTCACCCCCATGTAAGTTATAGGGCAGGAACAGCACAGTTTTCAAAACGTGTTTTTCAGCCCGAAATAAACGCGTTTTCTCAGCCCTTAGAATCGCAGTGTAACTGCTTGGCTCAGAAGAGCACACAGAGTCAGCCCTTAACCCCAGTGATCAGAAATTGTCAAAACATGTTTTTCAGCAGAAATAAACACGTTTTGGCAACTTTGGTCACCCCCATGTAAGTTATAGGGCAGGAACAGCACAGTTTTCAAAACGTGTTTTTCAGCCCGAAATAAACGCGTTTTCTCAGCCCTTAGAATCGCAGTGTAACTGCTTGGCTCAGAAGAGCACACAGAGTCAGCCCTTAACCCCAGTGATCAGAAATTGTCAAAACATGTTTTTCAGCAGAAATAAACACGTTTTGGCAACTTTGGTCACCCCCATGTAAGTTATAGGGCAGGAACAGCACAGTTTTCAAAACGTGTTTTTCAGCCCGAAATAAACGCGTTTTCTCAGCCCTTGGAATCGCAGTGTAACTGCCTGGCTCAGAAGAGCACACTGACTCAGCCCTTAACCCCAGTGTGCAGAAATTGTCAAAACGTGTTTTTCAGCAGAAATAAACACGTTTTGGCAACTTTGGTCAACCCCATGTAAGTTATAGGGCAGGAACAGCACAGTTTTCAAAACGTGTTTTTCAGCCCGAAATAAACGCTTTTTTTCAGCACTTGGAATCACAGTGTAACTGCTTGGCTCAGAAGAGCACACTGAGTCAGCCCTACACCCCAGTGATCAGAAATTGTCAAAACGTGTTTTTCAGCAGAAATAAACACGTTTTGGCAACTTTGGTCACCCCCATGTAAGTTATAGGGCAGGAACAGCACAGTTTTCAAAACGTGTTTTTCAGCCCGAAATAAACGCGTTTTCTCAGCCCTTAGAATCGTAGTGTAACTGCCTGGCTCAGAAGAGCACACAGAGTCAGCCCTTAACCCCAGTGATCAGAAATTGTCAAAACATGTTTTTCAGCAGAAATAAACACGTTTTGGCAACTTTGGTCACCCCCATGTAAGTTATAGGGCAGGAACAGCACAGTTTTCAAAACGTGTTTTTCAGCCTGAAATAAACGCGTTTTCTCAGCCCTTAGAATCGCAGTGTAACTGCTTGGCTCAGAAGAGCACACAGAGTCAGCCCTTAACCCCAGTGATCAGAAATTGTCAAAACATGTTTTTCAGCAGAAATAAACACGTTTTGGCAACTTTGGTCACCCCCATGTAAGTTATAGGGCAGGAACAGCACAGTTTTCAAAACGTGTTTTTCAGCCCGAAATAAACGCTTTTTTTCAGCACTTGGAATCACAGTGTAACTGCTTGGCTCAGAAGAGCACACTGAGTCAGCCCTTAACCCCAGTGATCAGAAATTGTCAAAACGTGTTTTTCAGCAGAAATAAACACGTTTTGGCAACTTTGGTCACCCCCATGTAAGTTATAGGGCAGGAACAACACAGTTTTCAAAACGTGTTTTTCTGCCCGAAATAAACGCGTTTTCTCAGCCCTTGGAATCGCAGTGTAACTGCCTGGCTCAGAAGAGCACACTGACTCAGCCCTTAACCCCAGTGTGCAGAAATTGTCAAAACGTGTTTTTCAGCAGAAATAAACACGTTTTGGCAACTTTGGTCAACCCCATGTAAGTTATAGGGCAGGAACAGCACAGTTTTCAAAACGTGTTTTTCAGCCCGAAATAAACGCTTTTTTTCAGCACTTGGAATCACAGTGTAACTGCTTGGCTCAGAAGAGCACACTGAGTCAGCCCTTAACCCCAGTGATCAGAAATTGTCAAAACGTGTTTTTCAGCAGAAATAAACACGTTTTGGCAACTTTGGTCACCCCCATGTAAGTTATAGGGCAGGAACAGCACAGTTTTCAAAACGTGTTTTTCAGTCCGAAATAAACGCGTTTTCTCAGCCCTTAGAATCGCAGTGTAACTGCCTGGCTCAGAAGAGCACACTGACTCAGCCCTTAACCCCAGTGTGCAGAAATTGTCAAAACGTGTTTTTCAGCAGAAATAAACACGTTTTGGCAACTTTGGTCACCCCCATGTAAGTTATAGGGCAGGAACAGCACAGTTTTCAAAACGTGTTTTTCAGCCCGAAATAAACGCTTTTTTTCAGCACTTGGAATCACAGTGTAACTGCTTGGCTCAGAAGAGCACACTGAGTCAGCCCTACACCCCAGTGATCAGAAATTGTCAAAACGTGTTTTTCAGCAGAAATAAACACGTTTTGGCAACTTTGGTCACCCCCATGTAAGTTATAGGGCAGGAACAGCACAGTTTTCAAAACGTGTTTTTCAGCCCGAAATAAACGCGTTTTCTCAGCCCTTAGAATCGTAGTGTAACTGCCTGGCTCAGAAGAGCACACTGACTCAGCCCTTAACCCCAGTGTGCAGAAATTGTCAAAACGTGTTTTTCAGCAGAAATAAACACGTTTTGGCAACTTTGTGTCACCCCCATGTAAGTTATAGGGCAGGAACAGCACAGTTTTCAAAACGTGTTTTTCAGCCCGAAATAAACGCTTTTTCTCATCCCTTGGAATCGCAGTGTAACTGCCTGGCTCAGAAGAGCACACTGAGTCAGCCCTTAACCCCAGTGATCAGAAATTGTCAAAACGTGTTTTTCAGCAGAAATAAACACGTTTTGGCAACTTTGGTCTCCCCCATGTAAGTTATATGGCTGGAACAGCACAGTTTTCAAAACGTGTTTTTCAGCCCGAAATAAACGCTTTTTCTCAGCCCTTGGAATCGCAGTGTAACTGCCTGGCTCCGAAGAGCACACTGAGTCAGCCCTTAACCCCAGTGATCAGAAATTGTCAAAACGTGTTTTTCAGCAGAAATAAACACGTTTTGGCAACTTTGGTCTCCCCCATGTAAGTTATATGGCTGGAACAGCACAGTTTTCAAAACGTGTTTTTCAGCCCGAAATAAACGCTTTTTCTCAGCCCTTGGAATCGCAGTGTAACTGCCTGGCTCAGAAGAGCACACTGACTCAGCCCTTAACCCCAGTGATCAGAAATTGTCAAAACTTGTTTTTCAGCAGAAATAAACACGTTTTGGCAACTTTGGTCACCCCCATGTAAGTTATAGGGCAGGAACAGCACCGTTTTCAAAACGTGTTTTTCAGCCCGAAATAAACGCGTTTTCTCAGCCCTTAGAATCGCAGTGTAACTGCTTGGCTCAGAAGAGCACACAGAGTCAGCCCTTAACCCCAGTGATCAGAAATTGTCAAAACATGTTTTTCAGCAGAAATAAACACGTTTTGGCAACTTTGGTCACCCCCATGTAAGTTATAGGGCAGGAACAGCACAGTTTTCAAAACGTGTTTTTCAGCCCGAAATAAACGCGTTTTCTCAGCCCTTAGAATCGCAGTGTAACTGCTTGGCTCAGAAGAGCACACAGAGTCAGCCCTTAACCCCAGTGATCAGAAATTGTCAAAACATGTTTTTCAGCAGAAATAAACACGTTTTGGCAACTTTGGTCACCCCCATGTAAGTTATAGGGCAGGAACAGCACAGTTTTCAAAACGTGTTTTTCAGCCCGAAATAAACGCGTTTTCTCAGCCCTTGGAATCGCAGTGTAACTGCCTGGCTCAGAAGAGCACACTGACTCAGCCCTTAACCCCAGTGTGCAGAAATTGTCAAAACGTGTTTTTCAGCAGAAATAAACACGTTTTGGCAACTTTGGTCAACCCCATGTAAGTTATAGGGCAGGAACAGCACAGTTTTCAAAACGTGTTTTTCAGCCCGAAATAAACGCTTTTTTTCAGCACTTGGAATCACAGTGTAACTGCTTGGCTCAGAAGAGCACACTGAGTCAGCCCTACACCCCAGTGATCAGAAATTGTCAAAACGTGTTTTTCAGCAGAAATAAACACGTTTTGGCAACTTTGGTCACCCCCATGTAAGTTATAGGGCAGGAACAGCACAGTTTTCAAAACGTGTTTTTCAGCCCGAAATAAACGCGTTTTCTCAGCCCTTAGAATCGTAGTGTAACTGCCTGGCTCAGAAGAGCACACAGAGTCAGCCCTTAACCCCAGTGATCAGAAATTGTCAAAACATGTTTTTCAGCAGAAATAAACACGTTTTGGCAACTTTGGTCACCCCCATGTAAGTTATAGGGCAGGAACAGCACAGTTTTCAAAACGTGTTTTTCAGCCCGAAATAAACGCGTTTTCTCAGCCCTTAGAATCGCAGTGTAACTGCTTGGCTCAGAAGAGCACACAGAGTCAGCCCTTAACCCCAGTGATCAGAAATTGTCAAAACATGTTTTTCAGCAGAAATAAACACGTTTTGGCAACTTTGGTCACCCCCATGTAAGTTATAGGGCAGGAACAGCACAGTTTTCAAAACGTGTTTTTCAGCCCGAAATAAACGCTTTTTTTCAGCACTTGGAATCACAGTGTAACTGCTTGGCTCAGAAGAGCACACTGAGTCAGCCCTTAACCCCAGTGATCAGAAATTGTCAAAACGTGTTTTTCAGCAGAAATAAACACGTTTTGGCAACTTTGGTCACCCCCATGTAAGTTATAGGGCAGGAACAACACAGTTTTCAAAACGTGTTTTTCAGCCCGAAATAAACGCGTTTTCTCAGCCCTTGGAATCGCAGTGTAACTGCCTGGCTCAGAAGAGCACACTGACTCAGCCCTTAACCCCAGTGTGCAGAAATTGTCAAAACGTGTTTTTCAGCAGAAATAAACACGTTTTGGCAACTTTGGTCAACCCCATGTAAGTTATAGGGCAGGAACAGCACAGTTTTCAAAACGTGTTTTTCAGCCCGAAATAAACGCTTTTTTTCAGCACTTGGAATCACAGTGTAACTGCTTGGCTCAGAAGAGCACACTGAGTCAGCCCTACACCCCAGTGATCAGAAATTGTCAAAACGTGTTTTTCAGCAGAAATAAACACGTTTTGGCAACTTTGGTCACCCCCATGTAAGTTATAGGGCAGGAACAGCACAGTTTTCAAAACGTGTTTTTCAGCCCGAAATAAACGCGTTTTCTCAGCCCTTAGAATCGCAGTGTAACTGCTTGGCTCAGAAGAGCACACAGAGTCAGCCCTTAACCCCAGTGATCAGAAATTGTCAAAACATGTTTTTCAGCAGAAATAAACACGTTTTGGCAACTTTGGTCACCCCCATGTAAGTTATAGGGCAGGAACAGCACAGTTTTCAAAACGTGTTTTTCAGCCCGAAATAAACGCTTTTTCTCAGCCCTTGGAATCGCAGTGTAACTGCCTGGCTCAGAAGAGCACACTGACTCAGCCCTTAACCCCAGTGATCAGAAATTGTCAAAACTTGTTTTTCAGCAGAAATAAACACGTTTTGGCAACTTTGGTCACCCCCATGTAAGTTATAGGGCAGGAACAGCACAGTTTTCAAAACGTGTTTTTCAGCCCGAAATAAACGCGTTTTCTCAGCCCTTAGAATCGCAGTGTAACTGCTTGGCTCAGAAGAGCACACAGAGTCAGCCCTTAACCCCAGTGATCAGAAATTGTCAAAACATGTTTTTCAGCAGAAATAAACACGTTTTGGCAACTTTGGTCACCCCCATGTAAGTTATAGGGCAGGAACAGCACAGTTTTCAAAACGTGTTTTTCAGCCCGAAATAAACGCGTTTTCTCAGCCCTTAGAATCGCAGTGTAACTGCTTGGCTCAGAAGAGCACACAGAGTCAGCCCTTAACCCCAGTGATCAGAAATTGTCAAAACATGTTTTTCAGCAGAAATAAACACGTTTTGGCAACTTTGGTCACCCCCATGTAAGTTATAGGGCAGGAACAGCACAGTTTTCAAAACGTGTTTTTCAGCCCGAAATAAACGCGTTTTCTCAGCCCTTGGAATCGCAGTGTAACTGCCTGGCTCAGAAGAGCACACTGACTCAGCCCTTAACCCCAGTGTGCAGAAATTGTCAAAACGTGTTTTTCAGCAGAAATAAACACGTTTTGGCAACTTTGGTCAACCCCATGTAAGTTATAGGGCAGGAACAGCACAGTTTTCAAAACGTGTTTTTCAGCCCGAAATAAACGCTTTTTTTCAGCACTTGGAATCACAGTGTAACTGCTTGGCTCAGAAGAGCACACTGAGTCAGCCCTTAACCCCAGTGATCAGAAATTGTCAAAACGTGTTTTTCAGCAGAAATAAACACGTTTTGGCAACTTTGGTCACCCCCATGTAAGTTATAGGGCAGGAACAACACAGTTTTCAAAACGTGTTTTTCAGCCCGAAATAAACGCGTTTTCTCAGCCCTTGGAATCGCAGTGTAACTGCCTGGCTCAGAAGAGCACACTGACTCAGCCCTTAACCCCAGTGTGCAGAAATTGTCAAAACGTGTTTTTCAGCAGAAATAAACACGTTTTGGCAACTTTGGTCAACCCCATGTAAGTTATAGGGCAGGAACAGCACAGTTTTCAAAACGTGTTTTTCAGCCCGAAATAAACGCTTTTTTTCAGCACTTGGAATCACAGTGTAACTGCTTGGCTCAGAAGAGCACACTGAGTCAGCCCTACACCCCAGTGATCAGAAATTGTCAAAACGTGTTTTTCAGCAGAAATAAACACGTTTTGGCAACTTTGGTCACCCCCATGTAAGTTATAGGGCAGGAACAGCACAGTTTTCAAAACGTGTTTTTCAGCCCGAAATAAACGCGTTTTCTCAGCCCTTAGAATCGCAGTGTAACTGCTTGGCTCAGAAGAGCACACAGAGTCAGCCCTTAACCCCAGTGATCAGAAATTGTCAAAACATGTTTTTCAGCAGAAATAAACACGTTTTGGCAACTTTGGTCACCCCCATGTAAGTTATAGGGCATTAACAGCACAGTTTTCAAAACGTGTTTTTCAGCCCGAAATAAACGCTTTTTTTCAGCACTTGGAATCACAGTGTAACTGCTTGGCTCAGAAGAGCACACTGAGTCAGCCCTTAACCCCAGTGTGCAGAAATTGTCAAAACGTGTTTTTCAGCAGAAATAAACACGTTTTGGCAACTTTGGTCAACCCCATGTAAGTTATAGGGCAGGAACAGCACAGTTTTCAAAACGTGTTTTTCAGCCCGAAATAAACGCTTTTTTTCAGCACTTGGAATCACAGTGTAACTGCTTGGCTCAGAAGAGCACACTGAGTCAGCCCTTAACCCCAGTGATCAGAAATTGTCAAAACGTGTTTTTCAGCAGAAATAAACACGTTTTGGCAACTTTGGTCACCCCCATGTAAGTTATAGGGCAGGAACAGCACAGTTTTCAAAACGTGTTTTTCAGCCCGAAATAAACGCGTTTTCTCAGCCCTTAGAATCGCAGTGTAACTGCCTGGCTCAGAAGAGCACACTGACTCAGCCCTTAACCCCAGTGTGCAGAAATTGTCAAAACGTGTTTTTCAGCAGAAATAAACACGTTTTGGCAACTTTGGTCACCCCCATGTAAGTTATAGGGCAGGAACAGCACAGTTTTCAAAACGTGTTTTTCAGCCCGAAATAAACGCTTTTTTTCAGCACTTGGAATCACAGTGTAACTGCTTGGCTCAGAAGAGCACACTGAGTCAGCCCTACACCCCAGTGATCAGAAATTGTCAAAACGTGTTTTTCAGCAGAAATAAACACGTTTTGGCAACTTTGGTCACCCCCATGTAAGTTATAGGGCAGGAACAGCACAGTTTTCAAAACGTGTTTTTCAGCCCGAAATAAACGCTTTTTTTCAGCACTTGGAATCACAGTGTAACTGCTTGGCTCAGAAGAGCACACTGAGTCAGCCCTTAACCCCAGTGATCAGAAATTGTCAAAACGTGTTTTTCAGCAGAAATAAACACGTTTTGGCAACTTTGGTCACCCCCATGTAAGTTATAGGGCAGGAACAACACAGTTTTCAAAACGTGTTTTTCAGCCCGAAATAAACGCGTTTTCTCAGCCCTTGGAATCGCAGTGTAACTGCCTGGCTCAGAAGAGCACACTGACTCAGCCCTTAACCCCAGTGTGCAGAAATTGTCAAAACGTGTTTTTCAGCAGAAATAAACACGTTTTGGCAACTTTGGTCAACCCCATGTAAGTTATAGGGCAGGAACAGCACAGTTTTCAAAACGTGTTTTTCAGTCCGAAATAAACGCGTTTTCTCAGCCCTTAGAATCGCAGTGTAACTGCCTGGCTCAGAAGAGCACACTGACTCAGCCCTTAACCCCAGTGTGCAGAAATTGTCAAAACGTGTTTTTCAGCAGAAATAAACACGTTTTGGCAACTTTGGTCACCCCCATGTAAGTTATAGGGCAGGAACAGCACAGTTTTCAAAACGTGTTTTTCAGCCCGAAATAAACGCTTTTTTTCAGCACTTGGAATCACAGTGTAACTGCTTGGCTCAGAAGAGCACACTGAGTCAGCCCTACACCCCAGTGATCAGAAATTGTCAAAACGTGTTTTTCAGCAGAAATAAACACGTTTTGGCAACTTTGGTCACCCCCATGTAAGTTATAGGGCAGGAACAGCACAGTTTTCAAAACGTGTTTTTCAGCCCGAAATAAACGCGTTTTCTCAGCCCTTAGAATCGTAGTGTAACTGCCTGGCTCAGAAGAGCACACTGACTCAGCCCTTAACCCCAGTGTGCAGAAATTGTCAAAACGTGTTTTTCAGCAGAAATAAACACGTTTTGGCAACTTTGGTCACCCCCATGTAAGTTATAGGGCAGGAACAGCACAGTTTTCAAAACGTGTTTTTCAGCCCGAAATAAACGCTTTTTCTCATCCCTTGGAATCGCAGTGTAACTGCCTGGCTCAGAAGAGCACACTGAGTCAGCCCTTAACCCCAGTGATCAGAAATTGTCAAAACGTGTTTTTCAGCAGAAATAAACACGTTTTGGCAACTTTGGTCTCCCCCATGTAAGTTATATGGCTGGAACAGCACAGTTTTCAAAACGTGTTTTTCAGCCCGAAATAAACGCTTTTTCTCAGCCCTTGGAATCGCAGTGTAACTGCCTGGCTCCGAAGAGCACACTGAGTCAGCCCTTAACCCCAGTGATCAGAAATTGTCAAAACGTGTTTTTCAGCAGAAATAAACACGTTTTGGCAACTTTGGTCTCCCCCATGTAAGTTATATGGCTGGAACAGCACAGTTTTCAAAACGTGTTTTTCAGCCCGAAATAAACGCTTTTTCTCAGCCCTTGGAATCGCAGTGTAACTGCCTGGCTCAGAAGAGCACACTGACTCAGCCCTTAACCCCAGTGATCAGAAATTGTCAAAACTTGTTTTTCAGCAGAAATAAACACGTTTTGGCAACTTTGGTCACCCCCATGTAAGTTATAGGGCAGGAACAGCACAGTTTTCAAAACGTGTTTTTCAGCCCGAAATAAACGCGTTTTCTCAGCCCTTAGAATCGCAGTGTAACTGCTTGGCTCAGAAGAGCACACAGAGTCAGCCCTTAACCCCAGTGATCAGAAATTGTCAAAACATGTTTTTCAGCAGAAATAAACACGTTTTGGCAACTTTGGTCACCCCCATGTAAGTTATAGGGCAGGAACAGCACAGTTTTCAAAACGTGTTTTTCAGCCCGAAATAAACGCGTTTTCTCAGCCCTTAGAATCGCAGTGTAACTGCTTGGCTCAGAAGAGCACACAGAGTCAGCCCTTAACCCCAGTGATCAGAAATTGTCAAAACATGTTTTTCAGCAGAAATAAACACGTTTTGGCAACTTTGGTCACCCCCATGTAAGTTATAGGGCAGGAACAGCACAGTTTTCAAAACGTGTTTTTCAGCCCGAAATAAACGCGTTTTCTCAGCCCTTGGAATCGCAGTGTAACTGCCTGGCTCAGAAGAGCACACTGACTCAGCCCTTAACCCCAGTGTGCAGAAATTGTCAAAACGTGTTTTTCAGCAGAAATAAACACGTTTTGGCAACTTTGGTCAACCCCATGTAAGTTATAGGGCAGGAACAGCACAGTTTTCAAAACGTGTTTTTCAGCCCGAAATAAACGCTTTTTTTCAGCACTTGGAATCACAGTGTAACTGCTTGGCTCAGAAGAGCACACTGAGTCAGCCCTACACCCCAGTGATCAGAAATTGTCAAAACGTGTTTTTCAGCAGAAATAAACACGTTTTGGCAACTTTGGTCACCCCCATGTAAGTTATAGGGCAGGAACAGCACAGTTTTCAAAACGTGTTTTTCAGCCCGAAATAAACGCGTTTTCTCAGCACTTAGAATCGTAGTGTAACTGCCTGGCTCAGAAGAGCACACAGAGTCAGCCCTTAACCCCAGTGATCAGAAATTGTCAAAACATGTTTTTCAGCAGAAATAAACACGTTTTGGCAACTTTGGTCACCCCCATGTAAGTTATAGGGCAGGAACAGCACAGTTTTCAAAACGTGTTTTTCAGCCCGAAATAAACGCTTTTTTTCAGCACTTGGAATCACAGTGTAACTGCTTGGCTCAGAAGAGCACACTGAGTCAGCCCTTAACCCCAGTGATCAGAAATTGTCAAAACGTGTTTTTCAGCAGAAATAAACACGTTTTGGCAACTTTGGTCACCCCCATGTAAGTTATAGGGCAGGAACAACACAGTTTTCAAAACGTGTTTTTCAGCCCGAAATAAACGCGTTTTCTCAGCCCTTAGAATCGCAGTGTAACTGCTTGGCTCAGAAGAGCACACAGAGTCAGCCCTTAACCCCAGTGATCAGAAATTGTCAAAACATGTTTTTCAGCAGAAATAAACACGTTTTGGCAACTTTGGTCACCCCCATGTAAGTTATAGGGCAGGAACAGCACAGTTTTCAAAACGTGTTTTTCAGCCCGAAATAAACGCTTTTTCTCAGCCCTTGGAATCGCAGTGTAACTGCCTGGCTCAGAAGAGCACACTGACTCAGCCCTTAACCCCAGTGATCAGAAATTGTCAAAACTTGTTTTTCAGCAGAAATAAACACGTTTTGGCAACTTTGGTCACCCCCATGTAAGTTATAGGGCAGGAACAGCACAGTTTTCAAAACGTGTTTTTCAGCCCGAAATAAACGCGTTTTCTCAGCCCTTAGAATCGCAGTGTAACTGCTTGGCTCAGAAGAGCACACAGAGTCAGCCCTTAACCCCAGTGATCAGAAATTGTCAAAACATGTTTTTCAGCAGAAATAAACACGTTTTGGCAACTTTGGTCACCCCCATGTAAGTTATAGGGCAGGAACAGCACAGTTTTCAAAACGTGTTTTTCAGCCCGAAATAAACGCGTTTTCTCAGCCCTTAGAATCGCAGTGTAACTGCTTGGCTCAGAAGAGCACACAGAGTCAGCCCTTAACCCCAGTGATCAGAAATTGTCAAAACATGTTTTTCAGCAGAAATAAACACGTTTTGGCAACTTTGGTCACCCCCATGTAAGTTATAGGGCAGGAACAGCACAGTTTTCAAAACGTGTTTTTCAGCCCGAAATAAACGCGTTTTCTCAGCCCTTGGAATCGCAGTGTAACTGCCTGGCTCAGAAGAGCACACTGACTCAGCCCTTAACCCCAGTGTGCAGAAATTGTCAAAACGTGTTTTTCAGCAGAAATAAACACGTTTTGGCAACTTTGGTCAACCCCATGTAAGTTATAGGGCAGGAACAGCACAGTTTTCAAAACGTGTTTTTCAGCCCGAAATAAACGCTTTTTTTCAGCACTTGGAATCACAGTGTAACTGCTTGGCTCAGAAGAGCACACTGAGTCAGCCCTTAACCCCAGTGATCAGAAATTGTCAAAACGTGTTTTTCAGCAGAAATAAACACGTTTTGGCAACTTTGGTCACCCCCATGTAAGTTATAGGGCAGGAACAACACAGTTTTCAAAACGTGTTTTTCAGCCCGAAATAAACGCGTTTTCTCAGCCCTTGGAATCGCAGTGTAACTGCCTGGCTCAGAAGAGCACACTGAC